>NC_092017.1:21061931-21373181 GCF_042242105.1 Pempheris klunzingeri | reverse complement strand
CTTTACATGACCTTTTCTTTAGCGTTACAGCAGCAAATAGAAAACACACAGCAATATATGACTGAACAAGGATGAACTGTAATTTGCATCAGACAGGCAATGACTATCCACTTGACCACAGTTTATGACTGATTGCCTACACTGGCAGCCTGCAGTCCTCAAAGGATGCCTAGCAACTAACCCAGTAAGAAAAATAGCAAACAAATACATCTACTTAATTCATCTATGAAGATACCTTTCTGTGAACTGTGTCCCTGGATGTGAAACCGTCCAGTCTAATGTCTGGTTGCTCACTCTGACATTTACCGGAGGCTCCGGAGGTGAGGGATCTGCAGAGAGAGAGAAATTATCATCAGAATAATAGGAGTAGGTGATTTTTGCAGCGCTGAGCAGTGGCTGTATGTCTGCCTCTGAGACATCAACCTCCACAAAGAACATAGGGCAGCCTGTGTGTAGCCAGAGAGGCAAAAGGGCCGACAACTATTTGCTGCTGCTTGTTAAGCTTATTGCTTTGAGTGTGACAATTAAAGGTGACTCAACATTTCTAATAACTCAGTCAGAGGCCATTGTTTAGAGAGATTGTAGTCAATAAATCAAAATAACACTGTAAAAGAATGACCTTGACCAAAAAACAGATTTGTTGTTGGCCAACTACTGTCCCAGTGTAAAGAAAGCATTGAAACTACTACTTAAATTTACTGAAGGCTAATTGGGGTTGAGATGGTGAGTCCCATAAAGTGAAGGCGGTTTACCAGCTTGACTGAATTGTCTAATAACTTGATTTTCAGTGTGCTGCAGAGGAGCAAAATAAAAAAGCCATTCTGGGGGGAAAAGGCTAATTTCCTCTTGGTCTCATTCAAGTCTACAAAGCCAATTAGATTTACAGCATCAAAGGTGAGTGATACCGGAGAAGCTTGAAGCCTCCCTTTTCAGTAGCTGCTAAAACATAGACCAAATGCGACCACCACTAAGTCACTGTTTGCCGCCGAGATTAAATCCTGAGCTCACAACTCTTTCAACACTGGATCTGTATCTTATTAGAAACTCAAACCCCAATCCTGTATTTGATTAAAACTACAAAATGTATCTGATTAGAACTACATCCCTCATGGCAGGCCTCCCACAGGCCCCAGGCTGTGCTTGGCTGACCCAGATGCTGAGATCAAAGTTGGGGCATCGTATTAGGGCTGCAAGACCTGGCCTGTTTGTGAGTGCATGTGTGGGTTTTGTCTGTCAGTGCCAGCAGTAATTGCCAGATCAGAACCAAAACACACATTCTTCTTTGAGACCTTTTTCACTGTGTGTGTCTCCCTCAATCAGCTGATTTCCGCCAATTGTTTCATGAGATGAAGACATCAAGATGAGTTTTCTAATCCAGACATTCCCTCATAATTACAGCTGGCAGGTCCTGTGCAGTCCTAATATCTGGGGTTGCACAATCCCAGTTTTAACAGGAAAGGGGATTTTCAAATTAAAATTCCCTCTCCGGTTAGCATCAGGTCACAGCGGAGGAACTTCAACCATCTTGACATCTGCCAGCTTCCTGATTTGTGACCCCTGACCTCCAGCCCCTGACTAATCAGACTAATGAACTGGAAACACAAGACTTTGACTCCGATCAGATGGTTTTTAGAATGTTTAAGTGTGTGTCTTTAACCTTTAACCCTGGCCCTCAGAATACATAGACATACACAAGGGCACATACACACACAAGCAAGCACACACTGTGTTTTAAAGGAATTTTGGGATGCAAACTTACTTGCTGTTTGCAGAGAGTTAGATTAGAAGATCAATACCACTCTAATTTCTGTCCTTCTATATGTCCCCTCCGTTTACAGCGATAAATTAAATTTTTGTTTCAAGGACGCAGTGGTTTGTATACACTTGAAACTGATTCCCCTTCCTTCTATGTTTTCTTCAGTGTTTTCTTTACGTTGTGTTTTGCTACACATGACACTGCCTTCAAATTGACACACTAACACATAATTTATACCCATTTTTTTCTGGTCATGTTACACCAATTTCAAAAATATTTGCACATCTCTACTGCATAGGCAGTCCAGTTTTATGAAAAGACCATCTCTTCGGCAGTAAATTATCTCTTTAATCCCCAATAAACACATACACATGCAAGTGTTTCAAAATGACACCTGTTTATGTTTGCTTACTTGCAGCCTGAAAGAGCATGATTCCAGCTTCATATGTAATGGACAGTGTTTTCCAAACTATTCCTTAAATACACTGATAGGCAACAGAAAAATAAAAAAGATCTAATATACAATGGCGCAGGTTGTATATTCTCTAAACTTAATTGGAAGCATGAGGAATTCTTCTATTTGGCGTTTGGTTGAAGTCGGTGGAAAATGCTATCTCAGACACCTCTTCATAATCTCCCATAAGTGCTCAACTGATAAAGAACCTTTTTCCAAAGCTCGGTCCAACCTGAAGTCATTATTCACATACAAACATGCTGTAGCCAATCCTGGCAGGGGATTCATACCACTAGCCAATCCTGGCGCAACACCAATATGACCTAAGTCTGCTAAGCATTAGAGCTGAGACCTCCTACAGTGTGTGTGTGTGTGTGTGTGAGAGAGAGAGAGAGAGAGACTGTCTTACTCTCACTTTCACCCTGTCTCACTCACACCAGGGATTTCACTTTGACACTAAACCAACTGAATGAGTATGCGTACAGTATATGCGTGCGTGTGCCTGTACAGTATGTGTGAAAATGTGCACGTGCAGTTGTGTGTATTTTCTGTTTCCTGTCTGTGTTTTATGGACTGCCTGATAGTTTTCCTGCTGTGTGTACCTTATCCATCAAATCTGAGTGAAAGAGAGAGAAAGAACAGGGAAGGACAGGAAAGGAAACGTTCCTGAGTTTCTGACTTTTCCTCAGAGAAGTATAATATCTCTCATAAAATGACACAAATGGAACGCAAGAGTCTGTGTTTTGCTCATTGTCTCATGACAGAATATCAAAATTCGCAGATGGGTTAAAGAAACATGTATGAGGATTCATCACTCTGTGGGACAACTCTCTGAAGAAAAGCACAGTATGTGTTTAGACTGAGTTTGTATTACCTTTACTGGAGATGTAGTGTTTGCTGGGTGTTGTGAAGCCTCTGCTGCCGTGGCTGTTGATGGCTGCTACTCTGAACTGGTACCAGCGCTGAGGTCTCAAATCTGACAGAACCACATCTTCAGACAGGGTCTAAAAATACAAAGACATCACATGTCCCTATGACAAGTTGCATGACAAAAAAGAGCTTTTTGTTTGAGACTTTGAGGATATATATTCTCATTACTTTATTTTATGTCACAGATAGAATTATATCATATATAAGATATTTAAAAAGTAATTTAAATTATAAGTCCGGTATTTTTAAACCATGGCCCTATTTTTACATATTCTGGTTTCAAAATGACTAGTAGGTACAAAAACATTTGGATAAAGAAGTCCCAGGTTTAAAAATAAAAATTATCCTTTAAAACCTTATCCTTGAAAATCTTGTTTTGCTGATCTTCACTGGTTTCATTTCTCCCTTTACTACAGTGATTTAAAAGGTGTACTCCAGGACACTGTTGGATGTGGTTACAGGTGTGACAAAAGCACACCTGATGCCGGCGTGGTCGCAGGTAAAATTTTCAACCAGAAAGGGCAGCAAAGCACGGTTTTCCAGCCTGGTGTTAAGTTACTCCTTCAAAATATATATATATTATATAACTATTGTGTTTTTAAAATAATGTCTCTCATGTTAAAAACAAACTGACACTCATTCTAACTTTAGTTGACAAAAAAATACAGACTAGACCTTTAAATCATAACAAAAAGGTATTATTTTTTCATGGAGCATATGAACTCCTAATACTTAAATAAACAGTTCCACATTTGATTTTCTTTGTTGAGAGATGGATATGACTCTGTCCACTGCGTCTGTCCTATACTGTCCTATAGCTACAGTCAGCAGTAGATTAGCGTAGTTTAGCTTAGCATAAAGACTGGAAACAGGGGAAAAAAACCTAGCCCGACTCTGTCCAACACTACCAAAATCCATTTAGCAACTCTAAAGCACCTCTTTTTTTTTTCAATCCAAGCCCACTCCAAGGCGCAAATGTTCTGTCATCTGTCACAAATTCATACTATATCTTTTTTCAAAAACATTACAGAGCCCTGTGTACTTTTATACATACAAGTTTCACAAGTTAATGAGCTGGAAAGTCAGATGAACAGAGTTGGATTGGAATTCCATCTGATAATAGTGAAATTAAACGATTTGCCAAAATTATGGTCAAAATTGCTAAAGATTCACATGTTTTGTCTCCCTGACAGTGCAAATGTAATCATTGCTTAAAATCTACTCATCCACAATTACACACACACGCACACACACACACACACACATACACACACAGACACGAGCTGCCATCTATTTAAGTCTATAATGAGCGTTCAGTCATTCAGAGTCAGCCGGTGGAACGACTGTGGCTGCCTGTGGTTCCTTTTTAAGCTCTGCTTATTTACCTAACCTCACACAGGCACACACACATACAGACGCGCAGTGCACACTCATATACACTCACTCATACGCGCACACACACACATACGGTTTACCCTGGCAGAATGGGAGACTGGCTGGGGTGGAGAGGTTTAGACAGCAAGGCTGCAGACGGATGAGGTGGAAACAGAGTCTAACATCCATCTCCATAGCTGAGAAGTTTCATCATTTGAGGCAAATTGAGAACTATGAGGTAAAGATATGTTACAAACTTTGTGGCGTTGTTCCACTGTTAAAGGCACAGGGAACCATTTTTTATAGCTTCAATGATCCTACTAATGTCAAAGTTGCTTGTTAGACATAATAAACTATGTGTCATGTTGCTACATGGGTTTGTTTGTGGCTATCAACTTCCCTACATCATCATCCCCACAGCTAATACCCCCAAATAACTTAGAGAGGTGTGACTTTACCGGGATGATACTCTATATCGTCTAATGTGAAAAGATGGTTGAGAAAACAATCAAGCAAATAAATAAGCAAACTTCTGCATCAGTCACAGTATGCCTCACATCACCTCCCACGTGAATGAGTGGATTCTTTATAAGTCTTTATGTCTTCAATACCTCACATCTTCTAATCCTCAAATAAAGACCAGGGATGAAAAATGAGAGGCTGCTGATTTCTGTAGTTACCATGGCAACAGTAGTCCATGGTGAGGCGTGGTCCTCACTGGGATGAATCCCTACGTTCCAGCGGGACTGGAGCATGTAAACGACCGGCTCCACACTGACATTGAACTTTGACACCCACACCACCTTCACATGACCCTCTGAATCCTCCACAAAGCTCATATCTCTGCGAGGCTTCAAAGGAACACCTGGAAGGACGCAAGAGAAAGAAGAGGTTATTTATTATATATATGTATTAGTATCTAGAAGGGCAAAACAGAAATATTACATCATTCGATGGTTATTCAAAAGGAATTTAAAGAACATCAAAGGAAACTAATTGCTTGTGAGATTGATGGTCTAAGGATAGAAAGGTGTCACATGTTGTACAGTTTGTAATTTTGTGATTAGGGGATATATAAAGAAAGGATAGGTGGTACAGATGTAACACGCACAAGCATTCGAGCTGACAGGACGTCAAACACCATCATATGCAACTATACTAAGACATAAAACAGAGTCAAGTAATAACCATTTAATGAATGAACTATATGCCATGTATATATCATATCATATCATATCATATCAGGCAACTGATATTATCATTGACTGATATTTACTAACTACTGATCCGTGTTTTTTAAAGTTTGCAGATTAGAAAAAATACACCAAAATTGGTGAAGCATAAATATAAACACAACTCAAACATTATTTCCTTGTGTTTAATTATCATGGCTGCCCAAGCTTCACAACATTGGCGCCTGAGGCAGTTTGTATTCCTGACAAGCTCCACGCAGACTTGAGCTGGAGCCTTTAACCACGGCAGAGCCGTCTGGGACCTCAGATGCAGTCGAGCAGGCGGTATTTAAGCAGATCTTTATTACATTTCATTCATTTGGCAGACACTTTTAACCAAAGCAACTCGTAATATGTACATTCAAACACCATAGGACCAAGAGCAAGATGTTATTACATATTGGAAGTGTATCTCTCCTGAAGAAGCAACTAAAAGCTTGTTCAGTGTTATGGGTAGTAACAAGCATGGGTGGCCAATGATAGCATATCAGCTAACAGAAATACTTCCTCAAACGCTGCTTAACCATCCTTGCTTTTTATCACAATCGTGCCATACTGAATAATTCATTGAAATACATATCATATTGTCTAAATATTCATTGAACTTTCAATGCAGCAGTCCACAGTATAATAAAGCCCACAAAATGTTACAAACATGTCCCAACGAGCCAGCAGGAATTTGTCTTTACCTTTATATAGATTGGCTGGGGCTTGGCAAGTGTGTCCACAGCCATTAGAGCAGCATTTCCTGGGGGAGGGACAGTGCTGGTCTGACGAGCAGCTCTCTACACAGGCTGCAGCGAATCCGGTGGCTCGCTGAGGCGGGGGGCAGTCACCCTGACGGGACGACCTCAGGGAGGTCAGAAACTCCCTGCTCGTCACACACTCTGTCTGCTTCTGGGAGAAAGAACCGGGGGGCATTGTTATTATTACATCTGACACACAACGGAAATAATACGTAATGTATAAACATACATGCTGTATGAGGGCAGGAAAACATACAGCTGAGGTGAAAGTGTTTCCTTTGGTAAACTCCTTCTAACTTTGAAGGCAGCCCCTGGGAGCCCTTGTCTGAAAGGGGGAGTGTGTGTGTGTGTATAACTGTGTGTGTGTGTGTGTTTCTTTGTGTCTGTGCACATGGCTGCAGATCAGCAAAATGTAAACACAAGCTTCAGCTAATAGCGCTGAATTACCCTGAGTTCCCAACCAGCCAGCCAGTCAGCCATCCAGCTAGTAACATGCTTCAGCTATTGTGATGAAAAACTAATCTATCTGAAAACCACTGCGACTGACTTTGCAAATAATCATTTGGGCCCACACACACATACACACACACACACAAAAATACACACACAACTGAAGCACACTCTCGTATGTATACATCCAAAAGCTCACAAACATGTTATTCATAACACACATAAGCTTGCATAAACACATGCAGGAATGCTCATTCGTGCCATACGCAGTGAAAAAAAAAAACAGCTTTATGGTGCCAACAAAAGCGAGTTTCTGGTGCAGGAGTGACACTGCCACCAAGGGTGCTGTGACTGAGACACGCAAAAACACACACAAACACACGCACACCTACACATATACACACTATCTTTCTGTTTTACCTCACAGGACTTTGGAGAAAGCACCTTCCTGGTTTCCCACAGTTCTTTGCATGGCTGAAGGCACTACACAAAAACAAATAGAAAAAATAAAAGAAGAAATAAACAAAATATGAAGCACAATACAGTAAGGGTTTTACAATTAGCACTTGTTTCACATAAAAATAACATGACATAACATCACACAACATAAGATAAAGTGAGCAAAAACATTTTTACACTTTTGGATTAAACAAATTAGATATAAAATAGTAATTAGTAATTTTGTTAATGTTGGACAGTGTCAGGCTAGCCCTTTCCACCTGCTTCCAGTCTCTGTGCTAAGCTAACCTGTTACTGACAGTAACCTTAAATTTAACAGACACTACAGAAAGTGATATTGATCTTTTAAAGTAACTCTACGCCAGGAAGCAAAAATAAGCGTATTTTCCTAAATGTCCTTAAAATAATAGGTTTAACTGAAAAGAAAGAGAACAAAGATAAATGACAAAGTGTCAGTGGGTTTAAGTATTTGCAGAGACAGAGCTCTCAGTGTTGAGGCAGGTAGGGAACACACACGCTTAAAGCACACATGCACACACTCATCTGGTTTGCCACCTCAATGAACTGGTGAATGATGGCTCTTACCAAATTAAAACCAGACAACATATAAAAACTGCGGTTTCACTCCCGACCTCCTTCCCCCCTCCTCTCTCACTCCCTCTGTCTGTCTCCCTCAGCTCCACGGTGAGCCTGGCTTCAATCATTTCTCCACTTTATTCCATCTCACTGATTCCAGGGGAACAAACAGATTCAACAAAAAGCCATAAAACTTCATCTATGCACAAATAAATGGCTACCGTTGGATGAAAAACTCATCTCCGAAAGCTGTTTTAAATAGGCTCATTTGCAGACTGATGATTATGAATATTTCCAATGACAACTCTGCGGCCGTTTAGGGTTTTCATCACACTCCAGAGCTGCATTGAAGATCATGTAAACTTTCATTTCATGTATAAAATAAGTGGCTACATAGTAATCTGTCACTAGGATTAATATAGTATCAGCAAACCAGAGCCACTGAAGCCACATGTGCTGGTTTCTTGACCTCTGGGACATAAAATGGAGTCTCCGCGTGAAGCATGATAGCTGTTTAATGTTTTACAGTTGGTTCATTTCATTTAAGTCATGGAAGAAAAAGTTTGGGTTTGCTTAAAATGATACTCCTCCCCAAAATGTCTCCTCTGAGTAGTAAACACTCTCGCTCCGTAGGCTTGAAATGAGTCTGTAAAAAGGCTGGAGGTTGCTTCTCCACAGGGAACGAAGCCTATGGTCAGCTTAGACTGACAGAGAGCTTGCAATGCATTCCAACAGTGACGGTATGAAAATCAAACTATCTAGAGAAGAAACTCAAACTTCTCCACCTCCCTTAATGCACATCTTCAAAAAGGGACTTCAAAAACATTTTGTTTTCTTCATCCTCAGGAATATCTCTGTTTGTGAGCAGGCACAAACAACTGGCTAAATAACTAAATAACATAATTGATTAGTCAGTTAACTGAAATTAAGTCATATTTTCACAAAAACAAAAGATTCTCTGGTTCCAGCTTCTCAAATGTTTCCTTATTTTTCTATGTTAGTAAACCGACTATTGTGAGTGTTATGGACCACTGGTTGGAGTGGTTGGACTTGGCCATGGCCATGTTTTCCCATTTTCTAGCATTTCATTGACCAAATGATTAAACATTGTTCCATTTGGCATCGGCAGCACAGTGGACATGTCATACGGACAGAAGAAGTATTCAGGCTAGGAGAATGAAGTGCCCCTCTGGGGAGTAAAAGCGATAAAATTACTGCTTTTCAGGAGAGTTGGTGCACATAAATTTGTCAGTTTTGCCAGTGTGTGGTCTTTCAATGGAAACAATGGTTGTGGGTGTTTTGACACATGAACCTTCAGGCATCACAATCAGTCCAGGTGGCCTTGGTATTCAGAATATGGTAAAACACACACGTTAGACTGACTGCCTTCTGCTCACTGATCAGCATGAATATTTTAGCAAAAAGATGACTCTTTGGAGCACCCTCACCGTACACATGGACTGCAAGGATACGATGTGTGCTGCTCATTAGAAGTGTCACGTTTGAATCTGTTAAAAGTGCCACACATCCACGCAGGCCACAACCTAGAAGTAGTAGTAGCACTTAAAGTTATTCTCTCTTTCTCTTCTCTGTAAGTTAATTATGCATTCCTCAAGGAGTCTGAGTATGAGGAGACAGGGAGATAATACAAGACACACACACACACACACACACACACACACACACACACACACACACAGTATTGTAACCAGATCCTGAAGTGTGATGTGTTTCTTCAAGAAGCTCTCGTGGGTGTCTTCACTCGACCATGCGCTGCTCAGGTTGTCAAAATTTCCCCCAAAACACTCTCTTGCTCTCTCTCTCTCTCTTTCTCACACACACACACACAAACCAACCAACACGTCGCCTCTTTGCACACCACTCCATCTTGCATTCAAACCCAGCCCAATCTGTACCCCCCCCCCCCACCTTTGCTGCCACTTTGATCAGTTACAGACATGTTTAACTTTTCATTCCTCCACGCTTATTCTTCACCCTCAACTATTCCTCTCTCCCCCTCCCATCTCCCCCTCCCATCCTTTTCTAAAGTCTTCTGTACTTTTTGTCCCCCGTCTTCACATTATCACTCCTCTTCTTCTCCTCCTCCTTGACCCCCTCCGTGCTGCCTTTCTCCACCTCTCTACTCTCTCTGAGGCAAAAACTTACCCATACCCATAACATACCCACTGATGTTCACTGTTGGGGAGGTGTATTGAGAGGTTAAATTGTCTACTGTCTCACAGTAAACGTGTTTATGTATGAGTGTATGTATGTATTTATGATGTATGTGCATTAATATGTTGTTGGCAAGTGTTCTGTGTGATGCAGCAGCTTGGAGCCACAGACAAATTTCAAAGTTAAGTATAATTTCTCTTATCTTATCTTGGACTCCATTAGAACTAAGATATATTTTGATAGAGAGCTGCATGACTGTGAAGTTGGGGGTTTAGGATGCTGACCATGTAATCACAATGTCACAGGTATGAGTCCTTTTCCAATATGATAGTGAACACACAGATTTCATCCATGTTGATGAGGTTAATGTTTTACGTTTTACATGCAGTTTGTTAATGTTTAATAGTTAGATATAATATTTTGCAGGTAATATTCAAATACTACACTCTTACTTGCTACATTTTAATGGAAGAAAAATCTTGTAACACTGCATTTTTATCAGTTTTACTTTTACTAAGAATGAGAGTATTATCATTTTACATAGTCAACAGTACCGTGGGGAGAAAAAAGGCGAGAGAAAGGGGGAGTCAAATGGGCTAATGGATTTAAGCTGAAAACACTTGTGGTATGTTCGTGGTATACACCTTACACTCTCGAATATCAGTTGGATGTTGTAAATCACTGAAAAGTACATGCACTGTATTTGTGTAAGAGGAGCTGAGAGACGGACGGACACTTTTGGCCTTGAAGGCGACATGATGAGTTATGTGTGTGAGAGAGAGAGCAGTAGACACAGCAGAGGTCAGAGGGCAGAGATGTTACTGTTTAACACACCAACACAGTGTAACAACAGAGCCCAGATTAATGACCAGGTATGTGTCTGTATGTGTGCACAGTTTGGAGCTCCTCAGATATCTGTATAATAATTAATCACACACACACACACACCTTGTCTCTAGGCTCTACTCTGGCCTCTCCTGCTGTTTTATGGCCTCACCTGCCACGATAGAGGGATGACAGCCACACTCAGCGAGAGAGAGGAGAGGAAATAGGAGAGGGATGCGGGGGAAGAGATGTGGTTTCAGAAAGAAGTAAAGGGGGGAAAGAAGTAAGTGTCAGTTGAAAAGGAGAGAAGAGATGAAAGACACACAGTGAAACAGGTCCAGAGAAGAGGAGAGAGGGAGAGAGAGAGAGAGAGAGACAAAGAAAGACAGCCACAGACCAGATGTGCTCACTCTCCACACACGGTCATCAGTTCAGAGGGTGCAATGTGAAAAACTAGTTATGTTAATGCATGTGTTCGGCTTGTCAGCAGCTATTCAGAGTTTATTTTGAATTTTCTACACCACAGTACTCATGTATAGCACTTACTGGAGGTGTGTTTATGGAACTATTCCTTTCATTTTGGTGACAAAATCTACACTTTCAACGTGAAATCAATACTTTTTTTTTTTAACTTTTGTTTCAGTCCCTCAATTTTGACTGAATTAAGCATGTTTCCTACAAAATCCAAAACATTTGGAACATTAAACAATTACTAAATACTATATTGATAAACCAGGAACTATCAGATCGCTGGGTACCAATCATTTAATACCAGCTTTTTGTACTTGAAAATGTTAGATACAAAAAACGTTTTGGTCAGTAGCAACAACACCCAGCCCTCACCAAATATCTCTTAAAGTTAAGACCAATATCAAAGTAAATTTAAATTAATTTAAAGGAATGACTTAAGTAAAATTAAATTTGTAGTGATTTTCCATCCGCTTTTCATCAGCTAATGATCAGCTATTTTGAGAAGCTGGAGGCTGTTTTTAAAGTGAAGAACAGCATCCTCTTCATGTTTTCTCCTGCAAAGCAATTCAGCGGATTTCCTGCGAAATCTGACCTGGTGGCCCACATTGTAACATGCAGTCTAGGGGTTCATGTCACATACTGACTTGAGGTTAAAGGTGCAATAACAAAAGTAGAAAGCCACCCAAGCAATAAACTGACAGCTGTGTAACTTTAAGAAAACATAATAGTGAATAAGAAAAGAAAATGCTGTCTGTGACTAATGCTGTTAAATATATAGTTATAATTTTTGGGCCAATGTTGTGACTGTGATTGAACACTGTTTGTAATGGATGTAAAAGTGTATCTAGTTTTGAAAAATTGATATAAACAATATGGGATTACAGTTGCTTGATTTGCTTCAACAATATATAAATTACTACATATATGCAACTGCAGTTACATGCTTAATGAGATTCTACAGATAATTTCAGAGGGCACCGACGGGCTTGTTCTACATTCGGAATATGCACACATAAGCATATAGACGCTCACACAGATACACACACTTCAGGCTTTGTGGTACTTGAGTGAAAAATAGCGGAACAAATTCTAAAAATCCCTTTAAAAAGCATGTGCGACTTTGCCAGACCTTTGGAAAAACATGTACAACAACCAGAGCTAACTTACATTGGCAGCTTGTAGAGCAAAGGCTGGAGGAAAGACAGAGGAGGAATAGAAAAAAAACCTCAGCAGGACAGTCAAAAAGACAAATGCTTTCGAGATAGCGCAGTGGTTTCACTTCCTCACCTCTCAAACCACATGTGACCACAGTGGCCTCACATGAAATCCTGCAGGAACTTTCTCTCTGATCATTTAATTTCTGTGATTTCTCTTCATCTAAAGTAAAACTACCAAAAGAAGCTAGACTAGGAAGGAATCATGGACAACAAAGAAGTGGGTGAGTTGTTGGCAAGCGGCAGTCAAATTACTCCTATATGTGGTTTATTGTTAAAAACACAGAAAATATTCCATAAGATTAGCTGGTAACTTTCAAGAAGGCAAAAATTTTAAAAACAAACAAAATCAAACAGGTACAGATTTCAGTACCTGGTATATTCTTTCAATGAGCTTCATGAGCTGGTATTCCTAACAATATTTTGACAGAATTGACACTTATAACTGGAACATATCTCAACCAGACATTATATCAAACTACTAGACACATTTGAATAGCAGAAAGAATGAAAATGACTGTGGGAAAATGGAGAGAGAAAAGGAATTAAAACTGATATGTAAGCTTATACAGTATAGCAAGCTGTTGTTTGCAGCTGTTGTAATGGGTTGCCTAAATGGAGTGATAATGACAGAGATACTTTAAACTCTAGGGAGGAGAGAAGGAAAGGGGCCTCAGACGGGCACACGGGGATGGCTGCCTGACTGCTCAAGCTCCCAATGACATGAGAACGAACTGCTGCAACAACTAAAGATATCTTCGGGTATCTTGGGATCTTGTTCACGAGTGAGACTATGGTGAAGCGTGTGTTCAATGGTGGACTGGTGCACACGGCAGTAGAGTAGATGTTGCATTGAGGTGTTGTGACGGTGGAACTGAGCATGAAGACAAAGCTCCCAGTCTACCCATCCATGTGAGATAGAAAGAATGAGATTCTAGATACAAGCATCTGAAAATATATTTTTTTTTACAGCTTGTCCATCCTCACACTTAGAGACACCACCTGGACATCTCCCTGTGGATATAAACCAAGAAGACGATGGAAGGACTACATATCCTACCTTCCCCCACTCTGTTTAGTCGCCACAACCCATATAAGTGACGGAAAAATGATGAATGAAGAAATTTGTGTAAAAAAAGTAACTTTTTTTTGTTTCATAAGGAGGATTGAGGGGGTGAGGTAGAAGAATTATTCCTGTGTTCGTTATACAGGAACCAAACAACCTCTTATAAGTTGCATGGATAAGACAGTAGTATTGTTTCATGCATGGCAGATTCTTACATTGAATAGTGAAGTGGATCCTGTCAGTTTAAAGAGGGTTGACCCAAAACAAGGTACAGAAAATCTACCAAGCAAAGGTTAAAATAGGAAAATAGTAATGGGCTTTTCTACCCAAACAGAAAAAAATTCATTCAGACAGACACACACACTCACACAATGGCCATGAAAGGCGTGTGTGCCCATCGGGAGCAACTTGGGGTTAGGTGTCTTGCTCAACGACACTTCAACATGTGGACAGGAGGAGCCAGGGATCGAACCCTGCAATTAGTGAACAACCCACTCTCCCTCCTTGACCAAAGCCTAAATACACACAACTATTCCAGCTGGTATTACAAGTAATTTGAACCTCTTAACAACAAGTTAGGATGAATGAATGAGGAAGAGAGGATGATAGGAGGAAGAGTAACAGTGACTTGATCGCTCGGCTTCTTTGTTCTGCATCAGACCTGTTTGTTAGTGGACATCCCGCTGCCTCACACACCTGGTACACATTACCACGTCTGCTCCGCAAAGTGTGTGTGTGATCTGTGAGTTTGTGTGAGGGGAGGAAAGAGATAAAAGAAGGAGGAGACGGACAGATGGAGGAATTGAGTGAGGGCTGTAGTTCAGTTTTAGTGAACTCCCATGTGTGTTTCCATGAGTGAAAAAGAGTCCACTGATGATGTGACACAAACCATATGTGTCAGGACAACATCTGCCTGATATGTGTGTGTGTGTGTGTGTGTGTGTGTGTGTGTGTGTGTGTGTGTGTGTGTGTGTGTGTGTGTGTGTGTGTGTGTGCGTGTATTAGTGTGTCTTTAATAGAAGAACCCCAGGCCCTGATGTAACAAAGGAACAGATAAAGCACCACAGTCGACGAGACAATGCTTACTTTTCTCATTTCTTTCTTCCCTCTTTCCTTTATCCCTCTTTTCCCTTCCCTCTTTTGTTAAACAGTTGCTCCTGGGACTCTGAGCCCAAAGATCATTTCTAAAAAAAAATATATAATTCAAATACCTTGCATTTTTAAACTCTTGTGCGTTGTGCTATTTGGGAAATTGAATTGATCCTGCACCATTTTGTGAGTGCGGGAGTGTGACTGAGTGGATATCCACTCACAGTCACACTCCCACACAGTCTATCCAATAGACTGACTATGTGTAACACATGTTAAAACTCAGTGAGAACAACGTAGCTCAGCGCTGCTCCAAGTCTCGGAGGGAAAAGTAATACCAGTCCCCAAATTATTCTGTAAAAATCTCTGTCAAAAGTTATTGAGTATGTTACACTGCCAAAAGGCTTTATGAGATCCTGCAGTGGAATGTAGGTTGAGACCAAGTCACATTTTGTTAGATTTGCCTTACTAATGGCCCTAAAATTGGGTTTATAAACATAAGAAAAATGTAGCTCCCCAGAGAAAAAGTCTGAAAATCAAACTGTGTAGAAGAGTGGTTTTCCTCCAACAGATCAACAGCTAAGGACTAGTGGACCCACTACTTCCTCCCCTCTGCCTTTCCCTTTTTCGCTCTTCGGAGAATATGGTCCAGATTAGGGCTGGATGTTGCACCCTAACAATGTTTTGGTCCTAACTAATGGTGCCTGTAAATTAAGCCAGTCTTAAGTTGTATTTTATATAAGTTCTTTCCTAGCGGCTTGCAAACAGACAACATTTAATACTAAAAACTTCATAAGGCTGTACTTAGGCATAGTGGCGCTTTGAGCTAAGTGCTAACATCAGCCATGCTAACATGGTCAGAATGACGATATTGAAATGCTAATGTTAAGCAGTTACGCAAAACCATCTTACGTTCGCATGCTACCATGGTAACATTTGCTAATTAACACTTAAAACAAAGCAAAGCTAAGGCTGATGTGAATGTCGTTAGTTTTGCAGATACCAATAGACCAATAAACCAAATAGTAATAAACCAAAAAACTGACGTTTTGACGTGATGATGGCACTTGATGAAAAGTCAGGACATTGCTAAAGGTTTTACAATTCATCCGGAGGGGAACATCAATGTGTGTGCCAAATTTCATGTCAATCCATCCAACAGGTGTTGAGATTTTTACGCAACACCACAGAAGTCAACCTCGTGGTGGTGCTAGAGGAAAACTAGGACGGTCAATAAAGTCATTAAGATGCATTGTCTGGGAACCATGAATATCTGTTATAAATTTAATGGCAATCTTTTCAATAGTTGTCGATGTATTTCAGTCTGGACTGACGTCCCTTAAGCCAAGTGTCTCTGCGGTTCATTATAACCTGCTGTTGGGATAGAACAAAATAGAATAGAGACCTGGGAGTATTTGTTAGCCTAATAAAACAATAATAAAGTGGACTATGCTCATTGTATAGCGCTCCCAAGGAGCCTAATCAATAAAAAAATAACAAGCTAAACATCTCCCGCATATTCTGTTAACAAATATACACAGCTTGGGAGCATTAAACTGCATTGGACTTCCTCCGCTGTATAATTCATTATTTTGATTAATCTTGGCAATTATGGCTGCAGACTGGGATATGTGCTTTTCTGTTCTAATTTATTTTTGTTGGCCTGCCACAGTGACTTGTACAAATTGGGCTGTAGCCACTTTCAACAGACTGTAAAACAGTAAGAATTAATAACTTTGCAATTCAAACAAGCAAGAAGAGACACTGTGCAGTATCAGGCTGTCTGAGGGGAAAATTGTGGTTTACACAGCGTCAGCCCCCACTGGCCAGTTTCAGAGACCGTTGTTGGACGTGGGTTACAGCATAGTGCCACACTGGTATTCACACATGTACAACAGCAAGACACAATGCCAGGGTAATAAAGTTTAGACATGGTATTAAACTAGATAATATTTTCCGTTCTCATTCTCTGTGTTGAACTCTAACCATCAGTAATAGACACAAAGGAGAGGAGAGAGGGAAGGAAAGATGTAGAAAAGTTTGGGTCAGGTCAAAGGAGCTGTGTGTGTTTGTGTTATTGTTCAAGGTGGCGAGTGGGGGGGGTAGGTATTGCTGAAAGTTGATGTCTGATGTTTCGCTTAGTGTGGTATCCCCTGCAACGGTCTTTTGGTGGGAGTTTGGGGGGGAGGGCATGTCCTTGGCTGTTGTTGACATTAACCTCGGCTGACCTCAGCATAGACACACTGCTGATATACACACTATTCGGAAAAAAAAGCTCCCACCCTGACGCCTGTTTCTTGCTTTTCCTTTTTCCGTCTGTCATGTGGATTTGTAGCAAAGCTTGGAAATGTTGCAAGAGGTAAAATACGATTCAGGTGTGCTTTCAGCTGCGATGAAGCTTTTAAATAGGTCTGAACCTGAACGGAGAGTTCAGAAAACACATCAATAAGAAACCAGACAGAATCTTTCAAGAAGTCATTAATATTGGCTATGTTAAGGTCAGTAAGTAAAAGGTTATGGTGGACAGACATTTTACAGACACTTCTTTGGCTGCAGATTACACAGCATGATTATTTAGCCAATAAAGGTTGTTTTTTTTTAATATCACATACACCGTTTAGTGATTAGATTAGATTAGAGTAAAAACCTTTTTTTCCAATACTGAAAACATTTTCCTGAAATTAGTTGTTTTTTTTGTCTCTCAGCCTTTCTGATTTAAAGGCATCAAAATAAAGAGACCCAGTTTCTGTCTTCTCCGTCTGTCCCGTGTGTGTCTGAGATGGGCCCAGTGGTCTAAAACACCCACAGTAATGTCCAGAAAGTGGTAACAAGTTGGAGCTGCTGCAGAGTGAACAGGCTGGCAGCTAAAAATACACAGCATGGAAACTCCTCTTGAATCAAACAATGAATTAGCACACACACACACACACACACACAGTGAAGCCTCCTGGCAGGCAGTGTTAAGTGAATAAACAGGGGATAATTTTTGCTCCAGGGTGGATGGATAATGGGGATATAGGGGTGGACGTTATTTTAACTGAAAACACAACCTTTGCTATTACAGGAGCCGTGCGGTGGGTGTAAAGATTCCATAGAGAGAGTAAGCAAGAGAGAGACTCTCTCTCTCTCTGTCTCTTTGCCTCATGAGGCAGAGATGAAGAGTGACACTCTGCTCTGCATTGTCCTGTTGTTGTGTCGGGCTCATTAAATTTTAGGATCAGGACACCTCATTATTTGTTATCACACTTATAACTACACTTACAAGACAAGATGGGCTCAAATAATTATCCAACTTTTAATTTGTTATCAGTATCAGTATTGTAGCACAAAGCAGAAATACTATTGTTGCTATGATTAATTGTATTAAAACATGATTGCAGATTTGGGTTTCACAATTTTATGTGCCAGCCAATCAGAAAAACATATTTTTCTTGGCCGTGGTAAAAAAAAAAAGATGCCTTTTGGCAGGATGCAAAATTAACTTTTTTTCAGCCAAACTTAGACAATAAATTTGGCACAAATACTATAACTGTGGGGGTGTTATGTTTTTGCCGCCAGCACCATCTTATTGTCTGGCAGTGTGCTGTAGTGTCTGGCAGTGTTTTAGTAAAGTTTTGTTCAAACACTGAGTCAGGTAGAGGCGCTCGACCAATTCCTAATTTGATTTATTTGCTTTTATCAGATTTGAAATAATTTGAAATCACTACTAATTCCACTGTTGTTTTGGGCAGCGCTGCAAACGCTTCTTTTCAACTTCCAGCAATTAGCTGCACTGGGAAGGCCCGAAGTTCCACCACAACTAACCAGAATGAGTTGATAGTGCAGAAAAAAAGACAGTCACAGTTAGCAGGAGTTGAACTCCTGGAATTGGGTTTTAGGGTAGAGATCAGGGTTATGACTGGCTTAAAGACAGGGGTAGGGCTAGGAAGGCACAAAGTCATTAATATTTGGAAAACCTTTGAGGGAATTGTATGCAAGTCAATGTCTTTAGAAGAGTATCAGTACAAGTTTGTGTGTGTGTGTTTATTTACCTGTGCACAGCGTCTGTGGTTTTCACACCAAACTAGAACTTGGTCACTCTGGAAGAGACAGAGAGGACGAGGTTTAAAACAAACACAGACAGAGAAGTACATCTTTCACCAGTAAATACTGTGCTTGACTCATTCGTGTGAGACTGCTGTCTTACATACAAGGAGCTGGAAAGCAAAATATTGTTAATAAAAGGTCACTGACCAAATTGCATAACCAGAGTAAACCTGACATACAGACACACTCAAGCTTTCTCTTATTTACATAATTATCCTTGGGTGCAAAATGACTAACACAGTGTGTGTTTGTGGTTGCCGAACCAGACAGAAGCCACGTCACTTGGTGAGATGCAAGTGTGTGTGTCGGTGCCTGTGTGCGTGCACAGTTACTGTTAAGTGAGTCAAGACCACCAGTAAACATGGCTGCAATAACCGCTGTGACAGAGGGAGACGTCATCTGATGACCACAGCGACAGAAATACAGATTAACCAAACCAAAACGACTTTTCAAATTTTGTCTTCCATCCAAATAAAACTCATCCATAGTTTATATTGAATCCATGACAAGCCTGCAAGGTGTTTTGAGATCATATCTGTGACACAAAGAGGCCCTTGAAACCTGAGCTACATGACTTTTTTGTCATTAGTGTGAAATTCCGACACCTTGTTATAATATCATGGTCGAAATAACTGGCAGCTTCTATATTAAGTTCACACCTCCCGTTAGTGAGCACCTTGTGATTATTTACATTATCAGTTGATCTAATGATTATATTTGATGAATCCAAAAGGATGTTTATTCTATAAAATAAAAAATGTAATTCACTGTCATTCAAATGCAGACTGAAAACCCTCCCAGGTGTTTTTAGTGTGCATTGTTAAGATAGTCAGTCAGTGTGGCAAAACTGCTGCTCTTCCCTCTGAAATGCTTTGTCATCATCAGCACAATCATGATGGCATCATCCAACATCAAAACAGCTATTAGAATACTGGTGTGTGTGCATCCAGGGAGTATATGAGCCTCTAGTGTGTGTGTGTGTGTGTGTGTGTGTGTGTGTGTGTGTGTGTGTGTGTGTGTGTGTGGAATAAGCCTTCTTAACAACTCGCAAACCCTCTCCTGTGTGTGCTGTATTTAGCCTGAACCAGGCTAAACACCAAGCTCATCTCTGTCTCACACACACACACACACACACACACGTGCACACACACACACACACACACACACTTTTCAGGGCTTCTGCTCTTTTAAGTAGCCTTTGTGCCTCTGTTATAATGAGGGTTACAGGGTTAGAGTTGGGGTAACAGTGCAAAGGTTAAGGGTTATAGATTAGCTGTTAAGCGCTTTCACGCTACAGATGATGCTGAATTGACTTGTTCACTCTTAACATTCAAAACAGATGCATATTGACTACTTTGGTAGCTGCTAAAGAGGCTAAATTGGACGTTGATGTATGAAGATGGGGGCTTAATTCCCTCATAAGCCCTGTAGAGATGTCACATGCAGCAGCAAAAATAATTTACTGTCACCAGAAGAACCAAGGAGTGTTACTGAAATGAGGGAAAGATTAAGGCAGTGACATACTTTTAAAAAAAGTGCTGGTCTGATAGTAATGTTAAAAGCTTCTCTCAGACTGTAAGACGGGGAGGGCTGCCTCTCATAATTTTTTTGTCAATTTCCAAAACTTACAAACCATCAGTCACGCCTGCTTTCTGCAGAGTGTCCATTGAGCATATGTGTGAAAATGGTCAGAGCTCCAAGTTCTCTTCAAATTTTGTTCGCCTCATTCCTCTCATTCTCTCACCCCTGTCCATGTCCACGGCTACAGCTGCTTACTATTGCCTTGTCTGTCCAGCTGTCTGCAGCTGCGAAGAGGTAGTTAGTTTTCAGAGAGGAGAGGAGTGCAACTGAAATCAGGATCACGTTCTGACGAAAGGCCACAACACATTACCTCAGAGTAGCTTGAACAGAGATTCTGTCTGAAATTATTGTTGGACGCAATCGTGAGAGAAAAACAAGTGTATTTCAGGCCCATGCTAGTATGCCTTTAAGACTAAATGAGTATTGATGGGATGGACACCCTTGGCTTAACAGTAAGCTAGGCAAGTTGTTAAAAGGGATAATGCTGAGGCGATTGCTTAACCAGCCTCCAATAGAGATGGATGAGAGAGAGGAGAAGAGAGCAGTGGAGCATTAAAGTAATGGTTAAATCTCTGATGAATAGATTGTCTGTGGGGATAAATGAATGGAAAGAGGAATAGATGAGAGGAGAAACAGGGGAACGGGTGTCATGGTGACACCTTCCTCCTCTCTTTCCTCCTGTCTTCAAGGCATTTTCGGATTGTGCAAAACTAATGTTGCCCAGGTCCTACTAACTGTAAATTATAAATGCTCAAGCTGCCGTGGATACATAGTAGCTTCGTAGTTCATTCAAACAGAGGAGGTTCTTAAATCTCTCAAACATTAGAACTTTTCTAAGCACCTGATGTCGCCGAGAGGCAGTCACACTCTCCTTCCAGTGACTCTGTTGGATGAATAATGTGAATAACCTCACTAATCTGTGCTTGAAATGTTAAAAAGACACTAAGTCTCCCTCTGCATTTTCAACATTTTCACTTCTATACTCTGGAAAAACTGGTAGTTTAACCAAAGACAGACATTCAAAAACAGAAAACATGTTTGTCATGTAAACAGGCCACGTGTCCACGACATAATAAGGTTTAAATAAGGTTTTTGTTCTCTACATGTTAAGTGTTACATGTTTTGTTGGATATTGTTGGAGTTTTCTTGTGAACAAACATTATGTGTTTAAATTCAGTGTTGCGCACCAAAACACATTGTGTGTATCCTTGAGGTCTAACAACAGTTGAATGTGTTTCTGTTTTCATAAAACATTTCCAGATTTGATGTTTGTTAACATTTTGAAACTTGCATCATTTACGTCCATGTTTGCATGCTAATGGTCTTCATCTTCACTGCCTGTGTTGCAACATTGCTGTTTTTGTTGGTTATAACCACCACCGGTCAGTCAGTGGAATAATGTGAAAACAAAACAGGGATGAACTCATACAAACGTTGCTGTTAGTGGTCAAACCCTCCACGGGGTACCTACAAGTTGCTTCAGTGGTGCAGAATTGTTACCCTGGCGTGCAGCAGTGAAACAAATTCCACCCTCAGATAGTCTTTCAGCATCAGTTTATTATGTTTAGTGAATTCCAGGAGTTTTGTTGTGATGAGGTGATATAAATATACTTTTACTACTTTGGCCTGTTAAAAATTCCCTGAATTTCCCAGAATGTCTTTCTAAAGTTGCCAAATGAAAGTTCCTGGACTGGCTGGTTTTTATACGTAGGGTGAGAGACCAATAATGTCAAGTACTGTACATGGATGAAAGAGTCTCACAGCTGCATTGCAATCTGGTCTATTTGGGTTGCATTAAGTAGAGAATAATGTCTCTGCCTCTTTGAAAATATTTGGTCCCTTAATGACTGCAGAACAGTGGAACAAAATGATGAAAATAGAAAAAAGGGGAGTGGCGTTTCGACTTTATACACTGCTGTGGAATTAAGGAATTCTTTCAACTGAATTGAGGGCATTGTACCAAAAATACAACATGGATATCTTAAGTTTGTTCATCTTTGCTTTATGATAGCTTCATCATACTGTTCTGGCTGAGTGATATGACACCAAATGGTTTTGAATCTTAATCATATCCACATTAGTCACAATCAAATTCACGTGACAGCTCTAATTATTTCTTGAACTCCACAAAATATCATTGCATTGCCAATTGCAAATATCCAGTATCAAAGGTATCCAGTCAAAATGTTGCGATTTTTGACTCTGGCAATATTGCTCTGTTCCGAGAAGCTTAATCAAGGTGGGTTGAACATTTGGTTAATTCGACCAGCCACCACTGCCTTTCTAGGTGGAGAGGAAACACAGATACAAAGGATTGGAAGAGGATCCGAGTACAAAACACAGACACACACCCACTAAACTCTTCCTCTTCCTGCTTCTACTTATCCAGATTAGCCTCCTTTGGTCATTCTTCCTGTCTTCCATTTGTACCCTCTTCCTCTCAGTCTCTCCACATTGCTGCCAACTCTTATAAGGATTTTAAAAACGATGGTGATGATATACTGTAGATGCTCCATTCAAAGAACTGAGGACAGTGTAGAGGCCAGTTAAACATCTCCAGATTTTCACTGAGGAGATAAAGCTGCTTTCCCCCCTGCTGGCCTCACATCTTCATCCAGTCTCTTAATCTTTTTCACGCTCTCTGTCTTTTTTTTTTGTCTTCCTCACCATAACATCCCCCGATTTCTGTCACTACTCCTCAGCCCCCTCCGCAACACACACATTAATGCAAACACACGTGGTTGTACACGTCCACACACTCATCCCAAGTCAATTTCATGGGACATATTTGCTGTCAGAGCCAATCAGGCCAGTTTAGATGGGCCTGTGTGCCGTATGGCTATTAAACGGTGGTCAAAGTAGGGTTTTGTAGGGTCTCAGAGTGTGTGTGTGTTTCTGTCTGCGGCAAAACAGCTGCACATGTTGAAAAAGTCGGGGGAAGAAAGGGAGAATTGGACGAAAGTGGCTGGAAGAAGAGAAAAGAAGTTGGATGTGGGAGACTGAGAGGAAATGGGAGGGAGGGAGGAAGTTGAAAAGAGCAGAGGGGGACAGACAAAAGAAGGTGAAAGATGGAAATAAATGTTAGTTAATAAGAGCAGGGAGGAGACTGGCAAGGAGTGGTGGATACTAGTTGTGAAACAGGACGCAATAAATTTTGGTGACTGCTGTTTGTCTGGCTGGAGTTATTTTATTAATGTGAAGCCAGCAGTGCATTTTCATCCACAGTGGAAGAACATTTTTAAATTTCTATAGTTTTGATTATGGATGAAGCCGTATGTGGTGACACATTTACATTTAAACCACAAAACTACCTACCTACAAAACTTTTTGGACCAAAGGCTTTTGTGCATTTTTTGATTCTTCCTCACAAGATGCCTTGCACGAGAAATATGAGGAAAATTTCGCTTCAACCCAGCTCATGATGTATGACTTAGCACAAAAAAAAACCATACAAAAATCCCACTTCATTTTAATGATGGATTTCCACATGCCTGGATTTCACACCAACACAGGGTCTTGAACTTCTTTCTATCCTGGGATCCACAAGAGAAATTTGCTTGAGGCACGAGAGACCCGTCAGAAACAGAACTGACCCACGGAGTGAGAAACACTTGCACTGAAGGATTTCCACATGGCTCTGATGACTGCTGAGTCCACAGTAATCATTGCTGAAGAATAATAACCTGATATTACTGGATGCAACAGCAGGAAAGAGTCAGGGACACAAACACACACGCAGACACTCACAGAAACATGTGCACGGTCCACATGCACGCGCACAGCTGCACACACCCTTAAGTGTTTGAAAGAGAGTGAGATATAAATCACACTTCTGCCAGATGCAGCGATAAAAAGTAAGTGTGTGTGTGTGTGTGTGTGACAGAGAGACAGGAGAGAGTGTGTGTGTGTTGTGGTCAGTGTTTGCGGTGAAGCGCAGTAGAAAGTCTATTTAACACGAGGCATTAACTCTGCTAATCACACCCAGATGACCAGTGTGTGTTTGTGTGCGTGTTTGTGTGTGTGTGTGTGTGTATACCTACTGTTTGTGTGAGTGTGTGTGGTGAGTGTATCATGACTAACTTCCACTCAACAGAGCAGTTCTTCCAAAAAAGCTCATGTTGAGGGCTGAACATTCCCGACAGAAGCCCCTAATTAGTCTATGTGTTTGTGCCCGGTTGTGTGTTTCCGTGCACGTGTGTCAACGTTAGTGTTTGTGGTGCCCCACATCCTGTAAACAACAAGCGTCACAACAAAGTGGTTGTTATACGGCCCTAAACCTTGCCTCATCCGACTATTACGTCGGCTTGTGTGTATCTGTTTCGGTCCAGCTCCAGCAGCAGCGATGATGAAAATCGGTAAAGAAACACTCTGAGTGATCAAAAAATGAAAGGAAAAGTTCACCATTTTGGAAAAACAAGCTTACCGCCTTTCTTACTGACATGATGAAAATATTGATACCACTCACATATCTGTGTGCGAAATGTGAAGCTACCGCCAGCAGCTAGCTAGTTTAGCTTAGCACAAAAGCTGTAAAAAGCTGAAAACCAGTTGCTTGGCAACCCGTGGAGATTCCAGGAAGTTGCTGTCCCTAATCAAGTAATGGCCCAACACATACCTCCTTGTAAAACTGTGCCATATTTCATCTTTGTTTTTTGTCAGGATGAAACAAATGAGATTCAACATGTTACTTAGTGAGCTTTAGTGGTGCTTTTAGGTGGATTCTGTTGGCTTTGGTCAGAGGCAGGCGAGCTGTTACCCCTTGTTAAATCAGCCAACTGCTGGCGGCAGCGTCATATTCAGGGTGCAGAGGAGGATTGTTCAAGTATCAGATATAAGATGCCGTCATGGTGTTGATGTGGTAAAAGTCTTGCTATCTGTCTCTCTTTATGTAGCCGAGAGAACAAAGTCACGCCGGTCAATGCTTTGCCATTCCAGCGGTGATTTAGTGTCTTGGAATTTCTCGTCCTGGTTTCAGGTGAGAGTCACTCCTACGCCGCCACAATTTTATCACCATCTATCCCTGGTTCAACTGATCAAATGACAGGGCAGTCACAAAGCCGCAGAAAGAGGTAGAGGATTTATCAGAGGTGAATCAAACAAGCCTTTGTCTCCTGCCTGTCTCTCTGCTTTCCTGTCTGCCTGCACGTCAGTCCACTTTTTAGCCTGTGTATCAGTTCGTCAGGCTGTCTGTCTGTCTTCATGTATGTTGGTCACACCTGTCTGTGCGTCTACCTGCTCGCCCGTCTTTTCCATCTCTCCTGCCTGTCTTCATGCTCGACCGGGTCGGTCTACCTGCCTTTATCTCCCCGTCTGTCTCTATGCAACCTGACCTGACTGTTGTCTCTGGTCTTTTTCAGAGCGTGACTGGTTGGCTGACCGACCTCTGGGCTGATTAGACTTACCTACCACAGAGCAGCAGGGACACACACACACACACACACACACACACACGCGCACAAACACATAAACATGAATGCACAGGCAGCTCATTCAGCCTCGCACTGGCCCTCAGCCCTCGCTCGAACCGCTAACCATCCGCTCATCAGCACCACAGACCTGTGAGTGTTTAAGACACACAGTCTAATCTGATCTACTACGTACGTGCAAAAAGGTCCAGCTCTCGAGGCGAGGCTGCAGCTTTTTTTTTTTGTCTTATTTTTAGGGGTTTACACCAAGGAGGAATTTCAGAAGATGACAACACACCAGCACATATATGCTCATGTGCGTGCACACACACACACACACACACACACACACACACACAAAAGAGCTATAATTACACTATTACACCATACGAGGGGAAAGTAGTGGAAAACCCAGAGAAGCGGCAGAAAGAGAGGTGTAAATAGAAAACTGGTGACTCACATTCTAGTGGCTACACACTAGCCACACACACACTGAGAGAGAAAGAGCCAAAAACACAGGGTTCACCCACATGAAGCCAGAGGAAGCACTGTGTGTGTGTTCGTGTCTGAGTGTGGTGACAGAGCAGGATGAGTAAAGCTCTATTTGCCCTCGCTGATGTTATAGTTCCTGAAGCTGTTATCAAAAGGGTTTTTTTTTTGTTTTAAGTGTTATGTTCTTTAAATGAATGAACGCTGTAACACACAGTCGCTCCCAGCCCGTTAATCACTCTGTGTTCTGCTACACTGTCCTATAATAGGTCCGGGGAGCGATGCTGTTCCCCAGGATGTGGCTGAAGGGAAACTTGTTTCCTTGTTCGCTCAAAGTTAAGAGGCTCTTTTTAATTTGGTATAAGGCACAAAGTTTTCAGTGCCCATTTGTGTCCTAAAATGTTCTTCTGGTTCACGTCAACACCGTCCTTTGCTGTTTGTCACTGTCCCGCTAATCAATAATAACGTCAGTGCTGCCTCCCATACATATCTCAATTAGTGCAGCAACTAACAATCATCACTCAGTCATTTAGTCTACAAAATGTCAGAAGGTAATAAAAAAATTCCAGCCACAGCTTTCCCAAGATGTTATCAAACGTTGTGTTTTGTCTAACCAATACTACAAAAACCAAGAATATTGTGTTTTCTTTCACTTCACAGTGATATAAAACAGAATAATGGAAGACCTCAAGATTACTTTAAAATAACAATCAAAATAGTTGCCAATTAATTTTTCTACTAATCCACTAGACAACACTAATTTCAGTATGATGAAAAGAAATCATTCTAAATCTGATTTATATTGCAGGAGGGGAATTGTCTGAATGAAACCAACCATAGTGGGACGACTGAATGTGCTTCGTCCTTTCCAGTTTCTGTGAAACTTTCTCTAAAGGTAAGTTTGTCTGTTTGAAGATATCAGCATGCAGAGTGCTGGGAGTCTAATCACAGCATGGATGTCAACCGATGCCAAGAGTATGACAGAAAGCAAACTCACTCAAGGAATTAAAGAGTTGTATGAGAAAGGAATGCAGCCTTTTGTTCACTTTCAAAAATGAAACCCAAGTAGAAAAGGAACGTCTGGCCTGTTTGCTACCTCCCAGCCCGCTGGTCTCATTTCCATCGCTGCTGTTTGATGCTCAACATCTGACTACTGCACTCCACTTCATAAAGTTTAAACCAAATGTTCCCTTTCTCACACCTCCATTCCAGAAACCCCACCACACACACACACACACACACACACACACACACACTCTAGAGCTGAAGAGTCATCCAGGGGCCACCCTCATTACCCAACGCACAGGTGCCGGGACTCTATCCTGGATGGACGAGGACCAGACCAAACCTTTGTTTTATACATGAACATATGCAAACCCACACCCACACACACACTCACACATAAATACACACACTTTCTTCTACACACCTCAGAGCCACTGGGGCTAAACTCCGTGGTTAATGACTTTCCCACCCACTACACAGCATGCACATGTTGAAGCCGTTAACGATAAGTGGCTTTTCGAACTTGGTAACGTCCTAATGTCCCCGTTAATCTCACATTCCTCACTACAAAGGCCACAGAGCATGGGCCAGTGATTTCACTGAGATGAGTAATTTTGTCAACTATTATAAACCGGTAACCTAAATTCTTTCAGGGTACCTTTGGCCCTCTGAGCAGTGACACGGGGTAACTTCAATTTGAGCAACATCAAAACATTTGTCCAAAACACCCCATTAACCACGTTGGAAACAAGCCACTTATTTAGGTGAGATAAATCAGTTTCCTCTGATTAATAATTTAGGCGCTAAGTGCTCCACTGTGCTTTCCTTCTCTCGTGCATTACAACACCTCTTAGCTGATCTAAAATCACTGCACAACACGGCTATGAGTGGCCATTGTTCCTGTAAAGACCATAAAAAGGAAAGAATGGCAAGCTTTATTTAGAGATTTGGATGATAATTACACAAGTGTGATGACCACATGCTGTATTTCTTCAGCAGACAACAGTCCATGCCAAGAGTGAGGGAACAAAGTGACACACCTATGAAGAAGCATGGTCAGGGGAGAAGGTATATCTGCTGCTATATCTCTTTCCTCAAATCAGACCAGACAACAAGAGCTGTTTCTTGATGTTTCAATTCAACAAGCTTTAATGGTGCAATTTAAAGTTGATGTTAATGTTTGTGGTTGCATCTGTAATTGAGAGCAGACTCAGCCAGTTGCGCAAAATTCACTGAGAGATCATTACGGCAGTGTATTATGAGAAAGCAGTGTTTCAACTTCAATCCCCCTGTTTTATTTACCAATTTGACTATTGAAAGCACCTTATTGATTCCAGATGCTCGTCTCTATCATAATTGCTGTTAACTTCACTTTTAAATATCATCCTGTGGAATATTTTTTGTGGGCGATGAACTGCTATGAATACGAAACCAAATCTAAAAACAGCGATATAAAAGGTAAGATATTAAAATACCATCGAGCAAAATGAGGCTGTAGTCAAGTGTCTATTTGATGCCGCAGACAAAATCTCTACTGATTCCACTGAACTACATAGATCAAGGCTGACAGAGTTGCATTTACATATACAAAGACACAGTCCGTAAAAATACAGAAGATACCTCTATTTTTCTAAAGCAAGAGTTTAGGATGGAACAGTGTAAATCTGTGCACCACAGATCGCTCAAGTTTGATGGCCAGATTAATGTTTTAATGAAAGTCATATTAAGTATCAAAGTGATGTCATTAGACAGGATTTTAAGAGGCAAATAGTATAAAAATCCACAATCACAGCACACTCTTTTTATTTCATGACTTCTAATTTATTGTGTATACACTGGTGGCTGCCTGGAGGTCACATTTGACCTCAGGCTCGGTTAACACTCTTAAGTAAAAGGACAAAGTGGTTGGAGGTACCTGGAGGTGTCTGAAGGCGGCGGTTAGTTGAGTCATGTGCAGAGTGAGGCACCTGGACGTGCATCTGGCGCTGCTCATTTTCTCCTGAACATCTTCCTGCTCCGGTGAACTCCTGCGGGCGCCAGTCGCCGCCAGCACCGCGCACAGGAGCACCAAACCGGCCCGACAAACTGCCATCACACCGGGAGGAGGAAAAAAAATAAAAAAATCAAGGACGAGAAGTAAATGGAAGCACAAATTAGACGGCAGACTCCTCTTCCTCGTGTCCTGCTCTCGCGACCCTTGAAGTTCAGAATGAAAACACGCTCCTGTGCGCGCGCGGGCACGGAGCGGAGCGGAGCGGCTCTACCCTCCTCGCGGACACTCCCACCACCGACACGAGTTTAAACGCTCTTCATCCTCATTATCCTCGTCATCCTCCTCATCCCCTCTGCGATTTTTTTCACTTCTTCCTCCTAATACTCTACCCATCATCATCGTCGTCGTCATCATCATCATCATCATCAGAAACTCATTCCCATCACCTGAGCACGTGCAGCGACCACCGTTATCCTCATCATCCTGATAACCACCATCATCACTTTAGTGTATTTCATAGTCATCGTCATCATCATCATCATCATCATATTCACGTTTATCTTCTATTGCATCACTGCAGCACTCCGCCACCATCTTCATCATCAACTTCCACGTGGTATCATCCTCTTCATCACTCAAACTGCCTGTGTGACTGGTTTCTTCATCTTCAGCACCATCATCATGACCCACCACTGTCACCTTCATCATCATCATCATCATCATCATCATCATCATCATCATCATCATCATCATCAACAACACAGGTGGTTATGCAGCAGGCCTTTTTAACTAAGAGCATCTACGTTATATCCCAAAATATTCAAATTAGGTTACAAAAGTGATGTGATGGTTTATTTAGTAAATGTCACTCTGCTCTAAGAGTTCAGCTGCAGATCAGCACCCTGGAGCGAGAGGATATAGATCTTGTTTTGTGTGTCATCCATGGTGAAAATAACGAAATGAATGTTGGCTGAGTTCCATTTAGCTGCTTCAGAGTCCTGTTGTTGTTCATGCTGGCTCAGTGCCACACTGTCATGACTTCCTGGGGCATCATCAGTAACACGTGTGCTTTTAAGTCAAACTGTCCGCTGTGAAAAAGGCCTGTTATTCATATCCATCTTCATCATCATCAGTGTCATCACTGTTGTCGGCGCCACACTCAACTCCAAAACTGTCATCGTCGTCATCGTCATCATCATCATCATCATCATCACCACCACCATCATCGGCATCGTGCTTCCCTGCATAATCTTCACCACTATACTAGAATCATTATCTTCATCCTCACCTCCTCAGCTTTACCTGCATCATCATCATCATCATCATCATCATCATTATGTATCACCTTTATCTTTATACATTTTTCATTATCATTCATTACGATCCCCACGATCGGGATCATCATCATCATCTTCTAAATCATCATCATCACTATCATAACATTCCATCTAACATTGAATTTAAATCAGCTCTTTGCTGTAATCACCATCTTCCTTGTTTTCTTTCGCTTCACCTGTGCTCATCATCATCATCATCACCATCACCATAATGCTGCATTCAGGGACAATCTTCATCACCGTAGCATCATCATACTCATCCTCACTGCCTTCATCGTCATATATTTTCTCTTGATTCACCGTTATCATCTTAATCTTCCTCTTTTTCATCCACATGATGATCATAATTACACTCTTATTTCCATCATTGCCATCACCATCATCATCATCATCATCACAAATAAACAGATCAATATAGCAGCTATTGAGTCAGTAAGTTCTGGAAAAACAAGATCAAACTGCTGAGACACAGTGCAGTGAAGCATTTATGGCCAAATGGTTTGCATGGCAGGCTGTTGTTTCGGGCCTATTAACACTTTATTATTACTTTTGTGAAAAACAAACTTCTCTTTCTAGTCTGGGAATCCTCTCCAAGGGTAATTATTAGAGCAGACTAATAAAAGAGCATTTATTAATGGGAAAGATACCGGAAGAATGTGCTGAGGTAGGTGTCTGTCACAGAGCCATTCAGTGTGTTAGTCACCACTTTTCAACAGCAACTGCAGAGCCAAGTGGAGCTTATCAGATCCAGGGCCAAGTCAAGATGTTTAGGACACATGGTTGAAAGCCCTATTTGTTTATGTGAAACTGTAACCCAGCGGAGGAGTCATCTCTGTTGGCAATGAGATGCAGAAAGAATCACCTACGTTTTGATTTAGGGGAAATGGAGATGTATAAATATTTAGGAAGTACTGGCAGGACTCTGCAGTGGAAACCAGACTTTTCATTCTGTCCTCGTATAGAAAGAGCTGCATACTGCAGGTTAGTGATAGTTCAGACCAGTGATTAACCCTCAAATCCAAGATATCTCAGGCTGTGAGTTGTGGTTATTGTCGTTTAAACGGTCAAAAACCCAGTGATACGTAGTCTAGAAAGAAATACATCAAATACTTACATGTGAGAAACCTGAAACAGCAAATATTTGGCATTTTTGGTTGAAAAATGACGACACCAATTAATAGATTTTCAAAAAGCTTGGTGAACAAAACTTTTGAGCATTTTTACCAATTAAATTTCCTCTCACATTATTTTATTTGAATGACTTTTACCAGCCCATAGGAATAATAACATTCAGTATTTCACAAGAAAAAAATCTAAAATTTGAGCAGTCTGAACAAATACACACAAACAGAAATGCTCACCTTTGCAATATGTTGATTGATTGATATGTTGATTTCAGATTCATCCTGGGATCCTTTGGAGGGTCCCTGCTCCCATTTTGGGAACCACTGATCCAGACGGGACTCAAACTTCATTATGACCTGATGAAAACTGCAACAGTACGTCCTTCTACAACAGAGACACATGTGCAGAGTTAAACTGAGAGACAAAAGGTGAATAAGTAATGTGCTGTGAGACCATATATAAATCAGGAAGCATAAAATCAGTTCTTACACACACCAAACACACACACCCCTCTCTCACTCATACACACACACACACATAGTTGCCCATAGTAGTTGCCCATTATCTAAATGACCAAAAGAATATTTTCATATTATCATAAAACACCCTGCTCAGGTTTCTGAGTAAACCATTAGTGGAGCAAAGACCCTCCCCAACACATACTCAAACATCACACAGTGTCACACACACACACACACACACACACACACACACACACACACACACACACACACACTCACACACTCACACACACACACACGTAACAGAAGTATTCACCGTCTGTCCAGATCTGCTTGTTGATTAAAGCCAAATGTCTTCGAATTGCATGGAAAGAGAGAGAGAGATGAAGAGGGATAGAGAGACTGAGAAGGAGAGAGGAAGTAAAGAGAAACAAGCAGACAAGGAAAAAAGAAATATGGCAGAATCTCAGCTCTTAATCAGCCAGTAGAAATCCACCAGAGAGTGAACACTAAAATATCTCTCTTCTATTATTTTACGCTAAAACCGGTCAATACTTCAGCCTTTCAATCTAAACTTGATTTACTCTGGGATCTTAACCTAAATATTTCTAGACACCTGGCTACAGCACAGTAAGGGAGCTTGTTTTGTCAGGCTTGTGTGAATCAGTTTGTGTGGGTGGTGACAGGGTTGTGCTGTCTGGTCTAATTCACTTAGACTGACATAAGGACTGATTTCTATTTCAGCAATGGATTTGTTTCTTTAATGTTCACAAGGAAGATTGAGTTTCATAATCCATGCTAATAAGGGAAGCTATACCGCTCCGTGCAGCCCTCTGATGATGATGTTTAATGAGCCGGTCTGTTTGACATCTGACTTCTGGACCTTCATCACAACCTACCACATAAACACATTTTATCACAACCAAAGCCAGCAGAATTAACCCTCCCTATGAACTACAGAACAGAAAGGCTGTTTCCAATTTTCAAACATAATCTTTATGTATTTAACATGTCACTGATCTAATCCAAACTGTGTCATCTTCTGAATCCCAATCCATTTAACCGTTTCTGTCACAATTCGTACATGTTGTTATCATTCCCGTTTGAGATTATTGAAGTGGTCAGAGATTATTCCCCGCAGCTGGTGCGACTCACAGCTCATCTGCTAGTCGTCTCATTCCTCTCACCTTTCAAGTCTTCAACAGAACTGATTCTCAAGCCATGCTTCAGGGACATATAAGCGGCTCCTTGTGAATGCTTGGCTCAGTAAGTGTTGTCAAGAGCTCAAGGAAGGCAGAGTGTTTCTGTGAGGAGCCACAGTGACACTATGTGGCATATTACAGCAATCGCAATTACGGACTAAGGACTATGACCGTATACATCAGTTGTTTTGGTTAGTTTACTTAAACACGGCAAAAATTATTTTAGAGGTTAGCGTTTGAAAAACAGTGTAAGAGTTAAGTGGATCGTGGTGGTCGTTTTCAATGTTGTTTCCAAAGTTACATTTTCACTACTTCCTGTGTGACGTATGTGATCTGGTAATTTCATGCCTGTCCTCTCATGTTGATCAAAAGTCTTTAACTTAAAATCATGTGGATGCGGCAAAGCAACTGCCCTGCAAATTCTATTTTAAGTTCCCTTGAAGCACAGCGCAAGACTTTTACAGAATACATAAGGGAGGTAAATGAACAAATACATACTTGTACTGTTTTCCTAACACCTGGCAATTCTGCACACATCCTCGGCTTTCTAATGATATAGCACTCATTAGGGTATAAGCAACAGAGCACACCGTTTGTCTATTCAAAATGGTGGGAATTAAAAAAAAAAACATCTTGTGGCAGTAAGGGAGGTACATGATCACATTTATACAGATATATTGTTTCTGTTCTTCATAAAAATGTTGTTATTTTTATTCATGTGAGTCTTAAATAGATTAAATTAGATGTATATGTTAAGTTTAAGCCTTTCAAAATACACATTTTAAGCCAGGTCCTTTGTTGATGACAGTAAGACTTGCCTCTTCCGGTTTTGTAACCATTTTCCATACTTTAGGAAACAAAGCACTGAGTGCAGCCGGAAGGATTTTGTTTAAAAATTATTGAAGGACAGTCAGATATCGAGCTGCCGGGGATGAAGAAGAACAGAGGCAGGCGGTAGAGCAGGAAGTTGAATGCTCAGATGGAGACATAACAGCTGAGGAGGGTCATGAAGAGGAAGTTGACATGTAAACGATTGGGTTCTGTGGTTTTAGTTATTCAACACAGACTAAAAGGAGACAGAGATTATTCGACTCACTTTATTGACTCATTTACTGCTTACAATCAGTTTACATTTACATTTACAAGCTGCTGTGCTATTCTATGTCTTAGATTCTTATTAGATTTTCACTTACGTATTTTCAAATCTTATTTCACTTATTCATTGATTGATTGATTATACATATTTGTATAAGCACTGCTGGAGGGAGTCTTAGTACTTAGAAGTTCATTGCCATTAAGAGCACCACTGTGATTGTCTTATGTCAAAAGTCTTATGAGGCTTTCTGGGCAGGACTATGTAATTTGGTAAGAAATCCACAGAAAGTCAGACTATATTTAAAAAAAATGCTTCCAAATAATACACATAATTACTTGTGTGACCAAGACAGTCTTTCAGTCAGTGCACAGCAGGCAGGCTGAACATGTAACAATCTAAAATGTGTCCACAGGGAAGAATACAGTACAACAAGGCAAAACAGTTGAACTGCAGCAGCCTAGTTGTCTGCTTTTTTTATTATAGTTTCTGTGTTGCTGTGAAAGGCGACGTGCAAAGTGTGGGAAAGCTACTGACTGGACTGGTGTACAGCCTTCAAACATTGGGAAACCTTGGTGAAAAGACTATCTTGTTTTGGGAAAATGTGTGTGTTTGTGTAAAGAGGTCACGGTAACCCACTCATATCAGGCTGATACTCCCTCCCTCCTGACCCTGCACTGTCTCTTCCTCCACTAAGAATGGCTGTATTTGTCTTTCTCTTAATAAGAAGGCTCACGTTTTTGCTGCTGTGTGCGCTGCAACTTCTTTTTCCTTCTTCTTCTTCTTCTTCTTCTTCTTCTTCTTTCCCGTTTATTCATCACACGAACGGTCTACGGCACAACGACGACCTCCATTCCAGTCCAGTCGGTGGCGGTAGTGACGCAACCGGAAGCAGAAATAACCTTGGTAGAAGAAGAAAAGGCGGAAGCGCAGCGGATGTTTTGGTAAACAGTCGGCTTTAGTGTAACGTAATGGGAATTATACCTTAAATCCTACAGGACGTGGTTTACTCTCCTGAATTAATGTACGCGAACATTTCAGATGACAAAGAAGACAATTAATCTGCACTGCTGCGGTTTTGTTTTTATTTTCCAGCGGCTAGCATTAGCTTAAAGGTAACATAACATTTAACTTTAGCCTTTGGTTGTTTGACATGTGTCGTTTGCCTTAACGATGGGCTCAGCACTTTCTATTCTGCAGGTTTACTTTAGTTTGATTTTGCTAAAACGTTGGATATAGTTATGATTGTGTCAACACGCAGTCCAGCCTGTGTTAGCTCCAGTTTGTGTCTCGTCTAACTAACAGCAACATACAGATAAAGGAAACAAAAGTCCTTCAGAAAGATTAGTCTTGTCAGCATGTAAACGATCAATTGGAGCCAGTTAACAACTGATTTCCACAACTGCTCGACTCAGCTACTCGTTACAAGAGAGACACAAACTGGGACACATGATGATAAAAAATGCAGGTAGCCTTGTAGACAGTCTTTCAATTATTTGATATCAAGTGATATTCCCATCTTTATTTTATTTGCCTCTCACTAAGTGAAGTTTAATTCTGTATTAGTTAGACATGGCTGGCACACTTTACTGTTTGATTTTTACTTAGAGAGAGAGAAAGAGAAGAAGGTGGTGCCTTGTTGAGAATCAGACTTGATTACTGAAGACTGAATGTCTGCTCTTTAAAAATTACATTCACAGGAAAATGGCTAAAAAGTCCAAAAAGAGAAAGTGCAAGAAGGTCTCGTCCTCAAGTGAAGAAGATGAGAAGGTGAGGAGGCATTCAACACTGACTACTATGGTTGCTAGGGATTTCGATAAATGTCATTTCATATCACAATATCAATATGTATAATGATATAAAATAACATAAATCAGTTTGTTCTGTCTGCCTGTTTTTGGTGCTTCATCCCAGCCGTATAGAATACTATAATTTGCCGTAAAACAGTCCTTATAATTGATTTGCAGTGTGTCTACAATAAACTACATGCGTTGTATCATGCAGATATGAAAGGGATAGCTCCCACAGTACAAATGTCGTGTTGGTTGGTAACTAACTGTTTATTTTTATTTTATCATATATTAATCAGACAATAGTTTTTTTTTAATGAATCATTTTGCCAATAAAATGTCAGGAAAAAATGAAAAATACACACATTCCCAAAGCTGAATGTGACAAATTCATATTGCTTCTTGAATCTGACCAATAGTCCAAAACACAAAGAGAAATTTCAGAGGCCGGAACCAGCAAATATTTGGCATTTTTTCCTTGAATGATTATTAAATGTAATAAATCAATTAAATAAATTGTCGCAGATTAATTTTCTGTTGAGCAAAACATTGAGGAATCTAGTAATTGTTTCAACTATTGTCATATCAGCCACCCCTAATTGTTTTTGGTCATCAAGGGTTTACTCTGTCCTCAAGAGTAAATAAGCTGTTTTTTTGTTTTTGTTTTCAGGGATCCAAGGAACACGATTCTATCAGAAATTACAAAAGTGCCAAGAGGAAGCAAGATGTGGACAGTCAAGAGAGGTTAGATATAGTATACTTGAGCTTCAACAACACATAAATGCTTATTATTATGATTTTTTTATAATGATTATTTATGACTCTCATATTTCCTCTGTTCTTCTACATGTAGCTCTACAGCAAAACAGGAAAATTGTGCTTTTTCTACTGTCAAAGATGTTTCCCAAAGCGACCGTCACATCAAAAAGGCTGTCTACAAACTGGCAAAAAAACAAGCAAAAGACCAGAAACCTGTTCATAAGGAAGAGGAATGTACAAAAACAAAACGTATCTCTCTGATATTCCATGGGGGAAATTGCTCTAGTAAAGCAAAAACTTATATTTCAGAGACGAATGATGCTGTCAGTGGGAGTAGGAGTGTGGAAAGAGAACCGTCAAGACCCTCGAACACCAGCAATGTTCCTCAGAGAGCAGAGAAGACGTCTAAAGCTAGCATTGATGAAAAGACTTCCCAGGGGTTCTCATTCAAATTAAAAAAGCAGCTAATGAGTCCCAGCTTGGTGTCTGTGGAGCAGAAAGAAAAAGGGCATCATGTACTGAAGAAGAAGCACAGAGCTGAGGAGCCACCAAGGACTGGAAATGACAGCAACACTATCAAGGAAAGGGAACCAAGCAAGACCTCCTCCATCTCCAGTGATTCTGTGCTGCAGAAGAGAAGAGAGCTGGTCAAGTTTATCTGGAAAAGGCATCCAGAAAATAAGTTGGAGGCCAAAAAGAGCACGTGTACTGAGGCAAAAACTCCCTCTGCCTCTGCTACAAAGAAGTCTTCCATTTCAGCCAAGCACACTACCTCAGTTAGTAGCTCAAATATGGTGAAGCATGTCACTTCAGTCCCATGTAGCGCCACATCAGTGTCACATAAAACAGTTCAGTCATCATCTGCTCAGCAGCTAACGTGTTCTCCTGCATCACCTCTGCCTCCTGATTTTAAGATACCAAAAAAGTTTCAAACAAGGCCAGTATATAGTACCAGGGACAATAATGATGCTATTTCTACAAAAAGAGACCTCAAACGTCAGATTAAATTTTCATTCTCTGGGCCCTCAGTGAGCAACACCAAGCAGGAAACTGTCCAACAAGCTCACAGCTGTTTGGATGTTGCTCCTAGTTTTTCATCTGAGAGACAAGATGAGAGGTCATCTTTGTCAAGCAAACACGCAGCTACGTTTGATACAGTGACTGAGCCGTGGTATGACCAGGTAATAAAAAGCATCATTCATTTATTTCATTGTATTTTTGTATATTTGTTTTACATTCATTGCTTTCTCTTTACACCTTCTGTCAAGCAGAGGTTATATTTCCTAATGATTTTGTAAAGGATTTTGTCAGCTAGTGTATTAAATTCATGCAAATTTTGTTCTGATGGTTCAAAATGGCAAAAAGGATGTTAAAATGTGTTTCTCTGGAGATGCAAGTGGTGGAAGAGCTTCATCTTGCCCGCTCTGACAAGAGATTGGAGGTGAATGTAATGCAAAGCTATGGAGAGCTCACCTGCATGGACATAGATCCTCCAGAAGAGGGCGCTGCAGACACACACTGTAAGTTTTACTTTGAAATGCTAAAGTGGAGACATTTTATTCAATAGTTCTCTTTGGGTAATTAACATTTTTTATGAACTCGTCTTTTCACAGACAAACAACTCCCCCAGCAGGGCCTAATCCTTGTGTTGGACACCAACATTCTCCTCAGTCACTTGGATTATGTGAAAAAGATCACATCTCACGGCCTTGGAGGTGGTTAAAATGATTTCAATACTTAATGTTTCTTGCAGAATGGTTTCTGGATCCTAAAAGTGATTCTTCATAGTGATTGAAATACTATTAGGACATCATCTCACCTCTAGCCTTAATAAAATGCACTTGTCTGCGTTATAAAACATGTAATTATCATCACCTCTTGCTTTCCTCCTGTTCACCTAGCTCTGGGCTTCCCTCTAGTCCTGATCCCCTGGGTGGTGCTTCAGGAGATGGATTCCCTAAAAAGAGGAAAAGGCCTTTCGGGCTCCGTGGCCCACCTGGCCACCCCTGCCATCTCGTACATTTACAACTCTTTGAAGAGCCGGGAACCTCACCTCTGGGGGCAGTCTATGCAGCAGGCAGCAGAGAGCAGCAGTGAGTGATGACTTAAAGAAAATATGGGAATTTTTTGTGTACTGAAAGTAGAACAACCAAGAATAGAACCTAAAAGTGAAGTGTGTTTATTGTCTATACAACAAGTTCACTGAGCCCATATGAGATTGATGGATGTTGATGGTCATTGACTTCTAAATTATTATTTCTATTTATTATTATTGATTATTATATAGAGATGAGTTAGACACAGATGGTAGAAGAGATAAAAACAATTAAAAACATTAAATAATACAAAAAATGTCATTATAAATACAAGGATAAAAGCAATGATGAAAATGTCTAATATAGTAAAAGGATTAAACAAATGATAGCAATAAAAAGACAACAAGAGAAATATGGAGTGTATTTCTATAGCGTTTTCTACCTTAACAGACTTTGACTCATTCATCCATCATGCGCACACACACACTGATGGCAGCAACAAAGCTGCCATGCAGGGCGCTGGCCCACACATCAGGAGCAACTTGGAGTTCAGGGACTTTCCCAAGGACGCTTTGACATGTGGAGAGTGACTAGTGGACGGCCGGTATGCCTCCTGACAGCAGCCCAACATTAACACAAACACTAGGTGGCACTGACACTAAGAAGGTCCTTCAGAATTCATCATCAGAGCATACATTATGTGCACTTCAATGGCAAGTTTCACCCATGCATAACATAACATGCTTCTTAGCTGTATACAATATTGATCAGACATTAATTTTCCAACAGCGGTATCAGGTTCTCTTCAGAAAGATGTGTGATAGAGGAGTTTTATTTAGGAGATAAGTATTTAGAAGTATATAAGCGTACAGTGCATGTCGTGAAATAGACCTGAATGTCCATCTTGTGTTCTTCATCTCGTAATCTTCCTTCTCGTCTTTAAAAAAACAAAAAGGGTTGTACAGTGTATTAACACGCCTAGCATGAGCTATCAGGCTTGTGAATTAAACATATCTCTCTGTCCCTAGGTTGATTATCATGTTTCTCTCTCTTGCTGTCCACGTCCTCTCCCTTCCTTTTCCTCTCTGTACCTCCTTGTCCCCAGATGGTCTGAATGCCGAGAATAATGATGACAGAGTGCTGCAGTGCTGTCTGCAATACCAGAGTCTGTACCCAGAGTGTGCTCTCATCCTGTGCACGTGAGTTCCCCCTCCCCCCTACGGTACACTGCTGCTGCTGCTGCTGCTGCTGCTGCTGCAGAGTGTGTGTCCTCTGCAAATAATGCACATGCATGTGACTGTGAGTGGGTCCAGCCAGATAGTTCCAGTTGGGATGAGAGAAAGAGAAGGCCAGACAGAGTAATTTAGCAAGAATAGATGTGCTGAGCAGGGGATTCTGACTTTAGTTAAGGGATTTTTTGGCTTACATAGTGGAGTAGCCGTATAAAAAGTCACTTTATTGTTTCACTTCTTTTACCTTTTGACCTATTTCTTTGACTGCCACTATTCCCAGATGCTGTTATTGATCATTTTGCTAAACTAAGGATAAAATTGTGGGTTCAATTGGATTACTGTTGCACAGCGACATGGTCAGATAATTCTGGATTCAGTGTAAACCACCAAACATGTAAAATGATTTCTGCAAAATTATGTGATTGAATTGTGTTAGCACTGCCATATAGAAAGAAAAAAAAAAAAACACAAATCCCCTCTTTCCTCTCTAGTAATGATAAAAACCTATGCAGTAAGGCCCTCCTGAGCGGGGTGAAGGCCCTCAGCAAGAATGATTTGGAGGCCGATGTTGGAAGATCCACGCATGGCTTTCATCCTCTGCAAAACATTAAAGCTACCGTGCTGCCTCACCACGCCAACGCTCAGGTCTCGTCACCACTGCCGAGCAGGAGCTTTGCACGAGCCCATCCACACAGTCAAGAGGGAACAGGCCTTTCTACAGGGCTCACAGAGAAAGGTGAGCTAGGGATTAATGTGTTCTCTTGCAAAACAGGAAGTGACTTGGCATATTCCAACATTGTCTCACAGTCAACAGCACATACCGTCCGTGCACTTGCCATGTCCGCCCAAAGCTTCCAATTTTTTTGTTTTCCTTGTTTCACTTCAAGCCCATCTGTATTAAGTAGTCAAAGCAGCTGACATTTAACTCTTACACATACTTGATTTTCTCTTATGTAAAGGATAGCTGCTGACCTGCATTATGTTTTTTTTTCTCTACTCATACAATATGTATGTATGTATGTATGTATGTATGTGATCACAGATAACAAGAGGTTGAGCAAAACAAGGGATGATGTTGAGGATAAGACACAATGGGACCTTAGCCGGCGTGTTTTTGAACTAGAAGACTGCCTGCGAGAGGTGCTGTCTGATGTGTTAGAGGTGGAGATGAAGGCCGCTTACGAAGACCTCTGGTTAGAGGTAAAAATGTGATTCATCATTTCACTTTATCTGTATTTTAATTACTGTTTCTAACTGAATTCAAAACATGGAGAATTAATGCCCACTATTCGGGAAGTCATTAAAGCATGTATTTGGTTTGATATTTGTATCAATTTAAGGCATCTTGTTGATCTTTTTAGATCAGATTTTTGTGTTTTAGGTGGAAATCTATGGATCACTATACAGGAATCTGGGAGACACAAAACGCTGAAATATTTGTTATGCTTTTCATGTTAGCCATGGATTATTGTGTTTTTTTTCTGTTAACAGATAGTTTATCTAAAACCACCGTGGACTCTTCACGATACCCTGCAGTGCTTGAAAAAGCACTGGATTGCTGTCTTTGGGCACATTGTCCCACGGAAGAAGCTACAAACTGTTTTAAATCTCATCAATTTCTTCAACTCAGGTATGTAGGTATGTAGGTGGTACAGAGGGAAATGCTGGCATGTTTTCCAGAGGTCTTTTAACAAGCTCATATTTTCTGAATATTTTTTCTTACATGGGCAAAAATGCATTGATATAATTGTTTGTGTTAGTGCACACACCTAACCACTCAGTGTACAGTTGTAGAGTAATTTGAGAAATGTAACTAAAATAACATAGATACTAGTATGAAAATTAATATGTAACTCAATAAAAGACATGAATCTAAACCAGCTTGTTATGATGGCAAATCAAGTCAGTTTAGAGAGCAGCTCTTCTTCTATAGCTCTATCTCAAAGTTCTCAGCGTATTAAACTTTTATTTAGCATATTCACTGATCCTGGGATTTGGGAACGCTTGGTAACATCATATACTGCAGATAAAACATTTGATGGCAGTTCCAGGGAGCTGATTTTTCTTTTTCTTTGAATATACACAATATCTTTTTTTTCTTTAAAAAAAAACCTTAGTATGATAATAAACACCTGAGGGAATGGCTGAGCTGAGCTCCTTGTTCTACTGAAACAGTTTTAAGAATATAAGCGGAGCATTTTTGTGGACTCACAGCACACAGTGGTGATGAGATACTGAGTCATCCCCCAGATAAAACCATTACTGTGATGCTGTCTGCCCTGCACTGCGCTAGAACCCTACAGAACTACTACAGAATCAGGTCATCTGCTAAAACGGGACACTCAGATGTGTGTCAGAAAGATGCTGAGTCGTGCACTGCAGCACTTCTTGCTCTGGATCTCATCGCTGGATCTAATTACATTATGCTTACAGTGCGGTGTGTGCGTGTATATGTGTGTGTGTGTGTGTGTGTGTGTGTGTGTGTGCGCACGCACGTGCACAAGTCTTAGCCTCTCATTTAATCTCTCTCTGTTCAGCTGTGTGGGGGTGACTGCTACAACAGTGGCACAATAATTTACAATCCATCCAAGAATATTAATAGCTAAAACCATGGAGTTTTGCCCTTGCTTTCTGTATCCTTGGTACACTAACATGATTCTGGATTTCATGGTACCACACAGCCTGGCTTTGTGCCCAAACTGTGGGATGAAGAGGGAAAGAGGAGGAGGAGGAGGAGGAGGAGGAGGAGGAGGAGGAGAAGGAGGAGGAGGAAAGGAAGGAGGGATAAACTGTATGTGAGGCTAAGAACAATTCTAGGAGTGGAAAAGTACTGAATGTGAGTTTCTGCTCTCCCTTGAGCAAGATGTGAGTGTGTGTGTGTGTGTAGCTATACTTGTGAGGACGCACCTTTTTGCAGAGTTCTAAAAAGTGACAAAAGCTGAGGTTTAGGGTTAGTGTTAGATTTATTTTAAAGGTAACTTAGGTCTGGGCAAGGGTGTGGTGCTGCCTGTCGTGGGACCCAGTAGATTAATGACAGCTTTTTAGGTCATAACATCATTTAACATGAATACTGGGTTTGTATTGGAAAGCTCCCCCAACTTTGGGCACATGTTATTGTTTATCGATAACCGCTCGGGTTACAGTGGGCATGAGGCTTATGGATTTGTTTGTATCTGGTGGTGAGGTTGTGGTGAGGCACAAGTGAGTGAATGTGAGCCCATACTTTTTTCCTTTCAAGTATTCAAAATGAGCACAGCGCTTCATGCAGCATGTTTAAGTGCAAGACCTGCATTCATGCGTACATGACTGTTTCACGGTAATATGTGTGGTTTGTGCACAGGCTTTTGCAAGTCTCAGAACAGACAGACAGACAGACACACAAGCACATTTGCTGTCAGTCTGAGCTCAGTTTTTGGCCACAGTGTCTCACTGCCTGGCTGTTCTCATGAAAAAAGTGTTTGATGTTCAAGTAGCTCCTCTTCCTTTTTGCTTAGGTGTACCAAACAGACTGAGTGTATACATGTCTACCATTTTGTGCATCTATCTACCTGCTCACATCTGCTGACTCACTCATGTGTTTACTCAGGTAAAACGATGGACCGTAGCTCTACCTTAGCAGCCCTCCAAGAAGCTAAGGAGCTTGTGAGAGAGTTTGGGAAAAGGTCAAGTCGTGTTCCCAGTGCCATTTCCGTAATGAACAACATTTTCAATAAGCTACAACCACAGGTCAGCAAGTAGCAAAGAATAATACCCTGTTCCTGTCGTGTATAATGTGTCTGCACCCAGATAGCAATTAATGAGCACGTTAATGAGCATGAAAACAATAGAGAATAATATTTTTCAGTTTGAATAATTGGTAAATCTCTCCTTGTGTGTAGGGGGAATCTCTTGCCTGTGATGTCGTCATGAATGATGATGATGATGAAGACAAACAACCCACGTCTGCTCAGGTCTCTCCCCAGGAAGTGTGGGCCCTGTTTGAGAACATTTGGTCTAACGTGTGTCAAATAAGGTGGGTGTAAGCAGGGATTTGACTGATGCAGTTCTGGGATTATACTGCAAGAGAACAGTTGAGGATGACATATTTTTACCGATTTTTTTTTTTACAACAAAAACGAAAGTATTTAAAGGAGCAAAGAACTTTGTTTTCTTGGACAGGAGAGTTCAGAAGATGCTTCTGCTAATAGAAAGTGGAGGGAAAATGTAGAGAGGATTTACAGAAACAAATACAACACTCCAGAGGTTATTTCTTTTGCTATTTATTTTGATTTGGTTTTTTTTCATTCCACTGACCCGTGAGGTCATTTTTTTCTGTCATGTTTCAGCTTCGAAGTGTTCAAAGCTCTGGGCTTTGACCCTCACACTATGCAGAGCACTCAGGCAGTGGGAGGTCCTCCGCCGCCACAGGACGCCTTGGTCTGTTTGCACAAACTGTCCTCCATGGTCTCACAGCTGCTCCAAGCCTTCAGCAGGTATCTCAGCTCAGTCATATCACTGTTGTATATATCATCCTACACATCACCATATTATCTCATGTAGTAGTTTTATATTCAGTCCATTACTTTGGTCCTTTGTGAGTAAGAGGCTGTATTTAATGGGTTTCTTTTATCACATGACAACCTGTATGTGAAGGGGGGGGTCACTTGTAGTGATGAACCCTCAAAGATTTATCGCCCAAGTTTCCCTCAGCTCTACACAACTTTATAGCGACTTTTAGCTGATTTTAGTGTTCTGGCCTCCTGCCCAGAAAAGCAACTAGCTGGTGAACCAGAAGGAGAATTAATTGACTAACATTCACCAGTTGGCCAGAAACATGACTACAAATGAGCGATAAAGTTGCTGAATGTGTAAACAGGCAACTTTTTGCAAACGAGTTTGCCACAGGAACTTTAAAGGTTATGGGATGTCAGCGCTGTGTTCACAGTTATTGCAGCTTTAAATCTTCTAAATGACATAATCTCCTACAGCGTTTTGGAGCTATGGGTCATGGACAAACTTTACTCTTGTTTGCCATTATGAAAATTATATCCATATGACAAATGTAGGATAGACTTAATCCTCGGGCTGTGCACAGCTGTGTTAATGTGTTTACAGTGGCTGGGCCTTTAATCAGGAGATTTGAGCTCTCTGACCATGTGTGTGGCTTCTCTGTATGTTTTTCCTGCAACAACCTCCACAACTGTTGTATTGATCTCTATTAATTGTCCTCACTCGTCCGTCTTCAGTAACCCATCTGTCTTAAGCTTCCTCGTGCTTTAACAGGTGTGTCTTACCTCTTTCTCGACAGCCAGTCCCTTTAAGAAGCCCCTTTGCACCGTCCTTCAGCCGTCCTTAACCGCCTACCCCTTCCTGTGTCCTGGTTATGTGTGAGCGCTGTGTGCTCTCGTAGCTCTCAGGCCCTACTTGGCACGTAGTGGCTGCTGGTCTGGTTGTAATCTGCTTGACCTTCTAGCTCCGCCTTATCACTTCTCCCATGATGCAACAGGTTTAGTTTCTCACATTGCCTTTGCGAAGAGAAATGCTAACAGTTATTCCTGGAACGTCCTCACCTCCAGAAAGCTTTGCGAGTGTATACTTGGGCCTGCAGTGGAAATATTTGCACTTGCTTACATTTCCCACAGTTTTGAACACATCATCCAGCAGTCGCAATTGTAATCACAAAGAGACAAGAAGCTGGAGTTGATCCTTGGTTGCGTGTAATGAGGAATTTCCATCATAAAGAATTGATTCCATTTGCAAAATGACTTATGATTGGAGCTCTTGATAAGTGTTTTGCATTTATTCTATCTCCTTCACCGTGTTTTTCAAGCCAACATTTTCTCGCAGTCACGTCCTTGAACCTTTTTCAAATTCAGTGATGATTCACTTTGCTGTCATGACAGCAGCAAGAAAACACCCCACAATTCAGACCTCTCTTCGCTGACTCAATATGATATAAATACTTTAGAGAGATTGCTTTGCTTTATTAATTTTGCAACTCAATTTCTGTCATTTGCTTACTCTTTCTCACACACACACACACACATGAAACATCCCAGCATCACACAAACATGCGGTCCGGTCAGAGTGAGAGTACATTATTCATCCCCTGGATGGGATTTACTGTGACATTTGGTTCTCTTTGAGGGCAGGAAACAATAAACTCCTAACATCCAAAGGGCAAAGTGTCTGTTTCATCCAGGTGTCACTCTGAACTCCTCCTCTTCACATCTACAAAACCAGTATCGAAGACTTTTCCTTTGATTGTGATACGCTCCTGAAAATAAACTTAAAGTTGTGTGACAGTGAAATACAAACTCGACACTTTTAATTTATTTCACTTTGTTTAAGCAGGACACAGTTAGTTTCAGCAAGACCATCGACCAAGGCAGACCAATGTCAGCTCTGCAGTTCTCACCACACCTCACACTGCAATTAAATTGTAGTGCTTCTTCATCCATCATCCCAGTTTCTTCTTGTAATTGAGCATAATACTTTTAATACTTGTGATTCCATATTTCCTGTGAAGAATTATGCTCAAGTTGTGCAGTGGTTTCTTAGCTCGGCTATAAAACAGACAAAACAGGCCTCTCAGATCATGAGCCACTAAAGTATATGTCCAGTGCACTTTATTACCACTTAAACCTTCAACTCTATTGGTCCCCTGTTTATTTTTATTGTACAGTATCAAAAGTATTCTGTGTGACCTTAATCGGTCTGAATAGGTCTCCTCAAAGCTCAGTCGTTTGTAATGATGATACTAATGGTAATGTGTGTGTATCAGTGTGTGGCTTTGCTTACCTCTGTTGGTCTGTCTCTCAGCATCGCTGTTAAGGGTCATATATTGTTGGTATCTGCTAAAGTTGTACATGCATGTGTAACCTTAGGTGTAAAGCACATTGAGTTGATTTTTTTTTTGTTATATTTGCCACAAAAACAATTTGACTTCACTTCATTTATTGCTTATGGTGCTGTTTACTACTACACAGCATGAATAATCGTTATAAATAACCGCGTTAGGTCTACTCATGAACATAATATAAACGTGGCAGTGGTGTTTGATACCTTTGCAATAACTGTGAATGTTTTAGAGCTTTTAGCACTATGCTTTATTTGTCTCGGTTCACCTGTGCACTTATCTATGCGCATGCATGTGCGTATTCGGCTGCTCATGTACGGTTGCCTAGGAGACACCCAGACTCATTTTTATATGTTCGAGCAGAGCTATGACTCATCCCATACACACCATCTCTCCCTGTCTCCCTCTCACTCATTTTTCTCATTCTGTGGTCACTAGATATGGATAATTTAGGTCTCTGCTCAAATTACCATTGTCTGCTCCTCATTCTTCACTCCTTTTACTGTCATTACTTGCCCTTTTTTTTTTGTCTGGTACTTTGTGTTTTTTCTTAGACCTTCAGGGTAGCTCTCTATGATTAGGTTATTGAAAGCGGTGTGTGCTTGTGTTAGTGTGTCAGCATTATGGTTGCTTGGGTGCGTGCGTAAGTGTTCAGACTAAAGGTGTGCCAAAAGAATGGAGATTCATTAACATCCCAAGAGGATTATGTCAATATGCTTAAATATACCACTGCCTTGAAAGAAATCGAGACTCTGTAGGAAGCAGTAGGGGGGGTGGAACAAATTCTTATTGCATTTAATTTGTAAATGTTCCTACTGGGGAAAACAAAAGGTAATTTCAGATTCACTAGATAAATATTTCCGACAACATGCTGAACTGTTTGATGATTAGAATCCAAACTTTTCAAGCTTCACCTGGAGGAGTGGGCGTCTCTAAAACGTCTGTTTTTGTTCTTTCCAGCGTCTTGTCCTCGGCTCCTGGTTTAGAGGAAGTCCAGACGCTGCTCAGCATCATCCACTCGAATAAGGTCGGTGCCATTTCACACTTTTTGCCATGAATTAAAGTCATCTGACCCTTTTCTGCCGCAGTGATCTTTGTCATGTTGAGCTCAACCTGACCTGTTCATTTTTGGCTCAGCTCCACGTGCTTTGTGTTTCAGATTGCTAATGTGGATCCCAGATTGACAGCCAAAGAACTTCTGGATTGTTTCTCACAACAAGACTACAGGTAGGGCACACACGCAAACACACAAAAATGATGATTGCATGCGCTGTATAGTGTTGATGCAACGCAAACATTCAAATAGTTGCTGTAAAACAATGACTTCAGTCTCGCCCGCAAATCAGATAGATTCCTTGACGCGATTCACACAGTCACCAAAGTCTTAATCGTGCGTTTGATAGGAATTGAGTGTGCTTTAGCGTTGGGGACAAACTAGACAAGGAAAACAGATCGAGTGCTATCTTGATTTGACGTGTATCCACTGAGTTTGGTTTATCTAGCATCGACCTTCTTCCTATCACGTGTCGGAATCAAACATTCTCAAGTTCTCTGAATTCTTGCCTTTGTTTCAACATGCCCGGGCAGGTATGTGTGTTGTTGGTGCAGCGTCATGGGTGTTGCTCTGTCATAACAGCCCCCCAGCAGAGCTCTTACAGTAACGGTGGCCATGTCAACAACTCCAAACAATTGTGACACTCGTTTGTAACGTATTTGTTTTGAAGAGATGCTTAATAGATTTTTTTTTTTAGACTATTGTCATCTACTAGCCACATCGTATTATATCAGTCGTATAATGGGACTGCGATGCCTGTATGCAGTTGCCTGGGTCACAAATCGGTTGTTTAGTCAGCTGTTGAAACGCAATCACACACACATTGTCTTGTAGGATAAGGATTTATCTGTTGCATGGACGAGAAGAATTGATGCTAGCTCTGCACTGATATTTCTTTTTCAAGTGGCAGTTTGAACGAGAGATAAATGTTTAGCAACTATCTGACTTTCTTTGAACCACAGAGATTACACAGTACATGGACTGCTCCTACATGGACGCCTGTTAACGCTCATGTTGACTCGCCAAGATTAGGCAGGGTCTCAGCTGAAGTGAGTTATGTGTCACCTCACCGGGCTATTGTACGTTTTCACTGTCATCATCTCAAACTGTTTATTTTAACTCGTGGGCCGTAAGTATATTTTGGAAGGAGGTGGGACTGCAAGCTTGAGAAGAAGTAGAGCCGCCTGAAGGGCTGAATTTAGGCCTGCAAAGTAACCTCTACCCTCATTTCGCTCGCTCATGTAACACCAGGCTTTACATTTACACCTTCTCTAAGATTATCTCTCCCGTCTTAAGACTGAATATTAACACATACAAGTCCACAGTTATCCTGCTTATCCTGCTTAATCTTCTGCTTGTCACTCGTGATATGACATGGTTTAGCAGAAACTGTACACTATTTTTTGCTTAAACTAGCTGTGTCACTGACACTGATACTGTGTGCCAGTACACTGCACAGTACTGTTTTTTTTTGTTTGTTTTTGTTTCAGTGTCAGATAATGTAACTGAGATAATATTAAATTGTTGTTGTTAAACTGGTTGACATGTGTAGTGCTGAAATGAGTAGTTGATTAGTTCATCAACAGGAAATGAATCACCAACAATTTTTATAATCTGTGTGATTTATGACACAAAAATTGATTTGAATTTATTTTTTGTTTTATAATTTCATGATTTGACACAAAAATGGACCTTTTAAGGTTTTGGACTCTTGGTTGGATGCTTGACATTGCATAGACATAAATAAGTGGATTTATAGTGAAAATTAATAAATTGTCTGAATGGCTGAATTTTATTTTATATCAGCCCCATAATGCAGAGTAACCCTGCCGCTTCAGGTCCATCGTGTTATGGTTCTGAAGCTAAGTCGATGCTGCGTTTAAACTGCATGTTAAACCCAGCAGCTACCATGGAAACAAGCCGCAGTTCTATGTATTCATCAGATTATTTATTTTCCGGCTATTATGTGTCCTCTCTTAATGCTGCCACCTGACTGTCACAGGCTGTTTCTGATGATTTCATAACCTCTTCTTTCATAAGATACTGACTTTCAATAATAATAGGACTGCTTTTATTTATTACTTTCTATATCAAATATTATTTTAGATATATTATTTTGATCACTTGAAATAAATCATTCATTAAAAAAAAGTACTGGGATTGTTATTGTCTCAATAATGATCGATAATTATCATTATACCCAACAAGTATGATTATCAGATAACTAAAAGTCATATTTTACTGATGTTGATCTTTTATATTCTAATGATGTGCTGACACCAAATGTTTATTTAGCATTAAAGACGACATCTGCTGTGTCACTTCGTGGAAGAGCTTTGGGGGCACTTAGCAGTCACGTCATCCCAGCTTCCGTTACAACAGTTCACCACTGAAAGATATCGTTAAGCTGGCTGTGTTGTGACTGTAAATTTTTTATTTGTTACATTCACTATAAAGTGATCCAGGCCTTTACTTAGCGAATGCATTATCCGTGCTGTTAAATATTTGATATGTGTGCTCAGTGCGGTCGGATGATGTCATGAGTTACATAAAGCCTCAGGGAGTCCTTCTCCAGGAGCGCGTTCGCTCATTGACTGGCAGCTTTCAGCACAAGCAGGCTTTAAGAGCATATAAGCCCACAGACGAGTTTTGAGATTGTAGAAATGTCAGATTAAAGAAATGTGTTCAGCGTTGCTTCTCGATAACGAACACCTGTCGGCTTTATCGTCGAATAAATGTACACAACAGCTGTAACATTTCCAATGTGAGAGCCCTCATTGTAAAAATCCACTGGCATAGAAACTCTGGTTATCCAGAAATCAGTAAATAACAGGAGTATAGGATTGATCTGTCCGTCTTTGGATACTTTTGTCATTTAGGTGCATGTTCCTTAGAGTTTTTAGCCCTTTAACCTGCTGCATTTGGAGAAATGTATGCATGCATAAGCATAATTTATCATTTGTTTGGGAGGAAGGATGCAGTGCATGGTACGTTCTGATAAATGATTTGTTACACAGTGTTTGTTGGGAAAGACATGCACGCACTCGTGTGTTTACATAAGCTCTTTCCTGAGTGCCATCTCGATTTTACAGTTTGTTTTTTTTCAGAGTGTGGGAGGGAGTGGAAGAAAACAAAACAAATGTCTTTTCCAGTTTCTGCGTTTCCCGACTCGGTTTGCCCTCATTACATTTCAGCCCAGGACACATTTGAATACATGCATCTCTTTCCTACCTGCTTGTGATGTTTTCACTGCATATGTTTCTGCTCTAATTGTCTTTCTTGGTGTTGCTTTGGAAACAAAATGGCTTATTCGTGTGAGACTGATGATTTTGCTACACCTGCGTTCTTTTCACCGGCGGATGTGACGTCGGAGTTGACGCCTGATGGCTTTTGATATGATATCGGTTAGCTGTCAGTTATCGCAACTGATAAGCGAGAACAAATTGTACCGTATGAGAATTCAAGCTTGCGTGTTACCATCGCTGTTTAACTGGCATATCATTTCTTACATAATTCATTGCCTCAGACACACAACCTTAAACACCAGCTCCTTATCCCGAGCGGTGACCTTTTTCAGCATTATCTTATAATATTAACACATTAGTTCTCTCTTACTCAAGTCAAAAAACATAACCAGGGAGCCACCATGCTGCTGCAACCCACAAATGAATCAAATAAAGCCTTAAGTGAATGCATTTTCTGTTCTTTAAACTCGAAAGCTACGAGCGATAAGACAGATCATTCGCTGTCACCAAGACAGTCCTTTTGGTTTTCCACAATTAAATGTAAAATGGATTATAACCATGTTCCAAACCGAGGAGCAGACATGTAGAAGCTTTTCTTTCATCCTCTATCCCATAGCATTACTGAGGCATAATACTGTTTCATGATTTAGTAATTGGCTTGCACCAAAAGCCCTTGCAAGTCTTTGTACATCAAATATTTTATAAGCAAACCCAGCACCACCTTGTTATCATTAAGCAGAATTCCTTGGTAAGTCATTCTCCTAAGGTCACTGTTTTTCTTTCAAATGAACATCAGATGGAAAAACTGATTTGGTCTTAGATTTATGTAAACCTTATTATGGAAGGATGCAATAATATTTCAACACAAAAGCTGTTACAGCGTCGAAAGAAACAGTAAAATAAGTGTTTCCATCCAGTTTGATATATCCAGAGAGCCAATTAAAACTCTCTTGTAAAAAGTCACCCTCATGCTCGTAGTCTACTTTTTCTATGATATTGAACAGAAGATTGTGGAGAAATTAAGATTTGGTGGCCGTGGAGTCAGGTAGGAGAGTCAATCCAGTTGGATCCGATTATGTTGGATGCAACACGACTGGCTTGAGGAGAACAGGAATCGATTATGTCATCACATGTATCATGTGGCTCTGGGTTCAGTGTAAAGTACCATCATCTCCCGGGGATATCCATTAATTACCTGTCAAACATACATATATATGATGTTATGTAACACAGACACAGCACAGCTCTCCCTCTTTGTGTATACATCGTGGATCTGGGTCAGTGACTCTGTTCATGTGCGTCACTAACTTTGGCAGCTATGTCCAGGGATTCTTTATGCAAGAGCTGGATGCTCGTTGACTTGGCCAGCGTGTCCAATGAGCAGTAGTAGTCGGCGTAGCTGTCGATGTAAACAGGCTGACAAGAAGTGTTACACATAGTCCCTCTGTCCATGGAGGCCGCTGGAATGAAAAAACCAGATCATCTTTGACAGACCAGCACATTGTTGGAGTAGCCTAAACCCTTCAAGAGTGAAGCCGCAACCTGTGGTTTCCACAGGTGGCAAAAGCACTGCTGTGGCACCATTGATGGGTAGATGAAGGAGGGGAAGCGGATGGGTGGATGTTGGGAGAAAACAGAAAATAGGGGGTGTCAACATCCAGCAAACTCTGCTCTTTCTTCCCTCCTTCTCTCTGCCTGCCGTTACATAACGTTTCAATGGAACAAAGCAGAGGAGGAAACAAACAAGCAACAAGCTCCCTCAGTGTCTCCGCTGCTAGGCAGCCGTTGCCAAGACTGTAGCAGCCAATTTGTGTATGTGTTCGTGCTCACGGTGAAGACTGGTTTTGTGTTTTTGTTTGTGCATTTGTAACTGCATGGATGTATGTGGCGTATGTAACAAAAAAAATGTAATTTAGCTGGAGATAAGTCGGTGTAAATAGCTGCCATTGAGACCCAGAGATCCTGGAAGCTGCAGAACACAGAGGCTCTTTTGTCTGTCATGGACACTCTGTGCTGGACATGATCAGCACATAGAAAGTTCACCCATCAAGATGTCCGTGGAGAGTTACCCGGGTCCATCCAGATAGTACGACGTGAGGTTGTACAATTGTCTACTGGACAGTTTAGTGTGAAGTTTAAAACCTTTTTGCTGCGTATGTATACCAGGAGTACTGACTCCTGTGACATACAGCACAAACTTTTGGTGAAACCATACATGACATCATATAAACATGACATCGTGCAAACATACATAGTCAAGAATCAGCAGTAATAAGAAATGCAGGGCAAAATGTGTATGACTAAATTCTCAAAGTTTTGGGTGAAAAGTCCTCAGTTAATAACACTTAGTTTAACACTTGGAAGCTTATCTGCTTTATCAGGATTGTGAGGGCAACATGAGCAAATAACCCCACAATTGTCACTAGATTTAGATTTGAATTTTGCTGGAATAAGATCGTTGCATGAAAGCACGTGACATGATTTTACACTTTAAATCTAGAGAAAAACAGAAAGAGACATGAATACAGAAAGATGTCATGTGAAACGGCCCAAACTGTTCCAACTCTTACAGAAATCTTTGTGCTGCTGTCGCCTACAGCAACAAGCTGGGAGACAAAATAGCATTTTTGCCTCTTTGTGTCTAATTCGTCCCTTTGCTTGTGTTCCCAGGGAGAAGCTGAGAGTTGGAGGGAACCAGTTAATGGAGCTTAAAGAAGCCCTGGATCGTTGTGTCGGGACCACGGGACAAGACGTCGCCTTTACCACATAGTCCTGATCGGACCAGAATCAGGGAGTCTGCCAAACAGATGCCCTGAATAAACCGATATCCTTTACTTGAAGAAAAAACTGTAAGTTAAGACGATATCCTCTCATACTGTGTCTCTGGTGACTGGACCTGTTCACCTTTTTTTAAACTTCCTTGTATAGAAATATTTCTTGTGACACACGAGCTGGTGTTCTGGGCATCTGTGGACGTTCTCCATCATTCTAAAGTTTACAGAGCTTGTGTTTTCTGTATCTGGCTGTTTTCCAGTATGTAGACTTCAATTGCATCAGGCGCTTCTGTCAATGTTCTCCAATGTTCCTTCACCTCTATTACACCCGGTTCTCATAACTCCTGCCAAATCACAGTTGAGCGGTGATTTCTCAGCTTTCACCCTTCACAGGGCTCTTTGTACTTCAGTTTACTAAACTGCACACAAAAAAAACTCATTATTTTGTTAAAAGTGATGTGTTAAATCGCAGTGCTGGCATTCATTATTGTTATATTTGCGTTTACATGGCGTGCAAACAGATTTTGGGATATTTATTCATTTTTTTGGACTTTTTGAATGTGTAATGTGCAACAATGCTTTAAGTCCTGGGCACCCTCATGGCCTACTACGACTGCACTGACAGACAGCTTTGTAGTTTTTTTTAATATTGGTAACTATATTAAAAAAACTACAAAGCTATTTTTCATTCACTATTTTTAACCTAGATCCTATTAAATAGTTGTTTCCCATTATTTATGACCAACTTCAGTTTAAATAAAACTCATTGTAGCTTCTCACTGGACTTAAAGGAACAGTACAATATTTTTTTAAATAATCTTTCTTGCTGAGAGCAGATGAAAAGAATGTTACCACTCTCATATCAGTCCATTAAATATGAAGCTAGCGCTAGGAGACGATTAGCTTAGCTTAGCTTAGCTTAGCATAATTAATCAATCAATCAATCAATATACTTTATTAATCCCCGAGGGGAAATTCACTATACTACTACTAACAACTATTTCTTGACCTTCCCCAGAGTCCCCAGCCAACCAGCGAAACTCCAGGAGGTCTTCTCAGCCTAACGTTAGTCTCTCACCTAAAGGGAAGATAAAAGTTTGTTTTTTTTATACCTGTTCTCCAGCCATGGGTCTTCAAAGGCATTTTTGTGATCCCACAGGCGTCATCTTTTGGCCCAGAAAGATAAAATGTCTTCTGAGGGTGAACCCTACGTGCAAGTCCAACATTTCTGCGGACTTTTGAAATGTACGCACCATCCAACGAATCAGAAGAATATAAAGCCGCGCAGACTGTGTAGATGTTTGGTTTAAACAGTGTTTTGCCCCAGGACAAAAATTAATAATTCCAATTTGAGAAAGGACATCAGTGAGATCACGTAAATATCTTTGAAGTTCCAACCTGCTGGATAACTGGTAAAGAAATGCTTTGACTTTTTCCTTTAAGGTTTGAGTAGGGAATTCAATGTGACCAAATTACATAGTAAATTATGGAGTTTCAAAAAGTGAATAAACTCATTTTCTAAAATGTTGAACTATTCTTTCAAATGGGGCAAAATGTTTGGGCCTTTTAAAACTAATGACAACAACAGCAAATAAATAAAACAAAGCTATTATAAAACTGCTAGTGTGGTCCCCTGTGAGAAGCTGCAACTGAATGGGTTTTTTTTTAATGCTAAACCTATTGGTGAGGTTGTGTTATGCACAGTCATAGATGATGAGGAACAACATTTGAATAGAGTCTAGTTTGAAAACCAAGTTTTCAGCTGTTGGTAGTTGTTGTGGTTGTTGAATTTTAATTAAAAATGTAATTAATTTGAGAGCAAAATATATTTTGTGTGAAGGAATTACATATTTACAAGAAAGTAAATGAATCCTTGTGTTTGTGAGTGAATTATTTTTCTTATCTGCCTCATTTGTTCCATTGATCTCTGAGTAGAAGTGAGTTCCTAACTAATTTGCCCTCAGTAAAATTATTGTTTTCCCTTTGGTACTTCCGACAGTTTCGTGTGTGTGTAGTGCAGTGCATGTGCTGTGACTGATAGTCTGAGTGTGAGCGCGTGTGACTGGTTGTGTGTGTGGTGACTAAGGGGATTAGAGTGCAGGTGACGCCAGCAGACAGGCCGAGATTAAACCTGCTGCTGCTGCAACGGAGAGGCTAAAGCATCAGACGTCACGCAGGAGCAGGTGTGGGGAGTAGGGGGGGGGGCAGATAACGAGGGCCAGTGATGCTCTGAGGTCAGTGAACTTCCTGTCTGATTAAATCATTGCAGAGTTGGACGCAGATGCAGTTGATATTGAACATTTTGTTCAGTTGTAATGTTGGACTCTGACATTGACTTTTTGTTCCTGATGCATCTCCTGCGTCATGAGGTCACAGAGAAACTCAAATAATCATTTAGGAAAGTGTGCACTGACTGTACTTTATTCCTAAATGTAAACCATTTTAAGGCCAACTTGTCCTGGCTCACGTGAAACAGCTTTTATTTTGTTTAGATTGTTGATGTGATGGAAATTTAGTGCGACAGAGGAACAACCGCCAGTTTTCATCAGAATGCTTTTATCTAAATTTGGTTTCCAGAGATTTTAAGTTGTGAAATATGTAAACTGGGAGATCCAAAATGACAGAAGTGATATTTTTATGTTCCATTTGCATAGTTGCATTTCAAAAATAGACTGTGGCCTTGCTTCCAGCATATTCATACAACTTTTGCTGTGACTGTCAGGTATGTTAGCAGAGATTATCTGAGGCCAACTTGTCAATGAGCACAGTGAAGGGATCAAAGTGACTGGCTGTCAGTGATATCCGAGGTCATGCAGATGCAGCCAGCTCAGCTGGTCCTCTTTCAAACACTCCCAGAGTGACTGTCTTCGTCCCTTCCTGCTGAAGTCTGTTAGCCAGCTTAGTATAATCTCCCCTAAAAGACACTTAGAGAAACAGGAAAAAACATGGCTTAGCGCAATGGTCCCGTAGGAAAAATGGTGGCAATGAAAGCTTAGACAGCAACGACCAGAAAGCAGTAATTACTCAGCAGTAAGAGCAGGACAAGGGAGAGGAGAGGTGGCTATGAAGTCTAAATTTAGGATCTGCCAATCTGCTTCTGGATATTTTATTCAAAGCATACCCACACATCTCTTCAGTACTTCTCCAGGTGCTTGGTTAAAAACCAGTCAGTCCTGGCAAGAGGTACAAACCTAAATATGAACAGTGGAAACGGTGTGGCTGCATTATTGCTCAGCATCCCTCAATGACATATTTAGGAAAGCAGACCAAAGACAAAAAAAATCATCAGATTTAAATGATTTATTAATTAAGAAATGTTACAAATGTGATCATTTTCTTGCTCTAACATTCCTTCCAGAAGAATCTGCCAATGCCTGACACTTTAAAACACAAGAGAAAAAAAAAAGGATCTTCAGTAAACTGCATCTCTACGTACATCAAGTAGATAAATCACAATAACAAAAGTTTGGTTAGCAGAAGCGTGGTTGTGCATGTGTGGTGTGTGCACAAAAATAACTAAAACTGGCACTGGTTAGATTCGTTGACTTAAGCTGTCTGCTACTATTTTATCGGTAAATCAGCAGTGTATAAAAAATATAAAAAAGGCCATCATTTAAGATTCAAAAAGCAATCCAGCTTGTTTAAAATGACACAAAAAGCCATGACAGGTGTTTTAACTCGCACTCTGAGTAAGGCTTCAAACCACTGACCTTTAAATGTGAGCAAAATTGCATTTCCACAACAGAAATATTCTTAAATAAACCTCGAACTTTCAAAAGTCAATTGTCACCACTCCATATTGCCACCTTCCAAGTGACCAACAACTGCTAGCTCATCTGAAAACCCTCAAAGTAACAAACTTTTCAACTCTAAGAGAAAAAGAAAAGCACTAAATGTGTATTAAATGTTGGCATATGACAAAAAATGAGGAAGAAACAAAATATATACAGCACGAAAAACATTGTATGCAATATGCAAAGGCGTCATGTTGCTTTGGGCAACAACCCCTCCTCCCCTCTCCCGACGCGCCAAATATAAGCCAGTCTTCACTGAAGACCCCTCGTCCTATCAATCCCTCCCATCCCCACCCACACATACCCGCTCATACACACACACACATACACGCACACACACGGAGAACGTCACGAAACACGATTACGTCACTAAGCCTGTTAGTTTGGAAAACGGTGAAGCACTGTGAAACTCCCACAACCCCTTCCCTCGCTGCTCCTCCTCCTCCTCCTCCTCCCACTTCCCTGTCTTCCCCCTCTTCAGTCAGAGAGGGGAGACGGGGCCTTGGTGTCGTTCCACTCGTCCGTCTCAGGGTTGTACACCTCCATCGTGTTGAGGAACTCGTTTCCGTCGAAGCCGCCCACAGCGTAGATGGTTTCGCCCAGCATGGCCACGCCTGCATTGCTGCGTGAAGATGTCATGCTACCCAGCATCCTCCACTCATTGCGGGCAGGGTCGTACACCTCCACGCAGCGGAGCGCGTGGGAGCCGTCGAACCCGCCGATAACAAACAGTTTGCCTGGACGGAGTGAGAGACATCAATATCAGCTTAAATGACAGCCACTGTGTTCTGCACAAAGACTGAAACGACCAAATTTAAATTCATGACGCACTTAGTTTGCGTCAGTGTTCCACACAGCATGCTTTTGTTGTACTAGACACACACATACACAGAAGAGGCTGCCATGGAACTTTGCTGAACAGACGTCTCATTCTCAGCCGTTTGTGGTCGTGGGCTTACCTGCATGGACAGCGACGCCGGCCCCCCTGCGAGCCACATTCATGGAGGCTATCAGGGTCCAGGTGTTGTTCTCAGGGTTGTAGCGTTCCACAGTGTTCAGGCAATTCCACGACTCTGCCCCTCCGATCACGTACATATAGCCATCCAACTCACACACTGCTGCCTGGTGCCTCCCTGAAAACCAATTTACTTCATGAATACAACTTTCTAATTTTCGCCTCCAGGCAGCCAATATCACAAGACCACTAACTTTTCTCTGATGAATTGTTGCCCTACTTTTGGTTTCATTCATAAACACAATCTACTCTCTGCTCCAACAATCCAGTTTCCTAAAGACAATAATTTTAAATTTAAAAATGATATTCAGCTTTACGCTTGAGATTAGATCATGTTATATGTACCAAAAGGTAAATGGAATATTCCAAGTGTGTGTGTAGGACACGTACTGATGTTAAGGGAGGCACAGTTGGACCAGGTTTTGGTCACAGGGTCAAAAGCATCACAGTTCTTGAGGCCCTTCTGCCCGCAGGGGTCCGATCCTCCCACAACGTACAGTTTGTTGTTCAATGAGCAGACGCCTTGAAACAGAGAGGACAGGAACGAGTTGAAGTAAGCAACGGTTAACAGAGAGGCTACTTTATTTAAGCATTTTCATGGATAGAAATCTTTAAATTCAACAATGCTGGCAGGAGAGACTGACCTGCATTGCAGCGGTTTGTCCTCAGCTCTGGCACTTGAGCCCATTCATCAGCATGTGGATCGAACCTCTCCCCACAGCTCAGCTCGTCAGAATGTCCATTTGAACCTCCAATCACATACAGCTGACCCTGTGAGGGGTGGAGGTCAGAGGTTATTTAAGGCACGCCTACACCAATATTCACTTATGTCACTTTACTGGCTCGATAAGTCTCAGGTAAACATGAGTCTGAAACTGTACCATGAGCACGGCCATCTGGAATCGAGCCCTTGGAGTCCGCATGGGAGCGATGAAGGTCCAGCGGTCCTCTTTGGGGTCATAACACTCCACAGTCCTCAGACACTCCTCTCTGTTGTAGCCTCCTGCAGGAACACCAGGATGCATCAAGGTTACATTGAAACTATGGAATTATCTTTCACCTATCCTTTTTTTACATGACAAATCCCATCATATATCCATGATCGGCCTAACTAAAGCAGTGCAAGTCCCACAAAGGCTGACTTTGGTGTCGGCATCGATGGCACTTGGGATTACACAAAGAAATGTGAGAACCTCAAGGTAAGTTTGTCTGTGAAGATTACGCTAAGAGAGTAGCAGTATAGTTTCCTTTGCATCTCATCCTCCTTAAAGCTCCAATTATATACACACATGCTATAAAAATGGTTATTCTAATCTTCTAACCCCGTTCAGTGCTAACCTGCTGCGATGAGTTTTCCGTTCAGGGCTGCGGTGCCCAGGCCGGAGCGAGCGTAATGCATGGGAGAGAGCGGGTGCTCCTCCAGCTCCTCAGGCTGGGCCTCGAAGCTGAGGCTCTTCATCAGGCAGGGGGTGGCAGAGGGAGACGTCTGAGGGCTGCTGCGACCGTGCAAGAAGATCACACACAACACACTGTCCAGCACAGCCAGACACAGGTAGGTGTTGTCTAGGGGTAAGATTGGAGATTGTTATAGCCACTTGAGGGAAAAAGGTTAAAAATAGAAGATAAAGAAAAATTGTACCAAGAAAAAAAATATTCCTGGTTGTGTTGTGATCACATGTGGCCTGTGCGCACACACTTACTTGTGGTCTTCTCAGAGGCGATGTACTTCCACTCTCTCCTGGCAGTCGGTTTTGGGGCATTTGCTGCTTGGTTGGAGGGCGACAGGCTTCCCGAGGAGCTGCAGCTCATCTGTCTCTGGGTGGTGCTCTCCCGTACGGGTTTCTTCTGCAAGAGCACAGTGCAGCTACAGAAGCCAAGCTTGCACCACAGGCCCACCAGTGGCCAACAACACCAGCTAATCACGCCCAAAACTATGCTTTGATCCAGCTGGGTCTATTGTAGACTTGACATAATGAGCCTGCACTAATCTTGCCCCGAGTATGTATCGAAATCTCACCATCTGAAGCCAACAACACTGCACTGCAAACTACAGTCTCAGACCACACTACAATCAGACTTAACAGCACACAGTTCAGTCACAACTCAAAAAGAGGGTGAAAAGCTGATCACTGCCATCACTACCCACACTCAACTAGTTGAGATTATAAATAAATTCATAAATACAATCAATATATGCTCACACCATAGCCATAGGCAGCATAGTTCATTTCTTGCCAATCTACTAACATTAGTCTTTAAATTGTGGCTAAATTGTGGTCTTAAATGAGCCATGTCTACTTCTAGCCATGCACAGGCTGTGCAGTAATTTTATGCATGGCAGAGCGTAAGCTGTACAGTAAGACTGCCATGAAAAATGTGCTAGAGACTTTGTTACAGTGAAGCCAGGCACAAGCTGTTGAGTACCTGCACAAACTGAAGGTGGTCCTCCTCGCCACCAAACACCTCACTGTGCCCCTCAATCACCAGCCCTCCATCCACCAGCTTATGGTCAGGTGAGTAGTACAGCGTTTGCACCTGAAAGACAAACAGGAACAACATACCCATGTGGCTGTCTCCATGGCAACACACTGAGAGCCCCAACATAAGGGGGAGAGGAGGGAGGGAGGAGGAGGAGGAGGAAGAAGAAGAAGAAGGGGGGGCAGTGCTTTGAAGAGGAAGAAGGGGGAAGGGACGGAGGCCTGGATCTTCAGTCACTTGGATGGAAAGCTTCCTTTAAAAAGACACACACGCTGCTGCCACCGCACAGAGTGGGTTAAGTGTTTGAACTCAAGACTGTATCTGACGGTAGCTCTTCTTAATTTGCATCTAAAAAAAAAAAAAAAAAAGAAGAAGAGGGAGAGCTGGTGAAGAATGAGAGGTTGCTTCTGGAAAGATCTTCAGTGAAGAAAGAAGAGGAGGGGGAGGGGCTGCTTGTGGCCCTCTTTTCCACCTCTGCTGCTGGGTCCTCTAGTTGAAGGAGTTGGTCATTGTGACGGCAGCCACAATAGGCAGTCAAATCCAGATGACAGGGCGGTAGTGCTGCTTTAGGAACTATTAAGCTACTCTTGATTATAATGCAATAATTGATTAAATCCAATGGGAAATAAAAGCAAAACCACACGTTCTGTTGGAGCCAGACAAAGTAGTGTGATGAGAATGTGTTAAAGTCGCTCAGTTGACTGTCTGAAGGCCAAATCATATGGCTCCAGTAATTCTATAAAAATGTGAGGAGTTACTTAAAATTATGAATTCACTTGGAAGCTGAATTCATTTGTAGTTCAGTGAAATACAATTTTTTTATACTGAGCAAATCACTATGCTTCTGTGCAAAATCTGTTTTTCTGTCCAATGCCTTGCTTGAATGGTTCTTGAATCTGCCAGTGGATAGATATTGCTGAAGGTTTGTGAGCAATGTGTGCTGGTAAATGCAGAAATGGGATGCATCTGTATATGTGGCATGGACAGACGGGAGCACAGTGTTGCTTGGCTGCAAAGAGAGGCTGCTGAGAGGCAGTAGTACTCCTCTCCTCCCTCTCTTTTCTCTGACTCATTACCCTGGTGGCTCAGTCCTGGCTCCTCAGTCTGGTCTCCTGCTGCTGCTAATAAACCTACAGGAGAGATAAATCAACGGGGAGGAGTGCCCGTTAGTGCTGGAGCAACAAACACGCACCTGTTCAGATAGTAAAGTGGCAGTGAGACAGTAGAATCAAGGGTCAGACCTTTTGAGAACCTGTATTTTTGTGTTTCAGAGGAGAAGAGCACTGTAATACTCAGATGGGGTTGTACGTCAACCAACCACATACCAAAAAGAACAGTGGAAACAACAAACAAGAGCAAACAGCAGCTCTTTTCAGCTCACCTCTAATTTGTAGTATGGTTCAGGGGTACAGAGTTTCTTACTGCAAAAACCTCAACAAATCAGAGGGAAAAAAAACAACAATCCTGACATAGCAGCATGACAGAGGCATGCCATTTCTACTTCAGCCCCCTTAACGACTTCTTAACGTCAAAAACAGGAGGAGTCAGAGGGAGGGGAAGGGGCAGGGTAGCAATGAAGATCAGTCTGAGTGTGAGACTGCACGCCCTGGTACTGACCTCCTCCATGAGTCGCTCCAGTTGGTCTCCATTCTCCCAAAGGCTACGCTGCACCCAGTTGAGCACCTTTGAGTAGAGCTTGCCATTGCTGGGCAGAGTCAAGTTGTCTTCTAGCATTACTTCTAACTGTAAACACAAAGGGGGTGAAACAGGAGTTAGATTTACACACTGTAGGAATAAAGTAACTGCTTAACTGAAGAAAATGACTTTATTGGTCACTGGAAAGAGAACTTGATCTTAGTGACCATTTATTAATTTACCTGAGAAGTAGGCACAAGTGATTTTTAACCTGTATAATAGTTATGGATAGTTACTGCAGATATTTCCAGCAGGAATGCAGAAGTATATAAACACACTGGCTTGTCATGTCTTGTCTCAAATTCTTGAACAAAGGCAATTACCTAAGTCTATGGGTCACTTCAGACCAACTAGATTGTTTAACTTCCAGCTAGAGCTGTAACAAATCAAATGATTTAGTAAACGATTTTTCTTTTTAATTATATGATTTTTCATTTAGGATCCAATTCCAAGTTTAGTATCCAACAAGCTCCCAAGCAGTCCTCATGTGGAAAAATAAAAGAAACACATTGTAACCTGCCTATGACAGGTCTTACTATTGCATACACCCTAATTCCCCTGCCCTAAATACACTCTCAGCAGGGTTTAGCAGTGGGAAAATCTATAAGAGGAACGCCTTCATACTGTAAGTATTGTTAATCTCACGTCAAAGTCAGAAAGGTAAAAATACAAAGCTTAATCCAGTGTGTGTTATTCAATTTAAGACCTCCTCGTTTCCATGCAGGAGCAAAGGAGGACTTTTGAGCTTGTACCTTGAGGCGGGGAAGTTTGAGGAAGTCCTCCTGTTCAGACACTTCCAGTAGATGGTCTTGGATGAAGGCGTCCACCTTGGCCAAAACTCTGGCATCTCCCATAGAGCTGGCAAAGTTACGGAAAGAGATGGCGTTCTGGGAATCCATTTTAGACAGCAGGTAGTCGCCACAAATCTGAGGATTGAGTGAGAAATGTTAAAGTTAATAAAAGTCAAGTTTTTTTTTAACCTGTAAAAAAATCAGACCTAGCCAAAATTGCAGCATTGGCGAATAAAAACCATACCTGTTTGACTCGCTCCATCTTGAACCTTTTGGCTGCAGAGTAGACTTCCTTGACCAATTCCTTGTCTGCCTTTAGCCTGTGTTACACACAAAAGAAAAGAGGAGGTTGTCAGTCATTTTGAAAAGCTGAGAATGTTGCTGTGATAAGCAGGAAAGGGGTCAAAGGTGCTACTGACTGGGCAGTATAGGCATAGTTGAGCAAGATCTCTACAGCCTCAGGGTCCAAATCCTCAAAAGTGACATGCGAGACTCCATGAGGCTCATTGTCACTATTGAAGATCTCAAACAGGTAGGGACTGCAGCAAGCCAGAACAGCACGGTGAGCCATCAGCTCATGACCACACACCTGGACAAAAACAGAGAGAGAGGACAAACAATCAGGATTTGTACAAGTTTGTTAGCATGAAACCTGTAAAATATATACATTTGTGTTTGTTAAAAGGGAAATAACTGCTACAAAACATTGTGATTTTGGTGTTTGTACATTAAAAAGGAAACTCGTGAAATGAAGCCCAGATACTCATTGAGAAATTGTTAATAATAAAAGCGCCATATCATCAATAGTTACACACTAAAGCCTTTCGATTCTGTCGTGCCTCAATGGTAATACCTAAACGCCTGGCTATTCACCTCTCTCAGAGGTCTGTATTATACAAGTGGTGGGAAGGAACAGGTTCTCACACTTCAGATATAAGAGCAAAGGAAACATAACAGGAAATACTGAAGTAAATACTAATTATGTTTTTGTAGTCTTTAGGTGTGGCATGACGCACTTGAGTTGAACAAAAGTGATGAATAGGATATTTATGTATGTTGTACTGACATCTTGTGCATCTCAACAAACGCGTCTGTCATTGTATCCCCTGCTGTGCAACTCACTGTCCAGCTCTTGTGTTTTACAGTGACTTCTCCAAAAAGGACAATGGCCTTCATGTGAGAATGTGTGTGTGGTTGCATTAAGCGTACCTGCAGTCTGACATCGCAGAACTGACCACTCTTTCTAAGAGCGTTCATTTTGGCCACGGTGGAATCCAGGAAACTCTCATCCTCAAAGATCAAATAACCGTTTGGAATCATCTTGGTGAATTTTGATGGTATGCCTGCCGAGGAAAGGTAAGATAAAAACTTAATTTTTGCCAAATAAACCGATAATACTAGTATGCATGTCATACGCAATCTGTCCAACATTGTAATTGCTGACTTTATCAATTAATGACTAGGAGGAGGATTAGGATTAGTTGTCTGTAATGTGCATTATAATCTGTCCAATGCATTAGTCATGGCCTTACCTAATAGAGAATAATGCAAATCCAAGGAAGCACCACTGCTGACAGTAGAACAGGAATCAAAAGTAGGCAATAGGCAAAGTAGACTGAGATCGCAGTGAAGCCCAAGTCTTCTTCGCCCAAGGACGGGGATGGGAAGTTGTTAGAAGAAATGCCAGTCGACTAAACGGGCGTGAGCAGAAGGGAGAGGGGGAGCAGCCGCACGGACAAACTATCAGGCTTGAAGCGACTGTAATCAAGTCCTCGGGATCCCGTTGGCTATAGAGTTGTACTTATTCTGTGTTGGTCATACATTATAACCTAGAAGAAGAAAAAAAAGACAGGGAAACAGGAACATGAGTTGTTTTTTTGGAAAAGGGGCAAATAGCTCATTTTGAAATTGATGCCGCCTGTTGTTGGCACCCATGCAGTGCTAGCACGAGTCAGTTCCACGTGGTAAATCAAGTCAAGCTTGCACACGGGAAGGCAGTTGAGATCACTAGCCTTCCTGCACAAAACCATTTTCTAAACATACAGCAGAGCTCTCAATATATCCATGCACACAAAATTCAAGAATATACAAGCTGATTCAGGATACATTAGTCACTCCATCAGATCACGTTCTCCTTGTTGAATTCAGGAAGGAAACGGGAATTCAAATCAAAAAGTGCATAGCGCTGGCAGCTATGGCTGTGACACTCCTCCCTTACTACACCCTTCATTTAGCGTTTTAAATCCTCACACCTACTGCTACGTCCCACCAGGCCAAGCAAGGCTGTTTAATCCATCTCATGCCTTCAGCTCCGTCTCCGCTCCCTCTGAAGCAAGGCTTCACCAACTCTATCTTATGTGACAAGCCCATTTTGGTTGGCTCCACCCCATAGGAACCCTTTCATTCAAGTACTGACCTATAAGGAAAACACAGGAGGGAACAACTTGTGACATTGTTTCCACAGCCAGTCAGTTGGCCACGATAGGGTACACCATGTGTGCCTGCTCCACAAACCTCACCCACCCACACTTGCATGTCACATGCAATAGAGATCATCTCATATTGCACCATTGCCAAGATACTGCTATTAAACAGTTTGAATGTAACTAGCTGTAGGGCCTCGGGTACCCCAAACTCAGCCTGACAAAAACCGTTCATCTCACCTCTACTAATGAGCAGATCACAACAAAGGGTGACACAACTGATGCAAAGCCATCCACTGTGCCATCTGCAGTCTGGAGCTCAGTAAATAAATTACACTGCGACTCCAACCGTTTTATCACCATCCCATATGGGGAGAGAGGACAAGACAGACCACAGCAGCTGCCCCATAGTCTGAAATTGTATCCACACCCCATGTGACGAGGCTTTCCTTGATAGCGTAGCTTTGTGCGGGTGTTCTGTATCCAACTCGCATGCGATTCCAACTCATCAGAAAAAGCTGTGATTTTCTCAGCTGCAGCGTGTATAACAACCCTGACTCTAGCTGCTGTCAGTGGCACATTTCAGCAGCAGAATGTGCATCATTGTGGAAGAATTTTTCAGTCAAATCCTCTACTTTGTGTGCAGAAACATTACAACATTATTATTAGTCAATAATGAAGCCTAAAAGCCCCATAACAGATAAAAGCACACCTTTACTCCTCAAAAGAAACATATGACTCTAGGAGGCATTTGACAATCTCTGTCAGGCACACAGCAGAAAAATTGACTCGTTAAAATTATTCTATAGGCTTGCAGGAGCTTTATCTCGGCCAGTTTCAGGTGTGGTTACACTGTGCATGATCCATGGGTAGACCGATACAATGTAAAACACAACTAGGCTGACACTGGAGCAGACAAACAGTATGCCCGTTGTAGGCAGCTGAAATAAAAACTCCAGTCTTCTCCACAGTCAGATGGTTTGGAGGAAAGGTATAGAAACACATTCTAGCAAACAACATGGCCGAGTGTGAAAGGCATTTTTGTACTGAAATATTTTCTGACATTGGTCTTCAGCTGAAAAAAAAAAAAAATCTTGTTGGGAAAAGACATCAGTGCACTTTGAATTCAGCAAGTTATTTTCTCTTGAAATACCACAGCCATGAGCTATGCCTTTTTAGTACACAAACCCCAATAATAATAGCATGTGTTAAAGATGCCAAGCAGCTGGCTGAACAAGTAAACTGCAATGTCATTTAGGTGCCAAGAGTTAAATATATGACACATTTCCTGATTAAACTAATTATGCAAGGTTAGAACTTGGTACTCCATTCATCTAAAACTGCTATCTATCCAATTATAAGCCACCCACAAAAGCACAAAGGCATGTTCATACATAGTAAGAGCAACAAAACCATAAAACACTCAAATCCAGTGACCTACTAAACTCATAGCCACACTGCACAGTGTGAATTTAATAAGCATAAGTATCAGAAGGAAAAAGGAGGAATTATGCTGAGACCAGATTACCTTGGCCTCTCGTTTAACCATTTTTTTTCCTTTTAACCTTTTAACAACATTTACACAGCATAATGCAAAGAGAAATAAAAAGGACAGAGCGTCCAAGGTGATGACTACCTCAGTCTGACGGGGAGAAGGAAAAAAGGAACAATGAAAAAGTAATTACTTTGCTGTGAAAAAGTAGCTTGGATCATTTCACAGTTACCGCCAGCAAAGTTTTGTTTGACTGTTCCAACTAGCAAGATGTTAATCATGTTCAGTAGGTGAAACACAAACTGAACATACAAACATGCCGCACTGCATTACTGTGTGGGTTTGGCAAAGATATGTGACAGGTGGACGAGCTAGACAGCTGGGAAGTGTGCCAAAGATTTTTGTGGGTAAATGCGCAAAACACGATGGCAGGCACTTGCTAGAATTTCGTCTTTTTGAATTGGGCTGAGCAACACTTACAGCGAGGCTGGCCATGAACACTATAATTTACCCTGTCTGTGCGTAGATTGAGGAAACACTGACCCAGTTTTAAGTCGTTATGCAACATCTGGCAGAAGACTCCTTGTGATGGCTCCACCACATGGTTGGGTCTACCACACTGGCCTGTTGCCTTGTTCCCATTTCATTTCTTCACCACGTCACCCGACACTTCACCGGGAAAGCCACGCCCTCAACTCTCTAGATAATTCTTTAATACACAGTTGCCGCCTTAAACAAAGCTGTGATTAAATAAGCTTTTGCAAACTAATGAGACAATCTTATGCCATTACTGGTGTTACCAGCAATTGAGGAATGTCTGGCCACACGAAAACTGAATTGATATAGATATTACACACTAACTGTGTATTACTTTATCCTCTAGAGAACTGGTTGGTCTTTTTGGTCACATATGTGGCTACAAGAGTCATATCCTAAAATTAGAGTGAGAATAGGGAAATAATAGTGATATGTGCAGGTCAATGGCCCCACATATATGAAGGTATGCATTGACAAAAAAGCCATACAGCCTTGGTGAGCTGTAAATGTGGATATACGGACATGCGCCTGGAAAAAAAGGGAACAAAGGAGAGGGAACAAAAGGCACAAAAGAGAAAGAGTGAGACTGTTCACAACTTTGTCACAGGGGGTAGCTCTGAATGCATTTTCTCTCTCCATTTTTCCATCTGATTAATCAGGCACAAAAGTGCAGGTCTGACGCTTAACAATCAATGCTTGTTAGACACCCCCCCAGTGGTGAAGAGAGGCACTACTGGATATTCAGCCCAGTTAAACCGTGTGGAAAATTACTGCTTAAATTTAAGGAATCACGAGCAAAAGAATCAAATAAGGGTGTGACAATAAGGCAGTAAACAGTGCGTTTGGATGAGTCTATAAAAGCAAAATTCACACCCTTGATCAAAGCACCGCCATAACTGATATACTATAATAACGCAAAAGAAACATCAGAATGGGGAAGACGAGACAAGATGCGTTTTGACACATCAGAAAGCCCAAATTTTCATAAAGCTAGAGAAACTCTTTTGGACACCACTTAAGGAAGTAAAAAGAGGAAATATGTCTGAGTATGACCACTCAGACAGTAACGACGTTTTATTAATCTACTGGATAAACATCAGAGAGTCTGCAGTATTTTTCCTTTACATAAAATCAATAACCTACACAATGTTACTTGGGAATTTTACACGTGGTTTCCAGCTTCAGAGCGGATTAACAGCACAGTGGGTCAAATACTACCAAGGCGCAAGGCAACCTGCAGCCGAGGGAAGCTCTGTTCTGACTCACAGAAACATGAAACGTCTAGAATCGGCTAGACAATTTCCTTTATCTAGCCGATCGATACAGAACTGATAACGATCAAAGTCGACGGCAACAATGGCGCGTCAATATAATGCCAACAATCACAGTCACAGCCCATAAAATCATACACAACATGGCACTAAATGGAGGGTGAGAAAAGGACAGGATGTACCCACGCTACGTTACCCACCCTGCCACCCCCCACTGGGCAAGTCTTTACAATTGGCCACCCAGTAGCTCGTGTTTGTCTATTCGCTGCAAAAGCCATGTCATTAATCTGCCCACCTCCTCCTCCGGAGTAATGTATGAGGGCCATGATGTCTGGCGATGTGCCAGGAGTCATAAAGCCAGTCTGTACATATATCCCGCCACCGGAATCTGGGTCAGCGGCGACAGTACGCACAGATTACCTCGATTTTGACACGGATTAATAATCAAACGAAGACAATGCAGATGAAGCGAGGCGAGCAGCTAGCAACTTGAAGGGAGGTGGGAAGGTCTTGCACGCTCTGAAGCTAGCGCATGTTAGCCTCCAGCCTGGACAACCTGCTGCTTAGCTAGGATGAGGGGCCATGAGACTGCCACGCCAGCTTAACGTAAATTAATTAGCTGTGGTGGATATATTCGGCTGCCTGCCCGTGTCCGTGCTAAACTAGCTTCACTATTCTGTTAGCTGGCCATGTGAGCCAAATACCGGGCTGGTTAAGGCTAGCTGCATGCGGAAAGTGGGCGGTTTGTGTGACATTATCCGCGCCAGTAACGCTACATTTCCAGCTTCCACCCAAACAGACAAAAGCTAGCATTCATGTGAGCGCAAAATATCTCGCTAAAGCAACTGAAGGACGACGGTCACGTCAACGTCCACCGTAACCAATGACACAATTTAACGGTTTCTCCACGTTTTAACGGTTACCTGACAAACAGCAGCAGAGAAAAAGAGAGGGGAAAAATCTTACCTGAGGCGTTTGACAACAAACGATATTAGACATATTTAATGCGAATTCAGAGTCGGCTGGTTCGGGTTAGAGCAAAGACGCAACGCGGCTACAGGCACGGCTCGTCGGGTTGTTAGCAGTCAGTATGTGTGCTCCCTGTGTGTCTGTAGGAGAAGCCCGTCCGCTCGCGATCTGCTCTGACCAGCTCTGACAGGATGGTCGGCTGGCTACAGAGAAGCGCGTGCCCGACGGAGAAAAAAAAACCCGTGCTTCCGCCACGCCGCCCGTGACGTCACCGCGTGGGCGGTCCTACAACGCCCACTGCCACAGTGGAGGTGATGAAATCCACGGTGTTAAACTCTGAGTGGTGGGTCTGTAAAAATCCTTTGCTGATGATTTTTTCTAAAACCTCTGACTAAATATGGTTATGTTTGTGTATATACATATAATGCAAAAGCTTTAAATATTAATTATTATATTCATTATGATCTCTGGTAAGCAGTCAGTCCATCTCCTCAGCACAGAGTCTGGAGCCTCATACACACAAGTGGTGATTACAGCTGATGGAGTGCAGCCAACTGATCCAGTCTAACTTATTAGTTTCTTAAGGAGGTGTTTTCAGGAATTGGATCTGGACCAAAAAGTGGGGGGAAAAACTGCTGAAATTGACAAATGAAAAATTGATATCCATAACAGTACCTTCAGTAAGATTAATTGCTGTATTTAATTAATTCTGTATAAATGTACAGGGTAGTCTGCGTCTTTCCCGGTTTAAATGAGATATACAACAAAAACACCAAAAAAACTCTTTTCACAGTTGAAAACGCAAACTAACAAAAGCAGGAACAGAACACACCTTCATGGTACAGATAATGGAAGGATAGGTGGTACAATGAAATACATATAAAGTACATATAAATCTATATATGTAAAAAGTACAACAAGAGATGTGAGGAAGACAGTGGTGCAATGATGCAGAGTTCAAAGATGCTGGATTAAATATGTGATGCTTATGAGAAGATCCATTATATACATGAGGTAGATGGATATGACAGGATATGGATGTATACTGTATATACAGTATGTACAGCATGTTTAGATTTGTATTTGACAGTAAACAAACTGCAGAGACTATACTTTAGATCAGGGGTGTCAAACTCAATCAAAGAAAGGGCCAAAATTTAAAACACGGTCTAAGTCGCGGGCCAAACAGGCTCAACATTTAGTGAAGACTCTAATGGTGACTCTTTTATTATAGTATATAATATAATATAATAATATATATATATATTATCCAGAAATATGAATTTAAACAGCCAAACTTCAACAACTTTTCCTCAATAAAATAAATAGAATTTTAAATAATTTTTTTCTTTTTTGTACTATTCTGATGTTTTGTCTCATAGTGTCGTCTCATATTTATATTCTTTAATTATGGCCACATCAGCTCCACAAACACACAGGTTCACCTCCGATATCGACAAACAGGTAAAATTCTGTCCCCCACCTGCTTTGAAAGTCTCTGTTTTCAAAGTCCACTTTTTGTTTAGCCATTTATTTTGGGGGGGCTAGCTCTACGCCGAGTAGAGCTGAGTAGGTACTAGTGGAAACGCGCCATAAGTGTCACTGATCGAAAAAAAAAATAGATAAAAGATTATAAATAAGGAATTACTGGAAGGGCAGTTTAAGTACTTTAAGAGGAGTTATAGTTTACCAACCTTCTATTGTTGCGATTCAGTTCATAGTAATGGTCATTGGTGGAGGAAGCAGGCTACTTAAGTAACTTAACTTTGTTTAGGTATAAATAGGCTTGTGAAACAACATTATAACAATACTTAATCAAAAGTACTGCAACTGAATCTTATCTAATTCTATAGTTTGTCACTGGATTATTTTAGCTGATGCAATAACAGTAGGCTAGGTGTAATCAGCATTTCATTGGTGTGGTTGTAAAGATAGAAGTGATTTTACCGCCTTTGTACCATGTACATAAAGACAGAAATATGAATGAAAACAATTGATATCAGCAGTGTTCCATGACATTGAGTGGAGTGCCCTAAAATCACATTCGCTAAATGTCCTGACTAAATGTGCTAACGTAACTAATCCCCAATTTTGCCCTCTAGACTGAGGTCAGAGAGCAGGTGAGCTACAGGTGTCTGCCAAGTAGGATTCAGCCTCCTTCTTAAGGACACTTCTGCAGGGCAGGTGCCTGCTGACTACGATCCAAATCCATTCAGGTCTGAGTCTAACCTGGGGCCAGTGTGGCTCCTCTGCCTTTTGCTTGTCATATCTGTATGGAATTAGCTATTCAATTTATGTTGCCTCGGTGCCAAAAGTGCTCGTCATTTGTCATATTCTCGTCTACATGTGCCCGTGAGTCATGACAGCAGACCGGCACTAGCACCATTCCATAAGTCGTTTGATGTCCATTAAGAAGGAACATCCAGGCTAAACCCCCTCTACTACAACGCAGACGTCATCAAGAGGAAGAACTCATTCACCTACCCTGACTGAATAGAGATTAGTACTACCTCAGTACATCAGTAATTAGATTAAAGGATAAGAATCGCTTCAATACCAGTGTGTCAACCCGCCTTTGTATCCACATGAGGTCTATGTGTGTGTGTATATCTGTATTTGTCTGCATTTTGCCTGGCACCAAATGTAACTCGGTAACAGCAGCACAGGCGCATTTAGTCACGGCCTTAAAAGCACACTGACCATTGTGTTGAGAACCACAGTGATAACAACCAAAGCCACGGGTCTAGTCAACACAGATTAGGTTTATCAACACAAAGTAATCTCTTCATAACAGCTCATGTGCTGGTATTATTACCTCGACACGTTGTGCTTCAATCCGTGTGGGCGTGACATTCCCGACAAGGTGAGAGAAGTTATAGTTGCAGGCTCATGGATGAGATAATGAATGGCCGGTTTCCAAGGATGGTCACATGGATCATATTTCACCTCTATTTCTTTTATGCAGCCATGTCTAGGTGTGCCATACAGGCTCCATAGCTGGTTCAGTACTAATAGATTGAATTTGTGATATACAGAGTGCAAACCCCAAATCAGCACAACTTCATCTCAAAGTGTCTTTCAATAATCATTATAAGTTTTGTCTTTGCAAAAGCTGTCTGGCTTGAGCATTGTCCTGTCTGTTGACAAAGGTGAATGAAGATCTCAGTCAGTCCATCTCCTCAGCACAGAGTCTGGAGCCTCAGACACACAAGTGGTGATTACAGTTGATGGAGTGCAGCCAACTGATCCAGTCTAACTTATTAGTTTCTTAAGGAGGCGTTTTCAGGAATTGGATCAGGACCAAAAAGTGGGAAAGAAACTGATGAAATTGACAAATGAAAAATTAGAGTACCTTAAGTAAGATTAATTGCTGTATTTTAAGTGTACAGGGTAGTCTGCTTTGTTCCCTTTTAAATGGGATATACAACTGCTGCACCAAAACCACAGAAAAACTCTTTTCACTGCTGAAAGCACAAACCAACAAAAGTAGGAGCTGAGCGGAACATTCTTTAAAATCACATAACTTTGTACCTCTGCTCTAGTGAACCGTGACATGCATTGAAACATGCCTGTCTGGTTTCAGAATGTATACCCTGAAATGGATGAAACAACATTTGTATATTGTAGGTAGTCATCCCCCATCTCCTAATGTCAGAGTTAAAATCTATTTGTAAAGCACATTTAAAGCAACCACAGTTGACCAAAGTGTTGAACAGGCTTTAAATACCAAGGTAAACAAAGTCATTCCCAGATTCTCTGCTGCAGCAGTTCCCATGCCCACATCATTGCCTTATGGTCAGCATTTCTACTCCGAAGTAGTCACTACTCTTCTGTTTTGTCATGCACAAGTGACAGTAAAATCAAAAGAGATATCGTATGGAAGGTGGCCATCTATGAACAATCTGAGCCTCGCTGATGTCTTTCTATGCGTGGCTTGTTATTATTAGGTAGTGGATTGTCTACAAAAATCTACGTGGGTTTGTGTGCTGCCTTCACCTAATCCCAACACAAAGGACACAGCCTTCATTTTGCTGAGTCATCTTGTAAACTGCGGCGCCCCCTTCACTCTTTCACTCTGCAGAGATTTGTTCAGTGAAGCTGCAAAATGTGTTCTGACAAGGACACTATGAATATTTTAGGTATCTGGGCCCAGCAGTAACACGTGTCTGCTACAGCTGTGTGGACAGAGTTGAGGCAAGTAGGAGGTTCAAGTGTTGTGAAGAATTCAGAGTGAAGCTGCAGTATTGAAAAACTTGCTTGTTTACTTTGAAATGAATTTTTTTTAAATGCCAGTTGTGTCCTTGACAGCTATTTACTGATTTCTTATCAAGTAAAATCTAACATCATACAGCTTGTTTTTTTTTTTTAGTTAATTAAATGTAATGGAAATGTTGCAGAATATTGAATTAATTTAGTGATATCTTCCCACCTCCCTACCCCTCACCCTGGGGCTGTGAAAAATGAGAACAGTGCCACATGAGCGCACGGTTACATAGTCCTCTGATAAGGTACTGATAAACTGTGAAACTCGTTAAGTTAACTTTCTCCCGACAGACCAATGACATTGACGAAAACAGAGGCAGTGGGTTTTCAGTGGGGCCAGCTCAAAGGTGAAAAGAATGTCATATCTTTTTAGTTCAGTGGCATCCAATTTGTGCCCTACTTTATGATTGAGACATCGCACTACTTATCTGTTAGAGGCACCAGACTTCAGAGAATGTAGATTATCTCCTAAGCATACTGTTTTGTTAACACAGATGTGACATGCCGTATTTTCATCATGTCTCTGATGGGAGTGTAGAGGAATACTTCAAGTATAGGCCATGTCAGCGTGTGAATGGGACTGATATAGTGTGGTGTGACATGGTGCATGCTGAATCAGCCACATTTCCCCACATTTATAGCCTTAAAAACATTACAAACAGATTTAAAGTCAGCTTTTTGGAAGCAATACAGTTATAATCATACATTCTTTTCATTTAACGTTAAAATGACTTGAATGAAAATGAATTTTCAGACCGCACAAAAGCATAGAGAGATTAATGTGGCAAAATGGAGCTGTTAATTTGAACCTTCTTAAAATGTGCAACCCATGAAACAGCTCCTGCAGGCGTCAATGTGAGCTATCAGTTACAGTTAGATGGTAAGCTGCAGATAACACTTTCTGCTGTAACTGATAATTGTGACTATGCAGACCCACAAAGGCTCACTGTAGTCAAGCACCCTGTCTAGTCTTTCCCACAGAACTGTGCCAGGCTCTCCTCAAGGCCCCACAAGAGCAAGTGTCATAAGAGTGTCACAAGAGTCTAGCTTTCTGTCCCCTTTAAGTACTCAAAATCCCTATCAGGCTCTATCTTTTCAAACCCTCCACCCTCATGTGGTCTGTCCCTCTCTTAGGAAGTGGGTCAGTGAGAACAGAACACACACACACACACACACACACACAAGCTGTTGGAATAAAATACTTGGTTAGTGGCACACCGAGCTGTTATCTAGACTTACTATTGCACTGATATCCCTGGAGGGCCCTCCTTTAAATATACTGGGTGCTTTAATCAACTTTGAGACAACAGTCTTGCATTATTTTCTCTCTTGTTTTTTATTTCTGTTGGCCAGAACCAACCTGTTGTCAGACTCAGTTTGTAATGTTCTTTGCCAAGATGGGAGTAATTCCACTTCTACCCAGTATACAAAAAGCAGGATATGTTCTGTATTGATTATGTTCTAAGAATTCAAAGTTGTATCGCTTGTATCAAACTGAATTCTGCTCTTTCAGTTTTTACCAGTCCTATTTGCTTGTACGTGCTAATAAGTTTAACAAACACTCCCTCAGACGCTCACATGTGACTGTCTTGTGTTGCGAAGGCAGATTCAGAGGTCGTGATCCTTGCGTCATGTCTTGCCCTCTGATCTCTGCTTTTGAACAGTAATGTAACAGCATCAACCTTGACACATCTGCTTGACTTACTGGCAATGCACAATGCACAAGGGTGCCAGCAGCAAAATAGGATGTCAAACGTGTCGGTTAAAAGCACAAAACAGACACATTCAAGTTGTCACATGGATCTTTTCTCACCTGTTTTTCCTCATTCCAAGTCAATTCGTGATCAGTGTTCTCTGAAGATGTCAGCAACTGACAGCAGCGGAGACGCAGAACTGCTATTTAAAAGCAACATAAAACAAAGAGGATCAATAACTTGATCCCTTCAAATTATCAGTGACTCTAAAGAACGTTACGTCACTGTCTAATGATTGATTGATGCAACTGTTGTTGGAGACATTTGTCTACAGATGTGAGTGAGTGTGTTTGTGTGTGTGTGTGTGTGTGTGTGTGTGTGGTTGTGTGTGTATTTGCGACCAATTGGAGATCACGCAAACAATTAAGACAACATGTGACCTCTCATAATCTGTAGATTTGCATGTGACTGTGTGTTTGGTCTAAATGACTGGCTGCTCCCATCTGTTTAGATTCCTCCTATCTCTCTTTCTGTGAATAAGGCTGAAGATGAGTCGACAATTTTTTAGATGCTCATTTCTGTGAAACATGTAAATATATAAACATCCGTCATCCTCGATGCTCTTTATCTCCTAAGCCAGTATTTTTGATCTGATGCTGTCTCGCAGTGAGCTCTCTTCTCTTTTCCTTACAACTGTTGAGACGGGATTATCTCAGCTGGGCTCATAAAACCTCATACATAGCACACAGAGCCAGGAGCAAGTGTTGCTGTGAATTTCACAAGAAATAACATTAATTTTAAAAAGCTCAGCATTGGTATCAGAGCTATCACATGGAAGCCTCAAGTAAATAGTGGGGGAACAAATGCAGCACATCATCAACAAAACACATTTTCACAACTAGACAGTAATAATCTGTGACTATGAATTATTTACAGTAAAATCCAAATCACAGGGCTTCTTTACTGTATTCCCACATGCACAGCAGATTCCTCTGGGGTTTGTGTTTACTTCAGGGCAAGTGGCTGGGAGGAGAGAGGACATAAAAAACAAAACACAGTGGCAAACAGGAGAGCTCCTTTCTGATTTTTAAAATGGAAGCTGTAGCTTCAATTCAATTTAAGGCTCTTATCATCTCTTGATCCTTTCCCTCTTTGTTTAGACTGCTACATTCATATTAGTCTGCTATGTGTGAATAGTAAACTCATTGCTTAAGTAAACATGTACCCATACATTCCTATTCTTAATACCCTTATTGAGTTAGAAAATATCGGATTGCTTAAATTAGTCAGGGTTTAGCACTTTATTTGCTGATTTTGATTTATGTTAAAAGCTGTAAACCTCACTCTGATACTGAGCTTCATGCACTATACCCTTCATACCCTCTATTGTTTAATTCCTCTGTCTTTCTACATGACATTTTAATTTCTCATGTCTTTCCTCTTAACACACTTCAACCATGGTGACAGTGGGGTGCTGGGAAAAGCTGCCAGCAATACCTAATTAGTTGTGTACCAACAGCTAGTTCATCACATTGTGCTTTCCATAATGAGCTGGTTCGCATCATGTCCCCTTTGAGGAATAGTGCAATGATACACATTCATGTTGTGCACTGGTGACACCGATTGCCAGAAACCTGTTTATGAGGTCATGCTAAATAGACAGCTTGATCATCATCAGCTGTCTCATCACACTTCTGCATTCTACCCATCAGTACTGATTATGAGGTTATATCAGTTTTTAGCAATTTTATTTTAATTCCCTTGAAAATGTGTTCATATACATCAACTTCTTCTACAGTAAGACACAGATGAGCCCAGTTCCTGAGCTAAGCATAATGATTTGAATAACTTTGGTGATAGACTAAACATGCGGTGAGAGGCTTGTCACTGCATACACGGTTAATCATTATTCGGTTCACACTCAACTGGGACTTAAGACAGGGCTGCTGATGTTGCAATAGGATTTCTCTGTGTTTGACCTGCTAAGGGGGTTATCCCTGAAACTGGGGGAAATAAAATGTGACCTAGATAACATCGCAGGTCAAGCTTCACCAAGCGGAGACAGGCACACACAACTCAAGCACATGTTGTATGCACATGCATGAGGGCAAATGCACGCGAACACAATCGTACACATCTGCTCACACACAGTGGCTGTTGGCTATCAGTAATATTCTCTTTAAGCAGTTTAACTTTTAACCAGTGTGCTCTCAGAGGGGAAACCAGACATCACTTTGGCCCCTAGGCACGTTTATCCAGTAACAGCTGAAGTTATACCACCAGTGTCACAGTAGAATACTTTATCAGAAAGGCAATTACTTTGTGTAGAAACATAGCAAAAACTCAAACATTTTTATGCAGATAAAATAAGATGTCGGTAGGTTTTACAATCTTCCCACACTGTAAGAGTTTAATCAATAATCAAAGTGGTATAACGGCACATCTAAGTTGTACCTGTGACCTTATCGGCTTGACTATCTGAGTAGAGGAGCTTATTTCAGAATCAGACAAAGCCCCCACAATAAACTGGAACAGTAGGTTATCTACTGATTAACAGGAGAAATGATTGGACACAGAGTCACAGCTCTACTTAGATAGTGAGGGCTCCAGAATTGAGTGGCAGAATAACCAAGTCTGAATATTTGCATTCATATCTGGGCGGCTGACCATGTTTACTTGTTTACAAAATTTGAGCTGAATTTTGATTGAAAGGGCGAACTACGTCCAGATGTGAGCTCTAATGTTGAGCACAGTTTTTACCCCTGTGTTGATGTCTGAACATGCCTCATGCTTGTTCTGGGTTCAGATGTTTCATGGATAAAATGGATTCACCTTTGTTATCAATACAGATTGCCTTTTAGAAATGATCTTTTACAGTAATCTACTTCTTTCTCAACTTCATTGTATGTGCTTGTTGAATTGAATGAAGGATTAAATGGGCATGTTGAATTACATATACAGAGTACAGAGCAGTGCTGTACAGGACAGGGCATGACATTTATAGTACAGGCTGGAGTGTGTGAATTAATTGCTGAGTTGTGTAGAGACTGGAGTGTTAATGCGTGAATATGTGGCAGTTCTCTGACTATCTGTCATTTTCTGTATACATTACAAAGAAAACCAGTATGTTTTCAGAGCTCTTTGCAGATCTAGCCAGTGTGAGTGAAAAGAGGATTCACTTCGCATTCTGTTTGAGACAGCAGACGTACAAATTGCGTTGATGTTTCCTGTTTAAATTCAACAGCCCAAAGAGAAATAGACACAGTGGCCTTGATAATATGTCTGTGGTTTCAGCATATAATGATTACACCATGTGCTTATCTTGTGGAAAATTTGCAGATCATCCTCTGTGCTGTTGTGTTGTTCCAGCAGCTTCTGTTTTATCATTATTGTCTGTGATGTGTTTTGTTATGGCACCAAAAGCAAATGTCAGCAAGCATATTCCGCCGTGGTGGACCATAACATTTACTTTAGAAATTGGATCATAACAAATCCATGGCTGTCTTGCCCTCTATAGCATCGTATATGAAAACACATAATCGAACATGTCACAACAAGGAAATAACTTACGAAAATTATAAATTATGAAAAATTATATAACAATCTGCACAACGTTATATAATAACCATTGCATATATTAAGTACAATAATTGTATTCTTTTGCATTTGTGACTATAAAGATAGCAAAAACTGGCTTGTGGGAAAGGTGAAGCTTCGAGTGCAGTAAGACAGAAGTGTGATGAATATTTGGTTTTATCCAGTGTCACAATTTTTATACTTTTATTGCTTTGAGAACAAAAACAAAAACAAGAACAAGAACAATCTTACATCTTAATCTAAAGATTTTAAATCCGATTGGAAAGAGATCCAGGAACTACAACATCAAAAGCATAGTCTCCTTCTGATCCAGTCTCCTAGATCAAGGAACAACCAACAAATCCTGATCTGACAACTTCAGATTTTTAATGGTGTCACATGGCTGCAGTCTGTCTTTAATGTAGGCAGATGCGTGACCATGCAAGACTCTGAATTTGATGTGAAGCCAGTGTAAAGACATCAGGATTGGTGTTAAATGAGACCCTTTGGGACTTGATCTGGCAATTGGCAGCAGCATTTTGGACTCTTGTAAGCATGTTAGGGATGTCTAGCTAAGACAGGTGAAAATGGAATTGCAGTAGCCTAATCAAGATGGGAGGAAATGAAAGCATGTATGATTATCTCCATCTTAGCTATGGATATGGAGTGGGCATGAGTTTAGTAGTGTTTCTCACAAGCTGGTCAAGCCTGGGCCATAAAAATATTAGATCATGGAAGGAAGGTTAAACAGAAAAAGATAAAGAGCATAGACTTTCCATCACCTTCAGCACAATGTCACCTGGGACAAAAATGAGAACTCCTGTTTTACTAGTATTTAGCTCAAGACAATTATCAGCCATAAAATCTTTTGTAGTCAGGCCATTCAGTAAAACAGTTTTGAAACATTTTGAGGCTAAAACAAAATATATAATTGAATGTCTGCCTAATGGAAGGAGAATCTGGCCAGAGTGGAAGCAAGTACAATGCAAACAACATTGGGCTCAGGACAAAGCCTAGGGGAACATCACAAAACAGAGCTTCAGCTCATGAAGTATATCATTAACTGTAACCAAGAAGGTCCTGTGTAACTAGTACCAGGAGAACCAATCCAAAGCTGTTCCAGAGATATCCACCCACTGCCTGAACATCTCAATCAATATATGATGGTCCACAGTGTCAAAGGCAGCTCTGAGATCAGTACAGTACCCATACAAAGCACTCTCTTGCACCATCTGGCATTAACAGATCATTTTAGACTCTGAGAAGAGCTGTTTTCTGTTGAATGCAACTGACGGAAACCAGACTGAAACTTGTCGAAAATGTTCATCTATGATAGCTATAAGCTGCTTAGCAACCACTTTTTCTAAGACCTCAATTATAAAAGTCAACTTAAAATAGCCATGTAGTTATGAGGAAAAGAAGGGTCAGATTTTTTTTTTATGGTCCTGTCTGGTAAGGCAGGCCACTGCCACTATTGATTTTGCAGTGTCTGCTCTTGTGTTACCATGATTAGTGCTTCTGTGCTGTCTTTTAATCCAGCCTATTCCAGCCACTGATGGGATTTCTTGATATTTGCCACTTCTTCTATCTGTCGGTGCTACATGCCATGTAGGGGCTTGTATATCTATATCTATACAAATCAAAAATACTACTTTTAATTAAATTTCTTAATCACTAAATGATTAAATCCCTGAAAGAAATGCACCATGAACGAGAGATTACGTTTTCATATTATATGTTTGTCACAATAAATTGTGTGGAAAAACAACTAAATAACAATTAAAGCTACAGTGTGTTTATTCAAAGCACTGAAAAGGAAGAGGACAATAGAGAGAAAGAAACAGCAAGACAGCAACGTGAGGTGCTTCTTGAATTAAATCATAGGCTTTTTTTGTAGATGCATTAATAATGCAAGTGTTCCAGATGGAGCGGCTCTTTTCAAAATAGTCCAGTATTGTAGCTTGTTTCTACAAGTATCTTGTATTTTTCTCAATGTCACATTCCAGCATTGAAATGTTGATATTTTGACCATCATCTCGTGTTTTGGCTAAAAACAATCATTCAGTTTTTTTTAGTCCTAAAGGTCTCACCAAGCTGTTTTTGTGTCAAATGGAATGAAGCGAGGAAAACACTCCTCTCTGTGAGACTGTGGACAGGTTGCTGTTTTTGAGTTGAGGTCAGCTGGAACAATCATGTTTTCTAGGTCATCACTTGCCATCACTTCCGTCTTTACTGTGGTTAAAGGGGATTAATAAAATAGTATTTGCTTTTCCATTACACAGAGGCAGTTTAACACATTTTGGTGCCAGAAAAAGAAATCAAGAAAATCTCTTTTTGCATTGGTTGAACTAAAATGGAACTTTTTAACCTCTGACAGATGCAGCATTAAGGACTGTAGGGTAGAGAGTCAATGGCCCTGTCGACTCTAATGTGTGTTCGCTTTAAGAGAGGTGTTCACGCCCGTCAGCTCTACATTCTTTATGGATGGATGGATTCATGGAAATTAAATGGAAAAGATTAATTTCTGGTTGGGTTTGATCCAAAACCCACAAAAGTACATTTGATTTGTGAAACCTCTGCTGTCAATATCCTCAATCAGTGACTATTTGGGTAATCTTCTGCCCCAACTGCACATCCTGAAAAGATCTTAATACATTTAAAATACATGTTAGACAGCTGTTTGCCTTTTTAAGTTCTTACTGCATGCAATTGTGAAACTGTGAAAACGGTAGTAGTAATTAATCATTGGACTGGATTCACAGAAGTATAGACTGTCAAAAGACATTCATGTCAGGTAGAAACTAAGTAGGCCTTTCGCGTGTGACACAGAATGTTCCCTTTGTTGTAATGGCAGTTAGCCCAACGGCAAAGCAAGAGACAGGATTCCTTTCTGTGAACATTATGTCTTGAAATCTAGTGTGTATGTGTAGGTATATGGGTATGTACAAAGATATGAAGGTGGGAGGGGAAAGAAAAATGAGGGGAGGGGGTGGTGAGGTCATTGGGGTAGAGACATTGATTGGAGGACAGACTGACAGTAATGTACAGTCAGAGAAGTAAGTTTACCTAAATAGTCCATAAGTGACAGATTAATGGCCTGAGCAAAAAATGGTGTCACAGCAGAGAGGGATAATGACAAGAAATACATATAATGTAAACATTCCTGACGCACTTTCTCAGTGCTTCTCTTATCAGAGCCACTTCAGAAACAGATCCTTGAATTTAATTTATGACCAACGGCATTGGGCCGATATACATTTCGTTGCAGGACTGTTATTGTTGGAGCACAGTCCGCCTGTGTTGTCAGCTCTTTGTACTATTTCAGTAATGATTTCCTTTTTTCCCACAATTTTGTCATTTAGAAAAGCTACAACAAAGCAAGAGATATCCGAGGTCACCTGCTTCACCAAGATGAGAAGCATTCAATTTGTCACACTGACATCCATACACACAATACACTATAGTACACACACACACACACACACACACATGCACACATACCACAGCACCCAGTCTGATTAGGAAAACCTGCAGTGACCTTGTCGATACGCCTCTGCCCACATATAAATCTGCTCACATAGCCTACATCACGGTGTTACCATGGTGAGGTATATTAGTAACCTGAAACCTGCACACGTGAGTCTCTGTGGTATCACTGAGGTAGACGGGGTTGGAATATAGATTTGTCTGTCAAATACAGTATCTACAGTAAAGTAGGACATTTCTTCCACATATTTTGCAGCGTGTGTTATTGTTTACATGTTTACAGATTCATCTTTATGTTTCTGTGTGTGATCAAATGCACCTATTTCTCTGGAATTGGCCAGGCACACATTATAACACCAAACGAAGGAAAGATTTATATTGATAGATATCTAAAATACATTTAGATCATAGATTACATGACTACATTCTGCCTCCTCAGCTGAATTTTTTATCTCTAATGTACAAATATGTTAATATTAAACTTTAATTAAGGCCCCATGCTAGTTCTCCATTAACTTTATGAATTTTTCTGACACTGTTGTCAAACCAGACCAGAATAGACCAGCAATCTTTAACTAACACTGGAGTTAATGGTTTCCTCATGGAAAATAACAAGTGAGCTGATTTTTAAAAATTACATAAACACGGCTGTTTGACAGATTTATTTCTGTCCAAACCAAAAACACTGTCTCTATAATTGTGAGGGCACATACATGGTTAATAGTGCCCATATCATTTACTAACATTGTAAATGTTATTGAGTTTGACTAAGTTGATTTGGAAATAAAATAATGCCGATAAGCTAGAAGCTGCAGCTAACATAGCTATTAAATTGTTAGCTATATGATTAGCATGTGATTTTTATCTTTGTGGATAATTTGGTCACCAACTCGTCTCATTGGTCAGCAAAAAAGAAAAAAAAATTAACATTACAAATGTATAAACATAGTTTTATATTTATATTCTTATATTTTTTTTATAAAGAATTGACCATGGCTGTGTTATTTAATGGATGTGATATGCAAGCAACCCAAAAAGCATTTTTTACTTTTAACTGCAACGTGCTTTTCTTTTCTTACTCTTTTCTTTTCTTTTCTTATCTTATCTTTTCTTTTTTTAATTAATTAACATCATGACTTTCGACAAGTAATAGAAGCCTTAAATTTGCTTAGCTTAGTTAATCCACGTTGGAGCTTGTTTATTATTCAACTCTAAAAAGTCAGTGAGTTCAAACATGCATGCTTAGCATTTTCTCCTATGCTCTTATGTAAGATAAACATCCACAAGTCAGCTTCCTCAAGGCCATGGGAAGTGAGACTTACTGATGAAACATTTTTGACTGATGGTTCTTCCCAGTGTGAAGACATTATGTCTCCTTACATACAAAGACACAAATATGTTCACACCCCCTCTGCCTGACGCACGCACAAGTGCCCTCTGTCTGAAGATCGTGTTGGTGGGCTGTGAGAGTCTTTATTGTCAAAAATCAACTGTGATTGTGGTAGAAGTTCTTTCAGTGGGATAAGGTCAAGGAAATGTTTTGAGCAAAGGGTTGTATGGGAAGAGATAAAGTCTGCTTTCTCATAATACTCTAGTGCATGTGTGTGTGTGTCTACTTCTTGTTTTTTATCGTGTGTGTGAGTGATTGAGTGGAGCCTGCCTACATGCAGGTGGGTTTTAGTTTTTATGTAAAAAGGAAATGCAGTTCTTGTCAACCACACTGAGAGAGACACAGTGTGTAATACAGTCAGTGCATGTCCTCCCATCCTCTTCATCCCTTTTTCTCTAAGCTCTTACTTTACTCTTTTCAACTTAAATCCCTTCTCACTCTCCATCATCCATCCATCCATCCCACCATCCCTCTCTAATTTTATTATTTATGGCACATTCCTTCACTGTTGTCACTATTGGCGAGTTTTTGCATGATATAACACTGTTATCCTGTCCCCTGATTTCCACAGGGACTCTCCATTACACAGGCATGCATGCCAAAAAGGAAAGAAGGCAGAGGAAGGAGATGTTCGTGACAGAAATAAAAAAATGATATCAGCAACAAGGGTAAGAAGGATACAAGGAGGGAGAATAACAGTTCAGCAGAATTTTCTCCTCTCTTCTCCACTCTTCTCTCCTCTTCCTACTGTTGTCCATTGTGTGCTGCAGGCAGGCTGGCAAACAGACAATAGCCAATTGCCACAGTTCGATTGGTCCATTTAGCAGAGCAGTAAAGAGGGGAAGCTGTAATTACCCAGATAAAAAGTCATATGACTGACCTAAATTCCCCTACACAGACGTAAATGTTACAGTTAGGGCTGCAACTAACGTCTACTTTCAGCATTGATTAATCTGTTGATCCCTTTAGTTGTTTCGTCCATAAAATGTCAGAAAATGGCGAAAAATGTTGATCAGTGTTTCCCAAAGTCCAAGGCGATATACTTAAATATCTTTTTTTTCCTCTACAATCCAAAGATATTCAGTATATTGTCATAGAAAGTAGTATAGAAATCAGAAAATAGTCACATTTTTTCCTGAAAAAAAATTACTCAAAACAATGAATCAATTATCAAAACAGTTGGAGAATAAATCAGTGGTTGACAACTGATCAATTAATTGACTAAATGTAGCTCTAGTTACAGTGACATGTAACATGGGCAGTATCATATCCTCCAAACAGTTTGGGTATTAATGTGTATCAATTTATATTATGGGATTAAACTTGAGCGTGACAGATCCACATTCCCCACAAAGCGGCAGTGACTGAACATCCTCAGTTGGCTTAGTTCTGCAAATCTGCAATAGTTTCCTTCTGCATAAACCTTTTGCATATGTGAAACCACATTTCTACAGTTTTAATGATTTTGACCAAAATTAGTATTTACACAAACATCCATATCATCAACATCATAAACAGTCAGCCTGTGAAAAACATCATTTCAAAAACACGAAACGTTTTTCAAAAAAAGAATTTTGGTCGCAGATTAATTTATGTCAGTTAATTAAGTCGAATAGCTGTTTAAAACACACATATGTTGTATGCAATGGTGTTCTTATAATCTTAGTAATGGAGTTTGTGGAATATTATCATACTCATTTGCAAATACATTAACAAGCACACCAAACCCTGTATACCCACAGAAATTGTGAAGTTGTTGAAGGAGGTCATGCTGTTCTGCTCAATAAACCCACATGTCACATTATCATCCACACTAATCATGTACAGTAAATTGTTTAAGCATGCTATCATCTCACTTGGCCTGATTGCAATATATCCATAATTTTAACCACAGCAACCAAGGCGGTGACAGCTGTAGTAGCTGTAGACAAACAGGTGCCTTTTCAAATGTAAATGAACCTTTAGATGTTAGTATGTGTAGTAAACAATGTCCTTGCTAAGCTGCAGTTGCTCTGGTTCTCTCATTCTTTGCTGTTCTCTCTCTTATTCTGTGTCTCTCTTTCACTTTCTGACACGCCCATGCGCTCGCATGTGCACACGCTGTTCTCGCAGAGTCTGTGCTCCCGGTCGGTGAAAAAGAAAGCCTGAATGAACGCTTAATTATGTGATCAGCATTAGCAGTAGCTTTGAAGAGAGGAATGTGCAGACCAAATGGCAGCGGTGGCCAGAGTAAAGTGACAGAGGAAAGTACAAGGAACAATGGAATGAGATAGGCAGGCAGCAGTCTGGCCAGATCCAGTTAGATCTGAATGAGACAGACAGAGATGCTTCTTCTCTCCTCATCTGCGATTTCCACTTTCACCTGAACCTGACTACACTGCAGTCTGTCTTAACTCTCCACAAGCCAGATGCCCCAAATTCCCTTTGAGTGATGTCTGCAGTGATTTGTGTCGTAAAGTCACACATGGCATAAACCACACACTTAAGTACTGTTCACTCCTCCATTCTTTCATTCCTTCTTTAATTATTTACAGGCAACGTCTTGATAAAAATAGCAAAGGAACAAAGTAGTGTTCTCATCGCTGCTTGTCTCTGACTGATGTCTGAGAGGGTGAAAGGGAGAATGAGGGAGTAAGAGAATGGGGACGATTCTTTGTGCACACAAATGCTGGTATTCGCGTGGTTACCCATGCCTGTACTGTACTGTGTGTGTTTATGAAAGCGAGAGACCTAGAGTGGGAGAGAGTGAGAGAATGGAGAGGGATTACAAAGGGTATGTTGGTGTGTATGTGCACAAGCAGTGAGCCTCATTGGCCAGATGACTTGTTCACTACAATAGAGGGACTTTGGTGAGATGAGAGGCAGTAAACCCAGGGATTAGGTCTGCTGGGCAACAGAGCACCAGGCCCCCGGGCGTGCTTTCTGGTTGGCTTACTGGAGGGATGGAGCCCATGTGTTATGTGGATCTTGTTTGGCAGATGGAGGCTGGTGTTTGTATGCTACAGTCATGCCTGTCCTATGAGCCTGCACTCAGCAGCAAGTAGTTTGCACTTAACTAGCAATAGAAAAGTACAACCCAGGTGGAAATACACGCACACACACACACACACATATACACAAACACTGAGAGAGAAAGAGAGTGAGAGAGTGAGAGAGAGAGTGTGTAATGTGGTTCTCCTGGCTTGTAAAAATGGCATATGCAGAGGGATCATCTCTGAAAATGATTACAAACAAATGCAAAGCTCACACTAAGAACACATTAACTTTTACGAGCACTTTCTAGCCTGTTTTTCATCTTGAGTATTTTTGAGCAATAGTCAATCAAAAGAGGGGGGGGGCACGAAAACAGAGTGACTGAGTGTGAGAAGCAGAGAGCAGCGCAGGCAGGAGAAAGCTATTGGTGAGAAACTGTGTTGTGGCCTAAGTTTCTCACATTTTCCTTCCTGTTATTAGCTCAGCATCTCTTCCCTCTGAGGGGCTTTTGTGCCCCTCTCGTTCACAGTGACAAAGGACTCTATTTATTCCTTAGAAATATAACACAATACAAGCACAATACATTTCCACAGATGTTTTAGAAATGTTGTAATGGCTCATGATGTGAAATCAAATGTGGGACTCTCATTGATCTCTGTTGAGATCCACGATGATTCCGTGTCAGCACATTATCTTTATTCTGCTAAAACTGTTATGTCATTTATTTTATAACAAAGGAGGTTTCTTCTTCTCTCCTCTGTTTCCCTTTTTTCTCAGGGCAGATACTTTGCCTTTTCCATTAGCCTGTGCATGTACAAGTCTGTGTTATGATTTATTGTCAGTCATTCACACAAATAGCTTTATTAGCTTTCCCAAACTTGCACTGCAGCGTTTTCAAAATATTTCATAATACAGCAACAGTCAGACAGATGGACTACAATTGCAACTAAGTTTTTCATCCTCCTCTTTCCCATCACCTTACTGCATAATTTACTGGTAAATGAAGGAGAAAGTTGGTCTAATGTCAGTATGCGCAAGCTGGGTTGAGATTCATTGTGCAATAGAAAAGGGTGTTGCGTAACTCTAATGTTGAGTCCATTGTATTATTTGGTTTTGACACGTTTGGTAATTCTCTGGAGCAACTACCGCAGGCGAGTGTGTTCCTGCCAAGTCACCAAAACTTGCCAGAAACAAAGACAACTAGAGCTGTAGTGTGTTTGTTTTTTGTAGAAAAGGGGGAAAAAAAAAAAGAAAGTGACGCAGGGTTTTCCACCAGTTCCAGCATTAACAGCCACAGGAGTGGGTCTTTCTAATATAAGCAGTGGGACAAACATTTCATAATAAGACAGGAAAGTATTACCTATGATTTCCAGGTTGCGAAACCAAAAAGCAGTAAAACAAGACTGTGATGTCTTTGATGTGTCTGTGAGACAAAATGTACAGCACGTACAATTGCATAAGATCCATGCCTACAAGTAAATCATTGATTCGTTACTCTTTGCGTTGATTTATTTATCCTTTGGATAGAGCTGCGGTAGCCTTGGCGGTTACCTTGGGACAGAAACAAATATCTTCTTTGTACGAACTGTTCTCCAGCAGCAACTATAAAGTAAATCTAGATACACCAATTTCTCTTTTTTAAACAGATTATTTGGGGAAAAGAATGCCAAATGAGAACTTAATTTTCTATTCTAATTGGGTATGATGCTCCAAGTTAAACTGAATCCCTTCCTGTAACGATGAATGATTGATTATACAATCTCTTTAATCATTTACATTTTTACTGTCAAAAGATCATGGAGGTTTTTTTTTTGAATGTTTACCTGCTGACCCTGCCTGTGATGTGGAAACAAATGTACCATCTTCTGCTGAACTCAATCAATGTTCAACCCTCTTTGCCCACACACGATAATGAATCTGTTTACTTTGGCAGAATTTAATCTGGCGTTTACATTGGAAACAAACTACACCTCGTCTGTGTGTGTGTGTGTGTGTGTGTGACAGCACACACATTTCCACATACACTTCCTGCTCTCTGCCTCAGATTACATCAGAACCTCTTCACCTTATATCTCAAGAACGAGTGCGGACAATTCCATTATTATTTTGTTTCCTGAATGAACTTGGTAGGGGCAGGATGTACCTCCAAGCGGCTCTTTCAGCTTGGGGAATGACATGATTTATTTATACTGTTGAACATGTTGTGTAATCATTGCCTGCATGCTAGATTTGCTGTGGTGCATTTTCAAAAAGCTTTAGCCTCCTTATTTGTTTGACATGCAAAATTCTCCTCAGCGGATGCTCTCTTCCTGCATCGTTTGAGTGTATTTTGGGTAGTGAGGTTTGACTTCTCATTTGAATGTTTCCATGTAACTTTCCATGCACAGAAAAAAGCAAGTCACTTGACTTTAAAATCACTTTACAAAGCCATGTATTTTCAAAAAAAGACTATTCATATGCTCTCTCTCTTTACCTTTACTTGTCTGTTACTTTCAAAATGTATGTCTCTATCTTTGTCCTTATGTTCTAATCTCTTAGAAATCTCACTCGGTTCACTTTAAGACATCAGTGGTCTACTGGTTCCCTCTAGTGTTAAAATGTGCAAACTGTTTGCAGTGACTGAGGAGAGGAAAGAGCAAAGAACGTCTGCAGAGGAATCAGATACAGAAAATGTTTTTAGAGATTGTGAAATACAAAAATTTGTTTTTTTTCTGACCAGTTCTTAACTAAGAGTAATAACATGACCAACATTTTAAGAATCCACATACAACCTTTTATTGTAATGGCCAAGAACATACAATCTGGAAACTATACATATCGATGCGTCGTATATGAGTCATAATCAGGAAGTGCCATCAGTTTCAGACAAAAAACTATTTGACTTTTTGACCAAGAAATCAGCCACTCATTTCTCCATAATTTTCCTTTAATTTTTTTCCCTTCTTCTTTCACTCAATGTTCATTCAGAGGTTTTGGCTAAATATTTGAAAATCTAAAAGCAAAACAAAATATCTGAAAACAATTAGAATACAGAATACAGCACTATACACAAAAACACGTCGTAAACACAAGAAACTTATTTTGTACTTACCGATGTGCAGATACACAGACCTATCTTTTGCAGTCTCTCATGCAAACAACCCAGCAGCTTGAATACAATTAAACATTCAATTAATATCCATCATAACTCTAACATAATCATTACAATTCTGCTATTCGTCAGCAGTTCTTTGACTTTCAAACCTTTGTTCAAACAGACACTGTCTGAATTAAGATGTTGAATTTGTTTTCCCCACCAGTTACTGTTTGTAGAGTCTCCTTTCTGGTAAAACAAGAGCTGGGGTCACGATAAAATGGGGACCGGGATTAAAAAGAAAGAAGAAAAATCAACAGGAAATTCCATTTGAGTCTTTTAGCCTGACAGATGTGACAGGGTGGATAATTTGGGTTGAAATCATTAGAAGACTGAAGAGAACATGAAAGAGTGGTTAGATAGTTTCATCGTACAACTATTGGTGTCAGACATATTACTGCCCCTCCGAAGGGTCACAAGATAAACATGAGGGGTCATGACATGATTAATGGTAGAAGAAAGAAGAAAGAACGCGCCTGATGCACAAATATGTTGTACCTTGTCTTGTTTTAGACTTTCCTCAAAGCTTTGCTTTTTTGTGAAATACTGGATCATTTGAACAGCTTTTTAATTCAGAGGGGAAGTGTCTTATAGACATCTGACACATGACAGGGAGCTTCAACTAGACACAGCTGCACTGGTAGAACTCACAAGCCAAACAGTAAAGGAAGCACTGGTTTAACCTTTGATCTGCTTTAATGTCCATAATCATATCAACTTATCATATGTTTTAATGTAATACCTTAATTCTAACCAGTAACAGCTGTCAGGTAAATGTAGTTAACTAAAAAATACAATATTCCTCTATAAGATCGACTGGAGTAGAAGTATGAAGTAGCGGAGAATGGACATGCTCAAATAATAGGTACAAATACCTCAAAACTACCCTTAAGTACAATACTCAAATATTCCCCACTGTGTCCCAAGAACTAAAAGTACACAAAGGTCTAACAGAAGTAAAACTGTTTGATTTGGCTTCAACTGGGAAAAATAATTTATTGTTCTGTGTGTCTCTTCATACTTATAACTTATTGGCGTTATTAACATTTACTTCTGCCTACAAGAACTGGGGGAAAGATCACAGGCTAGCCATGAAAATACTGATGCACTGATCAAGACTTTTAACCCAAACATCCGTCACCTGAGTGATGATCAGTTTCACTTCTTTATATTTCAGGTTCTTTATTTGAGTGTGTTTTCCTAAACACAGCCTACGAAATGTCTCATATCAAGACTTCTCAACGACAATGGTGTAGACATCTATCATTGCCCACTGAATAAAACTGTATCACTGTATTACTCTTATAGGTATATATTACAGTGAAAGGTAGTTAAGTGTGGGGTCACTTCTATAACCACTAGATGGCTCAGAGTCACTGCAGAGCTCCTATTGGTCCTGGTTTATTACCAGCTTGTCTTCTACCTTACACTCAACATGTCAAAACTCTTGCTGCCTTTGTGTGTCTGAGCTTTATGATTCACTAGAGTTGGACATGAATTGCTCCTGTAATAATTTGCATCTTATCGGTTCAGATTCCACATTGTTTCTCAAAAAAAAAATCCATGAAAACTGCAACAAGTGCGTTACTGGCATGCAAATCTATCTGCATAACTTCATTTCTATATATTTTTGTGTGTGTGTGTGTGCATTTGATCATGGGGAAACGAAGCGCAGCAGCTCTTTGTGTAACCTGACTGAACTAAAGTAAATTACGCACGCGGTGCCTCGCGGTTACCCAAAGCAGGTCGTCCAATCACAGCAGGGCTATTCTGCATGGGGTCGTTTGCGCCTTGGAGACTTTCTGGCCAGCTGAGAGGTGGTCTTTGTATGACAGAGCTGAACAAGGGCTCCTGACTCTGCAGACAACAGGCGCTGCTGCAGCTGCTGGGGCCGCAGAGTCTTAGTTCACACACAAGTGAGAGGCTGCGACTCCTGCGCACAGAAACTGCAGAGGAAACCAAAGACGCACACTACGAGGGATTCCTTAAATACATTTGTTTTTGGCTGATGTGCTTTTTTTTTCTTTCTAAATTCTAATATATTCGTTTCAGTCCATTTTTGAGAGCCCGATGTCTCAGCCTTTCTCCCGAGACTCACCCTGAGGTTCCGACTGGCGAGAGCAAAATACCCAAGAACTTTGCTTGAGAAGCATCTTGGATCTGAGATGGGCAGCAGATTGGTGTGGCTGTCCCTGGCGCTCTCCGTGGCCTTTTCTGCCGGGCAAGACGCAGGGACCGGGGCCACGAAGGAGGACATCCCGGAGGGCGCATCCACCCTGGCATTCGTCTTTGATGTGACCGGCTCCATGTACGACGACCTGGTCCAGGTCATCGAGGGCGCGTCCAAGATTTTGGAAACATCCCTGAGCAGACCGAAGAAAACTCTGTATAACTTTGCCCTGGTCCCCTTCCATGACCCAGGTAATGTAATTCAAATATGTGGAGTGTCTAATTCTGCAGTGGTAACTTTGTGCTTTGTTGGGAAAAGTTAATTTTGCACACTTTTCAGATAATTAGGTGTCCACTATCCGATGTGACAACAAAAGCACGCAGAAAAGTGAGAAATGTGATAGTTTGCTCACAGTCCGCCCTCTGAATACCTAATGCTCCTCACACCTCCAGAGGAGGGACTCGGGGATTTCGTCTCCGCACGCAGATGTTCAACCTGGCGGTCACTATCATTAGCATTCCGCCAAAGTTAGTGTGTGGCTTTAGGTTTGCAATGCAGCTTGATGATTATCATCACCTTTGGGTGCTCTCTCATTCTCAGCAGCTAATGCCGAGACAATATGTCATTGGGCTTGTAGGTCAGATGTCCTGGCGCACAGTCATATAACAAATGATTAGTGGTGAATAATCAGCACTCACATTTAGTTCAGATCGGAGTCCCCCTGGGCAGTGGTGTGGTGTGTGGTAATGCAAACAAAGCTGTTGGCCAGCATTCAGAGTGACTGCTGACTTCTTAGTTTCCAAGTAAAATGCAATGTTTACTCTCACATGCACAGCTATATTGAAGTTGACATTTGAAGTTTGAAAGTTTTGGTGACGGAGAGGCTTTGTGTTTTTAAAGGATTTTTAAAGCCCCTTTAATTACTATTTTCTGAGAGGGAGGAGAAGTCACTTACCTGCTTGCAAAAACACCATCAAAGACTGCTGTGAATCCATGTGTGTGGGGAGGGGGTTGTGTGCTGATTTGGAGGTGGGACGTGTGAGATGTCCACTTGCGAAGATGCTCCATCAACAGCAAGAGCAATGGATGGCACGCTGGAGAGAGCTTGAAACGTGGACTGCAGAACCATTTCCAGAAACACCTCTGTAGACAGGCCTTATAAGAAAGACAGGTAGTGGCAGAAATGAGTATGTCTGTTGCCCTCTGGCCTTTAAAGATCTTTGGATACAACTTACTCTAGGAATTTCTTGTTATATTTGTGTAGCATCTTGTCAAAATGTGATTTAGGACTTTTTAAATGTGCTCCCCCCTCACTCATTCGTGATATATACATTTCTAATTACTCGGTTTAACTTGAATGCAGCAGAGACAAACTGATCCGAGAGATCTGAGGGGTTTAGGAAAGAGATGAATGGACAGACGTGATCTGTGTGGTGAAGAGACAGATTCCTATTCCAGATGTTTGCCTTCCTCCGCGAAACTTCTGCATGTTGCAAATACTTATGAAGCTCAAATCCTCAATCATCAGAGTCAAGCGGCAGCTCTGTGCCTAGAATAATAATTACATTCAAAGAAGAAATATGCTCAGTATACACAAGTGTAACAAATGATGAATTTATTATTGTGTGCGTCAGGGGGGGAAGTAAATCTTGAATCATTAGCGGGATGATAAAAGACTTGTGATAAACTGTATACTGGGCAAAGCAACAGCAGTGAAAGAATTCTGTGATTACAACCTGCGTCTAACTTCAAGGCTTGATTCATAGCAAATGTTCCCCTCAGTAGGAACCAATTATGCTTCTCCTCTTACAGTAAACTGAAACTGCAACAGCTTGACTCAGAAATCTGGTGTTATCCTCTCTTTACAGACTCCTTGTCTTTGTGTTTGTCCCTCACCACCAAGTGACGTTCGCTTGCTCCTTAAAATGTTTACGAGGATGTCAGAATGTGTTCTTCGAAACCCCCAGGGGAATAGAGGAATGATTTGCACAGCACACTGCAAACTGGGGTAGCTGCTTCCCTAAATGTTGTTCAACCCCCATCTCTCCCGTCTCACTTTTTGTCCTTTTCCGACGATACCCCAGACCCTCGGAGAGAATCACTTTTGTTTTCATAAGAACTTTTTTTTTAGGGTTTATTTCATTCTGACACAGACTCATTTTTCTGCTTTCCGTCCAACCCAGTGCGATACCGCAGTCCCTCCTGTTTGAATTGGCTCCTTTTAAATCAGAGGCCGGAGCTTCCCCTTTATTTACACTGCAACCTGACACGGTAAACATTAGAGTGTGTGTTTGTGTATCTGTGTTTCTCTCGGCCTGCGCGTATGCTTGTCTGTGTGTGCGAAGCGAGAGTGTCAGGAGGATGTCTGGATATTGGGGTCAGGCTTGTGCGGGAAGATCAGTCAGGAAGCCCCCCCTTTCCTCCATCCTGCAGGGAGAGAAAGAAAGAAAGCAAGAGGATACTTCACAAGTCATTTTACTGAGGCACAGGGGTTGTGTATTTAGTCTGAGAACACTCCAATGAAACAGTGGTAGGGGTGAATTTTGGCTACCCTGCTGTGTTATCATTTCATACCCTGCTTATTTTGAAAAATGGCGTCCACTTAATGAGATGATCTACCGTGAAAGGCCGTCGTGAGCTGTTCAGATAACAGCTGTATATGTGAACATCTCTCTTCTGTAGCTTCAGTCCAAGAAATGATGACTAATGTGTCATTAAGGAATTCAGTCTTAGGCTGAGAAGTTAAAGGTGCATTGCAAGCAGACCTTCTGGACCCATGGAACATTTATTTGAGAGTTTACAGCCAAATAAACTTTATTTCACAACACTCGTACCATTCTTAAGCAAGGAAATGTGACATTTACCCCGGAATTAATGGCAAATTGCAAGGTTTCCAATTAACCACAAATAAAGAAACTGCAATGTTGACATAGGGACTTGACATGAGATAAAAAAGTGTGTGTGTGTGTCTGCAATTTTGTTTCCAATCCAATTCCTCTGAGATTCGGCGTTCTTCGTGGCTCTGCTGACGTCCTTACACACACATGCTTGTCCTTGTAAATACTTCCTTGCTGTGAGAGGGTGTGTTTGTGTGTGTGTGTCTTGTATGTGCTTGTGTGAGTGTTTAATTAGCTGAGGATGAGATGGGTCAGAGCCCAGTTCCTTTGGTCAGTGGGGGGGCCTAGCACTCTCACCATAGTCGAACACACTCAGTGCAGTCAGTATTAAGGCAGCGACACTTATCTGTTGTTGTGTTAGCTGTGCATTCCAGCATAATGGATGTAAAAAAGGAGCAATGACTGACTGTAAGGTTAATGTTCTGACTCAGTACTTTAATTTGAGGGTATTTGTGTATACACCAAAAAGTGGCATAATTTTAACCCCTTTCTGTATTGTTTAGCAGTGTAGTTCCTAATTTCAAATGTGAGAAAGCAAAGGACTAGCCAACAATTTCCATAAAATCATTACATTTAATATTTGGTTGCGAAGTCTTTGCAGTCAGTTACGTTTTGGACCCCTTCCAGGATGAAATGTGTCAATCGATGTACTGGAATTGTGCTAATCTTCAACGTTCAGGAATGTTTTTGTTCTTCTGCTTTATCCTAAACTTGAGTGACCATTCATAAAAAGATAGATATGGTACGCAAGTTTGTAGAAAATGTTGTCCAATGATTTCTGAAGGCAAAAGTTGGGCAATACGCAATAGTTGTTCCAATGGGGATAGCCGTGCAAACGTTTGCAAATGCAAAAAATGACTGAAGTAGTTGTGTGACCTGTGAAGGATTAGCCTGTAAACACTGTTTAACAATCCGACAGACACTTTGTTTCAAGCGTATTGACAATTTAGACATCCAATCTAGTTTGCTGGACTACAGACCTGAAACAGAAGCACATCTATGTCCTAATGACTGCGCTGGATGTGTTGATGGAAAGGTACAAGGGATGGCGGCGGCCAAACAGAGAAATTTTGACTGGCTGACCGAGTGACATCTGCCTAACAGGTGCTCACATGAAGAAGTTCAGACTCAGAGTTTTGCCTCTGTGTTATTGGTATCTGGTGTTTGTTTCAGCTATGCTCGCTGTAGATTGGTTACGTTAAGTTGATGGCCTGCCTTGCTACCCTTTTCCTAACTGTAGTTAGAAGGAGATGGACCAAAGCCCTGGGCGTGGAGTGATGACGGGATACCTTCTACCTCCTCTGCATGATCAAAGGCACTCATCTCAGAGCTCCCTTTGTTGGTGTTCACCGTCCTCTTCCAACATCCCCTTCTCCCTTTGTTTCTTTCTTTCCAGAGCAGCAGTTTTTTTGTCTGAACCGCCCCACCCCTGTGAGATTACAAGGAGCCTGCGTTTAGCTGGACAGAGTCAATAATGATGCTATTAGGCAGGAATGCCAAAAGAGAGAGGTGGAGGTTTTTGGAGAATTAGAGGAGGAGAGAGGAGTGTGGCAGACTACAATATGAGTCTGGAGTCTGAGTGTTTCATGTTCTAATAGGCCTGCACGGGAATATTAAAATGGTCTTTAATTTTTAGGACCGTACATGTATCTTCTGAAGTGCCCTGAGGCGCTCTTAGTGCAATAGTTTAAGCTGCATTTAGCTTTGTAATCGGTGCTCAGAGCTTTTCCCCCTTTCATCTTGGAAGGCAGCACATACCCGAGGGCTTCTACAGGAATACTTCACACTCTGTCCCCTGTTTACAAGTTTATCTATGACAGCTCTAGAGATTAAAAGGCTATTACGAATGAAGGATGAAGCTGGTGTTTAGAAAAGTCACAGGTAGTTGACCTTTGGATGCACTGGTTGACATGAACCCATTTGGCATGAATGACCCATTCAGGAGTCATTTGTCAAATGTTTCTGGCACTTTGTACCCTCCAACATGTTGGGTTTTTATCTCCCTCTAGGTTATGGATTTCTTTTCCAACCTATGATGAATTCTGAGCAGTGTCCTGAGGTCCTGAGGGTTCGTGTGCCCTGGTTGTGACCTTCAGAGCTCTTTGGCATCACTGTCTGGGGTCCCATCGATGTCCTCTTGACCTTTTGTGGCTTGTTTTTGCTGTTTTGATGTTGGATAGACTGCAGTAGTGAAAAAATGGTGAAACAGACTAGAAACTTTCATTAGCTTAGCAAAAAAACTAAATATTTTTTCATCTCCCCAGACTGAGAGAGTTGATTATTTGATGATGGAAACCTTGTAAATGCCTTGGTAATTGATTTCACGGAGGCATAATCTGGTTAGATGCTGCATTGGTCAATCAAATATGTGCAAGAATGCATCCTGAGTTGATTACTTTATAAAGTCAGTGCTGCACTTCCACTGTTTACCCTGTGACTAAAGATGTGTGATAATTAACATAATATGATTATTTATACATACATTTCTCTGTAATTTATTATTTTATTTATTTATCTTTGCATTAGACCTCTATGCATGTCACATCAGCTTCAATATTGTCTCCCAGTTTTCAAGTTTAGACCATAATTGTCCCAATGCAGATGGCAAACGCATGATATCTGCAACAAAAAAGGTGGGGGAGAACAGGGTTAGCTGTCTCATAGGTTGGTTGTCACGGTGCTTATTACAGCCAAACTAGAGGATATCAAACATTTGGCATGCTCAAAAGTCATGCTCATTTCTATCTGGCCATTCTGTGTAAGAGAAACAAAACATTGAGGTGAGAGATTTTTTATGGGTCAGAGTAATTTTTCATGTTGCTGTTGTTTTTGTAATAAAAGCTTGTAAGTGTTTCAGCATTTCCTAATCAAACATTTATGAAAAAGAGGAAGGTAAAAGCTTTAATTTCAGTCTACCTTTCAGGCGCTACCTAACGACATGTGCTAGCTAGCATAAACCCTCTGTCAGGAGGTCAAGTGGGGCTTGTTGTCATACCTGAGACATCCATTAGATGTTATGAAACTATGGCTTAAATAACAGCTAGATTTTTTTCAACACTGTAAATTCCTTCATTTTACTTGTCGTTACAGTGAATAAGTTACAAATAGTTACAAATGTTCTTTTAAAATCTGACTTTTTACTGAAGCCCCACTGATTTCTATAATGACCAGTAACTCCATTCAGAGTTGGTCGTCACAATGTATAAGAGTGTCTTTGACGGTTAATAACTTAAAAAATAAGATAAGTTATACGAATGATGAGGATATCCGTTTCAGCTCAAGACCTTCAGCTTCCCTGTAATAAAGGAATGACTATTGTAAGATGTGTTGATGATGAGCAGTTCACATGAAACTAAAGAGTGTGACAACAAGCCCTTGTCTTCCCTATATTAGTCCTATATTATAAAAGTTATTATAAAAGACAACTTAAAAGTCTTTTAAAGCAGGTTTCTTTTCAGAAGAATGTGACCATTGTTCATAGGAATTGCACTGCGTGCCACAAACGCGTGTTTTGCTGCATGTCTAAGATGTGTTTTTCCTGTTCTGGGGCAGACATGTTTACCTGACCTATCCCTAACTCTTACCATGTGTCCACAGCATAAGCAGCCAGTCACTCCGAGTCCATTTATCTGGGAGAGCTGAGCACCCGAGGCAAGTCAGGTGATTTTGATAACAGCTGGCGTTCCTTTCCTTTTGTTGGTGGGGAGCAGTTTTTAAATGCTGGTCTTGCGGTTTGTTTGGTCAATTCCTGTAACAGTGCAGTGGCTAGAGAAGGCTTGAGCCACATAACATGGTCAGAAATTTCAAGATAGTTATGAATAACATACCGACCCATTTTTTATGCTTCTACAACAAACGTTTGTTTCTCAAACCGCTCTTTCAAAATCTACTACCTTGGAATCCAAGTGGATTGTTTCCAGCTGCTCATTGCCAGCTATACCAGCTGCAGACTTACGTATACTGTGTTGCATATTAGTATTTGCTAGTCAGCATTTTTAGCGCTTTATTGCTCATAATTATAAGCAGCAACCTCAGCACTTTTACTGTTGGCCTTTCAATGAGGGCTTTCCTCACATCAGCTTTTTTATAGTCAATTTAAACGCTACAGATCGATGTCTAGACGTTATTATTAAGGAAACATTTTTCCTAAAGGACTTTTTAGCACAGATTCATTTGATTTCATTGTTTTACATCATGCTTTTGGGGCCTGGAGGACTCATTTGGAGCACATTAGGTTTACATCCACATGGATCCGGTGCCAATGATGGACATTCCCATGGTTTGGTGTGGCATGACTTCATTTTCTTTACTGTGTAAGCTGTTTATGTACATTACAGCTGAAGCGTATGTTAGGTTTCAGTAGCTTGGCTCAAGATTGATATGCTTCTTCTTATAGAAATAGATATAGGACACATTTTTTTTAGTTATTCTGTCTTCAACACATGCAGACATTTATTTGAGCTGGATGAGTCTCTAACACATCATGTACACAGGTAGACATGCAGGACTGCAGGATAGTAGGGTTACAGCAAATCGCTTTGTGGCCATACTTTATTTAAATTTTTTAGTACAGACTTGAATCCTTAAAGATGCACTAATCAATATCTTTATATTAACATTGTGTCAGCGTACTACAGTTGCTAATTATGTCAAACCTCCAGAGAATTAGCTCCTGACTCTGCAGTTCCCCTCAGCCTTACAGAGCTTTTTTCCCTCTTCCAGCTCTTTCTTTTGGTTTCAGATTTACTGCCCACAACATTGCTGTTTTGGTTCCTACCCTCACCACTCTCATCAACCCTGTTTCCAACATCGGCAGCCAACTGTGTCTGTACTCACTGTACTCTACCTACCTAAAGTAAGCGAGTAACACTGTAAAGCTTCTAGCTGCTAAAGAGCTAGATATTTATCTCAGCAGCATATTGAACTCACAATAATGCGTGTCAGTGGGCCACAGACACAACTCCAAATGAATATTAATGTTGTTCTGCATCTGCTGGATGTATAAATAGTAAACTGTTTGCTAACACGCTCATGAGAACAACTTTATAAGGTGATAATACGTCAGTGTTGTTGCCAAAAAGCTAATTATTGTTGCGTTCATGAAATGCTGTCTACTGGGCCAGCTTTACTATACTGGAAAAGACCAAACAGGGCACTACATCCTTGTAAAAGTTTAATGATGTTATTTATCGCAGGACCACAGGTTTGCAGCCATACACATGCAGGAGTTTTTCAGTGACAGTGTGAATAGTATGTTTACAAAAATAGATGAGCTCATGGGTCGCTTTTATAGGTCTTCTCATCCTCGCATTTCTCTCTTCCCATATTGTCTCTTCTTGCCAGCTCCTCTTGCAAACAGACTTGATGTGTAGTGCTGAAAGACTGCACAACTGGTGGCATGTCCGTGTGTCTGCACCGGAGAAAAGGCCGTAAAGATAGAAGCAAGGAGTAGAGGTAGAGATGGAACAACAAGGAATCTAAGAATTTTGATTGACACGTAGGCCTGTGTGGGTTTTAAATGTGTCTGAACCATACAAGTGTTTAAGGAATCTGAATTACAGGCTGCAAGGCTGAAGGTCAGGCTGTCAGTGCCCTCTGCCCCCTGCCTCTGAAGGGTATTTGCTGGGGGAAGTCATTTATCACGAAGACCACCTTAGACTAGTGTTTCCCAATATTTTCGATGACATCGCGCACTTTCTATGTTCCAAAAAAAAAAGTGGGCTCACATAAATCATTACAATCATTACAAAATAATATGCACATGTTAAACTGTGTTCATTCCCTACAAATACTGTATCATTCAGTGTTAAACCTGAGCTTGTTCTGATGAATCTGGTGCTGTGCGTGAAATCGATGACAAGCTCATTCTCAGCTCATGATCAACTCTCTTGAAATCCATAAAAGACTAAAATGATCTTTTTTTCCACATAACAATTTATCATTTTTGGATTTTCTCAACGTACCTGGGCAGCTCTGAAGGCGCCCTTGTGTGCTGCGGCAGGCTGGTAGGCAGTCACTGCCTCAGACATCTGAGTGTGCATCTGTGTGTGGTCGACAGTGCTGATCTGCTGCATCTGAGGTTTCTCCGTCTGCTTCAGCACGCACAATTAGAATTTCCTCAGTAAAACAAAAGAGGCACACTAAACAGAAAACGCCACCCAGTCACTTTTGAGCACTCCGGCATTACAGCATCACTCATAAAATGCTTGGTCATGAGCTTTTGCATTTCTGTGGTTGTGATATTGAGGCTGATTGCCATTTATTTTCAAACCTTCTACTTAATTTGAGGCAAATTGTTGCAATTAAAAGTCCACATTTAATTGTGAAGCATTTTTACTTCTGAGAGTGAATCATAGAATTAGCCTCAGCCAAGTCTTGGGGTTTTGACCTTTATTTCTACAATGGGTACCATATGTAGAAACGTCACAACGTTCTCTGTGTGTCTGCTGCCTGTGCCAGTTTTTGCCCTTTCAATGAGAAGCATTTAAAGACTTAACAGAGACAACACCACCTGATGCCTCTCAAAGCCGCAGCTTTGTCTTTTTTCATCCTCTACCCCAGCACTCCCTTTCATCCTTAATATGTTGTCAAGGCAATAAAGCAAGCATCTGTCTTACTCACTCCCTGTGATGCATTATGGGTAAGGGAAATATTGCACAACACTACTCAACAGGTGGGGGGATCAGTTTTACAAGCAGTTTTCATAACCATGCAAAGCTGTCACCTGGATTTACCACGATTTGGGTTTTTTTTGTTTGTTTGTTTGTTTGTTTTAGTTTGAGTTTGTTCAGTTGAGAGAAATGCATGTCTGAATGTAAAAAGAGGGGAGGTGCTGAGCAGAGAATTGATGACACAGCTCTGACAACAGCGACCATAAATCAGACCAGAACTCTCCCACTCAGTCGCATTCCTTTAAATTTTACGCATCATTGTTTGTGCGTAAACCATTTTGGTTTTAGATGTCTAAGTCAATGTCATTTGCATTTGAGTTCATGTTTGAAATAATAGATAAAAGCCAAGTTTCTTCACATTAACTAAAAAGGGAAAGTCTTGATTGATTCATTGCCCACATACAGTTGTATTCAGATATGTGAAAGATTCACGAATTTAAAAGATAACCAAGATTATGTGACCTAAAACACAACCGACTGGAGTGTCGTGCTTCAATAAAGCTTCAATGGTCAGAAAAGTCATCACAGTTTAGAAGATGGTAACTTTTTTTTGTTGAATTGGGAATGTTTTTAATCATGAGCTAAACCTCAAATTCCTTTCAAAATAAAAATACTACAGGAAAAAAAATAAAAGAATGCTCAATAGAAAACTTGCTAGAAAAATTCCTAAACAGTATAGAAAGGTAAACCAATGTCCTTCAGATGGGATTGTTTACCTTGTCCAGACCATTTACAGATCACAGAGTTCAAGAGCATGGATGATAACCTGTAAAGGTCAGAGGTCAACCTTGAAGACAGGGTCAGACAGGGTCTCACAAAGTTATAACTCATTCTTCCTCGAGGCGCTTTCCTTAAAAATCCTGACAGGAGTACGTACATCTGTTCCAACCCACAAAGTAGAGTTTTACATATCTAGCACAAGATCACAAATATTCCTCAAATGTCTTTCCAATCCACGCAGCGTACGACATGTTTGACATTTGTTTTGAATACATGCCAAGTAAAACATTCATCTTTTCTTACACAGTGCAAACTCTATAGATTCAGCCTGGACACATAATGCAGGACTTTAATGCCACAACTTGCAACAATCTCTCTTAACATCTGTCTTGTTGCATGTCGGCGTAATGTATAAACGGCAAACGTTCAACGTCGTCTTCATAAAGATAATAAAGTAGCCATCAGCTAGTTCCCTATCTTGTTCTGTGCAACAAATTATATTTGTGATTTTGCTCTCCTCTTCCTTCCATATTTATCTGCTTTCTCCTCTCGTGGCCGGTATTCAGATACAAAGTCTGGGCGGTCACCCAACCACGCAGACAGATTACATTTGACTTTCTCTTTTAAGTTTTTCTTTGTAGAAATTCGCAAATCCACAAGTCATATTTAGTCATATAGAGCTTGTGGTGAGAATTAGACTAAAGGCTTTGGCTGCCAACTCGTCTTAATGTTTATATGTAAGACATCCTTGGATCCGCTATGATCATTGCCTCAGACCCCAACTGTTCCCAGACCAGATATAAACGGAGCATCAAAAGCTATGCAGTAACAAGTTGAAATCATCATTCAGTTCCATAACTTTACAGCCTGTGAAGCGTTTGTGACTTCTAGATAATGCTTCTAAAGACCGTGGAGCGATAATAGCACACAGATGGCCTGTGTTGAAAGATATTTTTCACATCTTTTTAAGTCGTTGGTTGACCACTACAGTTATTTCCTCGGATAATTTTAGAGAGTTACTGCTGTCAAAGACATTAAAAGGATGGTGGAGCTTTACCTCCACGGGCCAAAGCTGTTCAGTCATAGTACAATATGTTTTTATAAAGTAATACAATGTTAGTTTGATCAAGGACATGCGTCCATATTTGCATATAATGTCAGATAACAGTATTACTTTTACTTCAACTGATTTAAACCTCTCTTGGAAAGCAAAGATAGGAGGACAGGTGTCTGCTGTTTACTACAGTAACTACTACTGTTTACTACATTTGCTGTTCTCTCTTCAGTATTTCACTGTCTCATTACCTTGAACACACACAGTTCACTATGCACAGGTTTATACAGTATGCACTTAAACATACAGTGCCATGTTTCTTTGGTTGCATTAATGGCCACAACATAGAACCACACATGCCTGTAAATGACAATCATAAATTTACACACACACATACTTAATTAAACCGTACCCTCAGGTTGCATCTTCTTCTGTGTTCTGTCTCCAGCACCAGTTATCCAGTCAGATGAATGAGGTTCAGAGCTGTCATGGGTCTCTGGAACATGCTCCCCATCAGGCCATGCATCTGGGAGGGATTACATGCCTGTGTGTGGTGTGTGCATCAGTTGGGTCTCACTATATGTTTATGTGTGAGTGGCTGTGTGTGATCACTGGAGCACCATTAATAGAGATCTGTGGTTTTCGTGGCCCATTGTCCAGAGACACATCCAATTGCGTTGAGTGAAGCGAAACAAGAGATGCAACCCAGCAGCTAATGGGGTTTAACTGCCTGGTGGTCCTGCTCTCTCTCTCTCTCTCTGTTTTTTGTGGGGAGACGTTTCCACCACACATTCAGTTTGTGGTGGTTTGAAATCAAGCCTGTTGTCGGCTGTGTTGCCCCGGGCCGAACCTCAGTGGCCCTAGATGGCAGCTGATGAAGTCAGAGAGGGTAAAAGATGCCGTTTAAAAGAGCAAGGATATGATAAAGGAATGTAGAGAGAGAGACATATGGGAGGCACTCTAATGAAGTACAGACGGGAAGTGTAATGAAGAAACAGAGAGGCAAAATGGAAAGAGAGAAAAGCAGAGGCAAGATAGAGCATAGATTTTCCACCTTGGTGACTGATAAGCTTTGAATCCAATCCAGACGAAAGAGGAAAAAGATTTTGAATACAGTCTGTTTACATCAAGTCGAAATGCTCTCCTTTTATGTTGTCAGTTGTGAGAACATCATCAGTCTATACCCGACAGTACATTTAACAGGAAATGGAAATATGTCAACTGCACCCTGTCCATGTTAGAAGCAGCTACTTTTGAATACTTTATTTGGTGAATTCTCCTCAAACTTTACACTGTAAGAAGATAAAAAGAATAGTAGACTTGAATGAAGCTCGGTGTGATGATCAGGTGAAGTGTGGTGATTGTTGTTTAGCAGTGTGGACATGGTTGTATCACTGCATCACCGTCAACATCAAAAATAATGAGACCCTATTTGAAATAAAATAGGATTATTATCCAGTGAGAGAGTCTAACCACTTCCTCTCCACTACGCTCTCCCATTTCAAACAGGCAATACTTATGAACTTGGTAAAAAGCAGGAATTAATCTTTCACAAGGCTGCAATTTCCTGTTTGGGAAAGTCTTTCAGGCTGATTTCACCACCGGTGTCTGAGGGAAGCTGGCCAATTTGAACAAATTTAATGAGGGATTTAGATCTCTATTAAAAAGGCAAGCAAAAAAGGAGGACGAATTAGAGAGAAAATGAAGCAATAAAAAAATTAACAATAAATAATAAAGTAAAAAAGTTCATAGTTAACAAGTAATGGAAGAAATGAGAGAGCAGTAGGTGCTGCATGTAATTTTTTGTATGCAGTTTGCTCAGACCTATTTAGTTTTGCCTGCTTAGCACATAGCACATGTGCACACTCTATTAAGAGTGATGGCTGCCCATACTATGGTAATTGTAGAGTCCTGTGCTGTTGACCTTTTATCCACAACATAATTGTTTGTGTTTGTGTGTGCATTTATATGTCAAGAGTGTAAATGGGCTTCCCTCACATATGTGTCTGCAGACATGTTGCCTTTGTGTGCTTTATGTATAGGGCTGGACACTTTCCTCACTGAGGCACACTAATTGCACAGTATGCTGTTTCACATGTGTTTTCTCAGTGGGGCTGATTAAGTGAATTATGCCCCATAGCTGACAGTCAGGATGACAGCCACACTCATTCTGGCAGATTTTACCCTGAGTCAGCAGAATGACAGAAAGCAGTGTGTGTTTACAGCCTCTGTTGCTGGTAAGTGCTGTAACAGCAACATGTTGTGTAACCTGTTGGAGTTTGTTGGACGAGGGAAAGCCACAGAACCTCTTTACCTGACCATTAGTTGAGTGAAAAACTTACAGTTGCACATTACATATGTTTGAAAAACTGGGCGCATTGACACATTAAAAAATTGTTAATAAAATCATTATTAAAAATCTTGAACTATGAATGAACTGGTGTCTGTATATTAGGAAAAAAAAGCGCAGTCCTTTGTGGCTGTGTTGCTACTAAATAACTTTGAGTTCGGAACATAATGGTCTTTGCCTTCAGGAATGAAAAAATGAAAACAAATAGACATTAAATGTGATTGCTGCCACTGCCACTGCCACATAAACTCTCCCCACTGAGGCAGAAAGTCCTGGAGGCGAACAAACACAGAGCATATAAAGAGCATAACTTTCCCAAACTGCCAAGTCGCATCATGGTCACAACTTTGTGGAAATGTCAGTTTCATATAATGCAATTTCTCTTTCAAGTGTCTGTCTTGTAGCAGCTTGCGGAGCTCTCATGCCTTATGTATTGCTGCCAAAATTCAGAATTGATTTGGTTGGAAGACATTAACGGCTGAGACCTTTCAGTGCATTGTCCTTGGAATTCCTTGCTGCTGATGTTGTAAGGAAAGAGAAACTCGCTCCACACTGGATGCGCGAGTGATTCCCAGCAAATTGCTTTAACCCTTTATCGGGCAAGGGACCATATTTGGTAACTTAAGTGGGAGTTCAAAATGCCCACCCCTTGCCTCTCCATGAACTACGAGATCTCTCCAAGCCAATCAGCGACAATCAGGCTACATGACAGACCGGCAAGACACCATAACCACCGTAACTTCATTGGCCTTGATTTTCACCATAAAATTGAAAGTAAAACAGTCTGGTAATGACCACCAGTAATGGTCTAGGATTGAAATTTTGAATTATTTATTAGTATTTCAATGAGTGCCCTATAAAGGGTTAAGCCCGCATGTCAGTGGAGGTGAAACTGAGTTTGCCATTGAACAGTTGCCCGGTTTGTTCCATCCCATTAGACTTTCCGTGAGTGTTTATGCTCGCACGTGATTTGCAGATGCATGCTTTTACAGCCGGCATCACGGATGAATGCTGTAAGAATATCAAGGTGGAGGTTGGAGTAATTTGTTTTGTCCGTTTATTTTGAGTCCACCTGTGTCAACAACATACACAACAGACTGGAAACAGGATGAGATGCAGATCGTCATTCTGATGTGTTTGTTTTGTCTTTCTCTCTTGTGTTCTTCCTTCTTGTCAGACTATAAAGCATTCTTTCACTCTGAGATCATTCGCTTGGCCATGTTCGTGCCACTTGTGTGTTTCCTGTCATCACAGAGAAAGCATTAAAACTATTTTCTGTGTGACAGCCAGAAGACTGCATCGAGATTTCCCTTATATATATATATATATATATATACAAAGTGTGTTAGCATCCCTCGTCCTCAAACATGTTTTGATCATGACAGTGAGGTGGTAAGTGAGGAAAAGAGCTTTGTGGAAGGAACCACTGGCTTGGCTCTCCAGTCCCGCACAGAAAATGGGTTTTTGGAAATGAAGCAGTAATGATTTCCCTTGCCTTTTCTGCAATTCATGGGGTGCTCTTGGGCAAGGCAATTAGCCCCCAACAGTTCTATTGGACTGCGGGAACTGGGAAGCTTCCAGGCATGAATGTTTGTAGCTGTTAGACTCTGGTTCTGGCACTGAAAAAGAGCACTTATGCTCTTGTTTCTAAATGTGGATAAATGCACATTTAAGATAGAGTTAACCGTGAACAGCAATGCTTTTTTTGTCTTGATGTGTCAAAGTCAAAGATCATTCCATAAGTAGAGTTTGAAGAGTGAGGTTTATGTCATCGTATATTGTTTAGAGGTCATGAGTATTAGCTATGGTTTTCCACAGTGCTGGTGCAAAGTCGGTGGCTGTGGTTAGCGGCAACCGTAGCCAAAACAGTCTAAAGAATACTTACAACAGCCATGGGAACTTCTCCCATAAGGAAAAAGATGTCAGCTTTTCCATCTCTGTAGAGTTTGGCTCGGGATTCATGTTCCGTTCGGAGCAGCCAGACACATTTCCATGTTAGTTTTAAAAAGCACCTCTGATCGCTGCAAATGTTCCTTCACTCCACCTTGAGGATTTACGGGGATGCCAAAATCTGGGTCATTTGGAAAAAGATTCTTACTCCTTTTGTAAGTGTTATAGTAGAAATTGAAAGTTCTTGTGGAGTGTTTTTTTTAAGAAGAAACGTAAGGTGATCCTGGTTGCAAAGAAAATGCTTCTGATTCCTTCCATTCCATTACAAACAGTGTGAAGTTATTTCACAACAATCTTAAATGTTTTACTTTGATAAAGTGAGTCCCAGACCATCACTGAACAACTGCATTTCTCTATTGGGCCCTGGCTGTTGTAAGACAGTTCACACTGTATCCTTTTTCAAAAGTCAGGGATCCTTTGAAATTGCCCTCTCTTCAACAAGGGAAACCTTGTTTTCCAATCTGCTTGCATGTGCAGAATTGTACTGTGTGTGTGTGTGTGTGTGTGTGTGTGTGTGTGTGTGTTTGCCTACGTGTGTGTGCTTTTTGCAGCCCCTCATCAGGCTCATTCCACAGCACAGCTGCAGTGGCTGCAGTCACACAGTTTGACTCGAGAAGGGGCTTAGCAGCTCATTAACGGATAGAACAAAGTAAGCTGAGAAACAGCAGTGACTACCAACACTGGCAGAGCTACAAAGCACAGGCCATGTTATCACTTAGTGGTGATGAAGTTTATGGTACAGTGAAAGATGGCGTCAGATGGGCAACATCTTAACTGGACACTGACACAGGAACAATTTAAGTGTTTCATGTTTCAGGAGTTTTGCTCCCTCACTTAAATATACAACTAGATCGTCAACAATTAGTCAACTGACAGAATATGAATCTCTAGCGAATTTTATAATTGATTAGTTATTATAGTATTTTTACATAAATGCATATATGGCAAACCTCCTTGGTTGGACACACATTTTCTGATATCTTATAACAAATCAGTAAATTAATTAACCTCTGTTTTTCGTTCCCCAACCATTGGATTATGTTTGGAGTTTTTCTTTATCCTAAATCTAAAGAAAGAGCATACTGAGGATATGTTGATATGTTGTAAAGATTGAAAATCCCTTTAAGGGAAATGCATGATTTGTGAACTTGGGCACCTGACTTGATTTAACTAGAAGGGAAAATGATTTAGAAACTTTGATGTTGCTTTTTTGCATCTGTGATCTGAGTGGTGATGCAAATACACTGAATAAGAAATAGAAAACAAAACTGAGAATGATTGTTTTTTAGAGGTAGTTTTTTAGAGGTAGAGGTGGCAAACTTCCACTTGAAGGTCTGGCATACTTCATATTTACTGTGTATTTTTTGTTTATTATGTTTGTTTATAAAGATATATTTGTATTAATTATTATTAGTTATTTCACCAGAAATGGGGCCGTGAGTTATCCGAAAGGAATCATAACACTCCTGCTAGGCTGCTTTCAGTGAATTTTGGGATAAATTCATTCAATCTTTCAAAAACTGACATCATATGATGTTTATTTTAATGACTGCAGCTGTTTTAACTCATCCCTCTTGAATCTTTATTCTTTGACAATATGGGCTTAGTCATTTGCGCCTTCCTCTGCTCTGTCTTCCAGTATTTCTAGTCTAAATTCTGGTTCATGACTTGCGGGTGATACCAGCTTTAGTGCTTCAGCGACAGAAGTGATTCCAAAACTCATTATCACTATATCTGTATCTATCTGTCTGTTTGGAGAAACATTTAAGACTATAATTCCAATCGTCGTTGCTTCTATGTTTTTCCATTCATTTGTCAGTCTTTAGGTATCTTTCTCACATCTCCTTCTTTTCCCATTTCCTGTTAAATATATCTCTTTTCCTGATTTTTTTTCCCTCACTGCAGTTCATATTGTGACATTTTAATCTGGACATCCGCACACATCTGCCAAAACTAATATTTGGCTAAAGAGAAGAATTTAGGAAACAAAAATGCTTTCAGTTATTCGTCTGATGCAGCCATTTCAGCCTGTGGCGCTATTAATCACAGAGCCTCTTTCTGTTGCTTTTTTTTTCTTTCTTTTTTATTGCAGAGATTGGACCAGTAACAATCACAACAGACCCCAAGAAGTTCCAGTATGAGCTGAGAGAGCTGTACGTTCAGGTGGGTTCAGTGATCACATTCATCAAACCAAGCAGACAGCAGCAGTAGCCTGGAAGCTATAGTTGTAGCACAAGGTCATCTGGCCTTGATAAAACCGGCAGACTGTGGTCATACCAGACGTCTGGTAGGAACGTTTGCTAACTGATTAAGACCAAACCTGATTGGTCTACAATGGATGATGAAAGAAGTTTCAAACAACAATTTATTTTTCTTTACTTTTACAAGACACTTCTAATCACCAATCCCATTTTGAATGGATTTTCATCTCATATAGTGTAGCTAGTGGTTCTGACACTCCATATGTTGGCCTTGCTTTTGCAAGTGAAAAGAAACTGTTCGTCCCATGTTTATATGCCTTCTTGCACCATTACAAACAAATGTATAAACAAAAACACACAATGGCTAGAAAGCTAAACAGGGCTCTGCCAAGTTCAAATTTTTGTGTAATCACTTGGAGAGAGAAGGGAAGTTGAGCAGAAACCCTGTTGTGTGCTATTTGAGCAAAGCAGGAAAATCTGAAAAACTGGTACTCCTCCATGTCTAAGGATGACAGAGAGACTCAGACAAGTAGCATTCTGAGGTCTGTCCTTTGAAGAAAAAGATTTTGGCAAGTGTCTGTGCATCCTTGGCATGCACTACTGTTAATCTGGTGTGCGAGCGTGTTGTGTGTAGCATGGAAGAGATCCAGTTTTCTCTCACTTTCTGCTCCATTCCTAAGTCTGTTTTTCCTCCCCTCCCCTCTTTACCTGCCCAACCCATGAAGAGGTTTCGGCCAGAGTGCATGGAAAATTCTTCTTTGGAATTGATATTTTGTGCATTGTGTTTAGGGGTGAAGATGTTGGGCAACACTTCATATTTTTAAGCTACAAGAACAAAAGTGCACAGAGGGGTTATCAGGCTTAGTGTTGGGGGCATTCGGGCAATGGGGGAGTGGATTTTTGGCCAGAGGGGAGATGTTGGGGCCCAGGTCAGTGGATTCCTTCATGTCTCTTCACCTTCCGTCCCCCCGGCCTAAAATCATGGGTCACACCATTCCAGATGTTACTCTTGGGGAGGTTCATCTTAGCTGGTCATTGAACCCCTCAGACAGACAGAAATGTGTTAGTCGGAATGTCGCAGAGGACATTTGTATTTGACCCCACTGAGAGGACAGAGGCAGAGAAAATAGTGGATGACAAAGACAGATTGAACACATCCTGTCACACTTTTTTTTTTTTAACTCTTATTGTACCCCCTTTTCTATTTTTTTTCTATTAGAAAAAGTCAGGCATTAAGTATTGTCTAAGCATTTCCTCAATTGGTGCCATAAAATCTACTTGCATGATGCCTGTTACGTTCAGTTTTTGCTGACATTGTCATAAATGTGTAAATTTAAATTAAATTATATGTTGTACTGTACTGCATTATACTCAGAGGTGTTTCTAATATTCATTTCCATGTAAAGAGGAAGCAATAGAATGCCTCACCATGATGCAGTCCAGTACAACACCACATTTAACAATGAAAAGATAGATATTATGACAGGGATGTTGTATTGGATTGCATTAGATTGCACAGGTATACCTAATAACGTGGCCATGTATTCCTTTTGACTGCATACTATAGCTAACAATATCTGCTGAAAATCAGACAACTGTGTTGGTGGTTCACAAACTCATACATGCATATGCACATGCACACATTTGCTGATGACATTGCCCTCTTTCTCAGGGAGGTGGGGACTGTCCAGAGATGAGCATTGGTGCCATTAAGATTGCCTTGGAGATCTCCTTACCGGGATCCTTTATTTACGTCTTCACCGATGCCCGCTCCAAAGATTACAAGCTGACCCATGAAGTCCTGCAGCTCATTCAGCAGAAACAGTCACAGGTTTGGATATTACTGCAATATACAGAATGTTGTTCTGCAGTAAAGACATCACATTTTACATATGTGTGCATCTGTGTGTAGGTCGTGTTTGTGCTGACAGGGGACTGTGATGACAGGACTCACATTGGCTACAAAGCTTATGAAGAGATAGCCTCCACCAGCTCTGGGCAGGTATTCCATCTAGACAAGAAACAGGTCAATGAGGTAAGAGCATCACTGAACGGAAATTTGGAGAAACAGTCTTTAAGAGTCAGGAGAAAAACTCTCTGGTTTCAAAAGATGTGCTTTGGTCACTGTATTCAAATCATTTCAGTCTGGCCTGGGTTGGACCCCTAAGCAGTGTAAATTAAATGGCAGTAGAAGGTTTTACAGCCTCTCTCATGTCTTTTTCTGTGCCCATGTTAAAGGCTGGACTCCAGATCAAATATGCAGAAAACATTTCATTGATTGATGGATACCGTATCTTTTTAACTTTTCCAAGTAATGTAAATCAGCAGCCTTGGACTGGGCAGTGAGTCAAAGCCTGAAGTTTGAATAGTATTGCTGTTTTATTACTGCAAGATAAGAGTCGTTACTATGGGAGGAAGGGATTCTCAGTTTTATATCAAGACTGCACGAGAGTCCTTTGCTCTTTGTGCCTCTTTTCAGTAATATCAGCACTGCTCATCAGCAGTGTAATTTTAAAAAAAAACATTTGCACGATCATGTGCAACACTCCTTCTACCGTCTGTGCCATCAGAGCATATGTCAGCAAGGATATAGAGATGTAGTTTCAAAACCAGTTTTGAGAAACACTAGTATCAAATATCCGAACCATAGTTTGGTTTATTTGCTGTGCTTGTACTGAAGAAATAGATTTAAATTGACAATGACACATTAATACACAGAACTGCTTGTGGCTTTGAGAAAGAGATACATGAAAATTCCTTTTAAGAAATTAAGAAATATTTTTTTTCTATACCATTTCATGTTATTTTCATAAACACATGTTCCTTTACATATTCTAGATTAAGAGAGTCTGAGTCTGAGTCTCACACAGTAGCTGTTGAGTTCTTGGTAGACGGGGGAAAAGGGGGGCAGGACAAAAGGGAATGTGAGAAACTTCCTGATGAAAGTTTTGCACATGTTAAGGGGATGACCTTGTATGCAGCTGAGGGGGTAAATGTGTGTGTGTGTGTGTGTGTGTGTGTGTGTGTGTATCTGTGTGTGTGTCTGTGTCTCTGTGTGCCTGTGTGTATTACATGGTAGATTATCCATGTTCAAAAATGAATAATTTTACTTCCTTTAACAATTTTAGTTTAATTTTTGGAATATTGAAGTCTTTAAAAGAAGTACCTTATCCAGCTTCTAAACCATCGTAGACACTGAGCACATTTTTCCACAACGTAAATGATGTGTAATTCTTGCATTCTTCACTTTCCTATTGCTGTAGGTTCTGAAGTGGGTGGAGGAGGCAGTACAGTCATCCAAAGTCCACCTGCTGTCCACCGATCACATCAGCGGGGTCAGCAACACTTGGCAGATGCCCTTTGACCCCAGCCTCAAGGAAGTCACTGTGGCCCTCAGCGGCCCAGCACCTAACATTGAAATAAGAAACCCCCAGGGTATGATAAGTTTTACCATGCAAAAATAGGATTGTCAGCGGGGCTCCAAAAATTCAGATTTTTTAAAATCAGTGCAGTTATTAACACACGTACAGTTGGATGACAAAGGAAATAGAAAAAAAAAAGATTATAAATAATAATCATTTCATCATTCAAATAATTATCTCAGGGTCTATCATGTTTGCATAGATAATGGTGCAAACATTGATAACTGCAGCATTAAGACATTTCTAGTGCTGCTACTTTGGTACAATAGAGGCTCATCCATACATTGCAAACTGGTTTTGGTGTTAGTGTCTTTAAATGAAAGAGCAGAAGCTTTTTCTAGACTATTTTGGGATCAAGGTTCCACAGTCTTACAGGAAGAGTTGGAAGTACAGTACACAGATCAGGTAGAGTTATAGTGAATTAGCCAAAAACCAAACCATTTTTAATCTCTCATAGGACTGCGTTGCACCATATCATGCATCTTTATTTTTTGACAGCTAACATCAGAATCTTTTACAAGAAGTGTTAAGAATTCATTTGTATCAGTCAAAGCTGCAGAAAAGGTGAATAATTGTCTCCATGTTCATTTTTGACCCCTAGGGAAGCTCGTGGGGAAGAGTGATGGCCTGACTGAGCTCCTGCACATTCCCAACTCTGCCAGAGTTGTCAACATCAAGGACCCACAGCCTGGGATGTGGTCTATCAAGGTAAACAATTCAGTCTTTACCTGGGAATGTGTGTAAAATTACAGGCTACTCCTAACAATTCCCAGAGCTGAGCTGTCTTTTAAAAAGACTTATTGCAAATAGTTCAGTAGTATAACCTTGGAATGAGGTCACACCTCACACCCCAGGAGGGAGCTGTGCCCCTGAGGAAGGTTCTTAAGTTGAATTACTGCAGTAATATATCAGCATGTTGAGATACAGTGATATGTAATCAATTTAACATGCATGACGTCTGGTGAAAGCATTTCTGAGCAAACAAAACGCATGATCAGGAAGACACATTTGAGCACTGGGATGATTTTTAAGACCAGTCCAGGTAGAGGAAGATAAAGTATGTTCAAGGCCTTTGCTGTCAACACAACTTGCTACATTTTTGTTCGGGGCACCCGTGCTGTTGTGTTCTCCTTGCAGAGCTGAAACTGTTGGCACCCTGCTGTCGAGGTAATGCAAAGCAGGTCACACATCCGACTGCCCACACTGTCAGTGCCAGATGTTGGGAAATGACAAGCATTTTTACCTGAGTGATTTGTTGATGGGGCCTTGATGGCCCCTGTATTCTCTGTAGACTCCTGCTAGGACACTTTCCCTCATCTCTGCATAGCTGTGTTATGTGTTAGCGCCTGTTTGATTTACAGGGGAATAGATTAGATTAACTGTCATCTCTGTGTTTCCTCTTCAACAAGCACAGTTGTGAGCACAAGAGAATGCATATATGCTGATTTTCTTTTGCATATTTGCCTTAAAGATTGGACTTCCGATTACTTGTTCTGACACTAAAACCCTTTTCACCTGCAAATCCATTAAACTTCCCTGAATACAACTATAGTATCCCTTGCTTGTTGAGCCTCATCTTCTCTTTATCTTGTTATGTCATTTAATGTCTCTCTAGTCCCCTCTTAGAAGGCAGTAATGACATTATGGGTCATTATGGGCACTGTGGGAGAACCATTATCCTCAATGTTTTAATCACAAGCATTCATTCATCTAGATGTTGAATTATCTCAAAACGTAACGTGAATGTGGATGTTACAGCCAAACAGTAATACATTTTTGTTTTTGGACTGAGGTTGATTTACTCTAAAAGATGAAACAAGGCCCTTCCATCTGTGACTACACTTAGCCCAGATGTTCATCTCATGCAGTGATCTGTCACTAGCCGCCAGTGTAGGGATCTCTTTCTCCGTTCACACAGAAAAACAGGCAGGAGCTCAACATTTCTAACTGTGGTATTACTGGCTGTCTTTTTCCTCCTGTGTGATAGAGACTTAAGATCCTTCCCCAATACGTTGCGTTACCTCTTGGAGACCTTTTTCAAACTATGATTGATTGTTTGCATTGGATTTTTTTTTGGCTTCATAAAACTCAGTTTGCTCTGTTGCCAGAACTTAAATGAAACTTTGGGGATTAAAAGATGGTCAAAGTTGAATAGTTCTGAATAACTGTGTGTTCTGTTTAATATCAGCTTAATCACCAAATCCGATGGTTTTGATTGATGCCTTTGCTTTCAGACTTTAGCCAATTGACATGGTGGCCTGGTTCATGGACAGTGTTCATAGAAGTGATGAGTGATATCAAACAGACATATATAAGATGTCTTCTGACTTATTTCTGCCCAGTGTTTCCCTCTTGTTCTTCTCCCTGTCTCATATTTCTTCATGAATCTCTTTCTGTCACTTATCATCTTCTCTGTTTCCTCATGCATCTTCCTCCTAACTCATTAACTCCTTTAATTCCCTTTCCTCTGAGAAGCACAGGAGGATCTTCTGTTCTCTCCTTAGTCCCAGTACATCTTGTTTTTTTCCCCATTTCCCCTCTTGGACACTGCCCTTTCCAACCTTGGTACCCCACAGTATTCTATCTGGCTTGCAGACTAAAAATATCTCTCGCTCATCTGTAGCTTTGTTTCCCAGGATATCGAAAGAAATGTGGATAGATACTTTAGGGGGATTTCACTGTTCTGCCATGCTGCGTTTCAGTAAGGCTAATGGCCTGTGACACCCCAGTGTAAAGCCCAGGCCATAGATTGTGTGTGAAAGGGAATTTGATCCTTTTTAATCTCCCTTTAATTGGATGTTGTGGTGGCATATAGAAAATGGGCTCACCCCACTATGACCCCTTGCTCCCTCAGTTTTGCCTATAGTTTTTGCTACCTTATATGAACTAAACATAAGGTGAATCTTCATTTTATATTCTACTATTGTACTACTTTTAAACTGCAAATACCACAATACTACATGAGGATTAGTGAATTTTGTTGTTCGGTACTTAGATGAAAAGGTACCAGGTGTGCACAGACTGTGTGTTTAAAGATGTGCTCCACTAAGAGTCATCCAGGTGAGACTTCTTTGTGTTACAGTGACCTCAGATGAAGGCATTTAAGCTTCATACTGAATTTTATAGCCCATGATAATAGTTTAAAGAGACTGTAATTTTAAAAGCATGCAGACAGCTCAAAGGAAGAGCAGTGCCGGTGACCTGCCCTACTCTTGTTCTTTGTGTCTGCGCTTTTCTCTGTCTGAGTCTCCTCCTCTTTCTTTTTATAGTCTTCTGTCCCGATGAGCTGCCAGGTATCCTGTTGAATACAAAACAATCAAACAATCAGATAATTTTAAAAATGGGGGAGGAGAAGCAGGACAGTTGTTTTAAAGGGCCTCAAGCAACTGTTAAGCAATTATTAAAGAGGTTTCTCCTGCCAAATACAGAAAAAAAGACTAGACAGTATATTTGACCATTACACCATCTTCACCAGCATCTTCGAGTCAATTCCATCCTGTTTCCTCATGCTGCTGCATACTTTTAGCCAATCTTTTGCAAATTACAGCTAAATACTGAACTGATTTTAGATTGCTATTACATGTTTTTCATATATTTTCTTTGAGTGTCCTAAGAATAATAATTTGTGTAGTCCAGGATGTGAATATGGATTAGTGAAAACTATACCATGCAGGCATTGGCAGTCATTGCGTTGTCAGAGAGAGATGAAATTCATTGGTACATGGAGATGGATAAATGGACATTTCCAGCTCAAAGGCAAATCAATGTATTTTACATAATACATTATAGACATTCAACAAAATGAAGTATAATGTAACGTTTAAAGAATCTCAAACTATTCTATTTTTAGTGTTAAAAAAAGATTTTGAGCAAATACTATGCCTAAATCATATGTTGATGTCACTTCATTGTTCATAATAGTGTGTCTAGCAAATCAAACCATGAGCAATTAAAACGTAAATTAAATTAAAACGTCTAATCTTTGCATGTGTTCTACAGAATCACATCAGTAGGTCCTCTGAGTAAAATCCTGTATCAATTATTTCAAAAACGTCTCACAAAAGCTGATGTGAATGAATGAGGGTGTGTCCAAGACCGCTGCTGGTCAGTCTGTCCAAATGGGTGGGCGTGAAATTGGGGAATGAGCAGCTTTAATGACTTCTTGTCTTTGGTAAGAGCATGACCTTTAAAGGAACTCATTTACAACCAACTAAAGACCCGGGACAATTCCATGGCAGCCATTAGGGCAGAGTTAATGACCACGGCATGTATTGTTTTTCATGATGGCAGGCATTAGCATTTAAGGCTGTGCCAGATCCCCTTTGTTCTGGTCTTACCTCATTGTTTTAACAATTTCATCTCTCGCTTTGTTGTCTGCCTGCCTATATACACTTCACTATCCTGTTTGGCAGTTTTCTTTTCACAGAGAATTTAAGTTTATGTCAAGTAGAACTCAGTAGGCTAATTGTGAAATACAGTAAATCCACACATTCATTCATTCCAGGCTATTGCAAATGACAGTTTAGGTTTGCATGCCTCACTCTGCACTCAGTCAATGTCTGTGACACATCCAAGGTGTTTTACCTAAGGTGAGGAGTTTCCACTTCTCCCCAACCTATATTTCATTCTAATTACTCTGTCTCTGTTTCTGCAAAGCTTCAAAGGACCTCCACGTGATGAAGACCACATGAGCCATTAGCCACTCTGTGATTATAGTGGTCATGTTTGTTTAATTAAAGTGTGAATGTCTGACTGAATGGGTCATCTCTGAATGTTTTATAAGTCAGTCTTGACTTACTTAGTGTGGCTTGTCTACACATGCAGGGATGGCTGGCACACAAAACACAGTTACACAACAGTTCCAGTGCTGTGTCTGTCATTCAGTCCTGCCTTTGATGCAATAACTCTTCTTTCTTTTGTTAACCAAGTGACAACCAAACACCTAGTATCACTTATCAAACCATTTTCTATAATAAAGATGTAATTTTCAAAAGTGTTTTTTTATGTAAACACTGATCTTACACAGCATAGTAGCAAGTAATCATTTTATCATGAAGGTAAAGCTAGAAACTCTGATGTAGCTCTAAGTCACTTTACCAGACATACAATCTGTGTCCTGAACTTACATACCTGTAAATCTGCATGTCGCCTTTCTTCATCACAGACCTCTAGTGAAGGAAGGCACTCAGTCCGTATCTCTGGTCTCAGCACCATTGACTTCCGAGCCGGGTTTTCCAGAAAGCCCACCTTCGACTTGAAAAAGACCTCCAGTCGGCCGATTCAAGGTCAGTGAGGGCACGACAGCTGTCGTCTGCTTTGGCTTTCACCTGTTGTGTTCACTTACATCTTTTGGTTTTTGGACAGCAAAGTATACAGTACATATCATACCAACTTTCCAGGTATTCCCACCCACATCCTTCTGAACACCACCGGGCTTTCACCTCCTGCTCGGGCTGACAGGCTCGAACTGCTGTCAATCACGGGCAACGTGATTAAGACTTTGCCAATCCGCTACTATCCTGACCGTCAGCCATACGGCCTCTGGAACATCACTGAGTTCATTCCACCCAACGAGGCCTTCTTCCTGCGGGTGACAGGATATGACCTAGATGGTTTTCTGTTCCAGAGAGTCTCCAGCGTTTCCTTCTCCAGCATTATACCTGGTCAGTGATGCAGGTTGTCACCCATATTTAGACGGAAATGAGACAGATTGCTTAGTAACTTGAGGGATTAACATGAATGGATGATATTGTTTGTTATTGTTATTTCTTTATCTGTCTTTTAGATGCCCCTAAGGTGCTGATGCCAGCCACAACTCATGGTTACTACCTCCAGAGAGGCTCTGTCGTCTGCCAGGCTGAGAGCCTGATCCCCTTCACTCTGCGCTTCAGCAGGGATGGGAGGCGACTTGGGGTGGATCAAGTCTTTAGGTGAGCAGGGCTGGGGAGGCATTCAGGGAGGAAGTTCAAGTCAAGTAAAATATAGCCATGTAGTCCAATAACACAAACCTATCAGGGGAGTTTACAATCTGCACAGCATACAGCACCCTTTTTCCTTAGATTCTCTATTCAGACAAGGAAAAACTCTTCCTAGACAGAGGAGGGATCCTTCCGTTGTTGCTCTTTCTAAATAAAAGCAAATATCCCACAAGTCAGATATCAAGAGAAAAAGACATGCAGGAAAGTATATATCCCTTGTAAAACTAAGTGAAATATCAGTATATGCCAGTTCCGTATCACGTACTTTCAGCACAAGGCCATTTTATCTTTGTCTCATTTCCAGCTTGTTTAAAGTCAGGAGATTGATGCATTTTTATGACTGTACCTGAACTGTCAGATGGGATACATTTGTTAAAGTCATAGCTACTTTTTAAGCATTTCAGAGCATGTGGCTACTACTGCATTTGTTCAGCAGCTTTATGGGTCACCCTTCTACTACCGTACCAGGACTTAGAAAGTAATCAGCCATGCAGTCATGTTTAAATTGGAAATGAGCTCTACAGATGCACTGTGTTGTTGGATTAGGCCAATGATGAAGGGTTTGTCTCGGCCGATAGAAAGACATAGTTTGATGATGATATGATAATCTGTTCAGTCATTACTTGATGAGAAACCATACTAATTATGATACCTTCTCAGAGATACACCTCCAGTGGGCTGAAAGATAAACAGATTAGATTAAAAACATGACCTCCTGGAGGTTAAAACTAAATCGAACTGGATCAAGGGACGAGTTAGAATCAGATTGAATGGATTATCCTCAACAAGTAGTGGAGATAAAGTTATTGAATGTTCTTTCTTTTTGCTTCTAGTGAGTCCGACAGCGCATCATGGGAAATTGCCCAGGTAACTCTGAAGGATGAGGGCTACTACGAGTGTATTGCTATCAATAGCGCCGGGACAGGAAGAGCTCGCACCTTCCTGGACGTATCAGGTAGGCACACATACCAACGCTCATTCAGCCTGTCACAGGATGATAACAGGCAACTTATTCAACTTAATTGGCGATTTACTTGTAATTAAACATTTGCATTAAAATCAAAATTACAAGCAGACATAAAAAATACAAAGGTCCTGAAAATATAATCTCTCTGTCAGCACAAATCAGGTCCGTTGCTTACTATGATATAAGCAACCATTTCATTATAAACAATTAACTGAAGCAAAAGAAATTTGCAGAGGATGAAACAAATGATGTATAAAGATACTATTACAGCATGTCAGAAAGACTCGCTACATAGACAGCCGTGTTGGCTTTTTAAATGGACTGTAATGCTGTAGTTTGTGTTAATCTACAATGTATGGTGAGCTACCCTCCATCAGTATGAGCAATGAGCTAGAACTGTCCGACAGGATTGCTGTTAGGGGCTGGCAAGCATTAGACTGTCAACAAGTCTAATTGTTGCATGATGGATCTACTCTACAGTGAGCAATTTAAAGCTCGATTAAACTTAAAGTACATGCTTTTGTGTCTGCTACAGTATGCATATCTGCTCTGTAAATCACTTTACAGAGCTGTGTTCTCCGTTGCCCCCCCCCCTAGTTTTGCATCAGTTTGATGGAATATCTTTAGGGACTGGTTTATGTAGATGGCGATGTTATTTGAATACAATCAATCAAATCTTGCATAAAGCAGTAACGTCAGCGTTCTATCGTAGGTCAAGTGGACAATTTCCCCAAGCCAGTCAGCAGCCTGCTACACAAGACAAGAGTCACAGAATTTGAACAATAACCCACATTAGCTTTCCTGCTAAATTCTCCATCTTATCTAACTTAGACACATAAACACACATGTTGTCCTGCACCTTCGTTGAATGAGCAACCAAACAATCAACGGGGACATTGCACTGCCAGTTTGCAGGCTAGATAGCCGACTAGCTGCTTAGCTGCAGCACATTAAACAGCATGTAAATGTAGCTGCAAAGGTCACTTTGGTTAGAAGCTGTTGGGGTCCTCAGTCTTCAGTGCCACTAACAACACATTGTTTACCAATTACATGTCAGCTACAACGTAAGTTTGTTTACTTGTCTCTTGTTCCCTGTAACACCGGCACTCTGGCAGCCTACCAGTCGCTGTCAGTCAAACACTGACATGTCCTTCTAGTCGACTGACAAAAAGGAGCATGTCTGATATTTCAACAAATACGCTTTGTTTTCCTTTTGATAATAAAAAAGTTGTACATTAAAAAGCAATACATTTTAGTCATCAAAAAGGGAAGACTAAATGTGATGTCAGCTGGCCTTTAAATGTTTTTAGAAAATAACACACATAATGAGTGAAGACACAAAATACCTTGAGTGCAGCAAGTTGAAGTACAAGTCATGCTCAGTAGTTTTACACATACAAGGTCACACACAGAAACTCACACACTACTTATGGACATACGGTTGGAATCCAAGCACCAGTCGATGTGGGTTGGATTTTATAGGGTTCAAGGTCTCTTTGTGTGGATTCCATGCAGAGAACCTGCATGATGGCAGAATGAATGCAGCTTTCTGGAAAATTTGACCTTAACATGATGTTGTAATCCATCCCTCACAGCAGTCATGTCATGGGGTTTATTGTATGGTTTGCGTGCCTGATTTGTAAAGCAATGGACTGTAAATATGATGTAAGATGAGAGTACATAAAAAGTTGTAAGTTATAAGTTCCTGGCTGTGCACCAAAAACTACAGTACAGTGGTCATTTAGATGGTTAAACTGTGCTTAGTTTCAATTTTTACAACAGCAGAACTTCAACACAAATATTCACCAGTTACCACAAAAGTAACTGCATAGCAATTTATGATTTCACAGATAAATTCATAACCTAAGCAATGAATTACTTGGATTACAAAATTACTTTGAGCTCAGATAATGCCAGTAGGATCACACAATGATTTGTACCCGTAGTCTCAACACTGGCCAAAACAAAATAAATTTTTGCCTATTCCAAAATCATCTGTAGTGCATTTATTTTTCAGTCTGAACCCTTTCCATTATGAGACACCAGAGCTGACACCACCAATCCCAGTGTAGCTAGTAAGGGCCTCCTTTTCCAAATGTTGCTTTCCAAAAAACTTCCTGCTTCATGAAATTCACTGGAGCCTCATCAACATGATGAATGCCAGGCAGAAAGGAAGAAGGTGGAGTGCAGAGAAAAAGAGAGTGAGAAGTAGTTGAAAGACACTTTGTGAAACAGAAGAAGGAGAGAGGGAGCCAGGCAGGGATCTGTATAATGTATGACAGTAACTCATTACTGTAAATCACCCACTATGTTCACTGTCCAATGGTGCAGAGGAGACTAAGTATGTCCAACCGTTACCTCTTGTGACGTCTCTAAAATTAGGTGTAATTAATCCTCCACAGCAACTACTCCAAATTTTATTACTAAGTGTGTGATTTTCTTGACTCTGCGTTTTACACCTGTATATGCATGAACACACACATAACACCCACTCAGCTGCCAAAGTTATGTCATTCTAATCCCAATGAGCTGTGCAGAAATCCCCAGTATCCTCCTTCTATCAGAGCCAAAGCCTCTGCTGCCTCTCCTCACCCTCATCTTCTCTTTCTCTCCCTATTTCCCTGAAAATGACTGATGATAAGTATTTCTGACATGGTGACGAGAGAAGAGATGGAAACAGCGGAGAGAAAGAGAAAGAGAAATAAGATAGGATAGGGATGAATGATGAATCTCATTCTAATAGGGGGTTTAGGAAATTAAATTTATTTTGCACATAGATAAGCTACAAGCTACATAAGCTACATAAGCTTCATGGAATACCTTTATACAAATCTAAGAAACACATACATCCAAACATACACTCTAAGTGACCGCAGTGCGTTGTATGAGAGCTAGACAGACCAGTATGTTGATTTTGGTGATGAGCTATAGATCATTTAAATTGCTGATACAGATGATGAAGGTTCCTCCCAGATGACACCTACATGCATTATTACAGTCTCTTAAGTGAAAAATAACATTTTATTTCAGCACTTTTTTTGTTAAAGGGGTTCTCCAGCAATTGATTATTGCACTGTAATAAAGTTGGTTGATTTATGACAGACATATTGAATAAATAATAGGCAAAATAGAAGTAGCAGAGGCCCAGATATCCTAACTGTTAACCTCTAGTAGGGATCCAGCTCTGAAGTTACTGGATCTTGCAACCATCTTGCACAACTACTTATCCAGTCAGAGAACAAAAGGGCAGGTGCTTGAGCACCACCTGGGGTCTATCTGTTGGGAACAGCTCGTCTTAATGAGAGGCTAGAGGCTTTTCCACCTTGACTCAAGCAGAAAGACTATTTTTGGCATGAAGATAGATACATTCAGGGTAAAAATGACCATATCATTTAAAAAATCACCATGGTCTGCAACATCGTTGCATGGCTGGAAAATACTACATTTCTACATATGTGTCAGCAAGAAAGTAACCACTTGCCTCAAATGCCTGTTTAGCTTTTCTTTATGATGTTAAGTGCCTGGCAGCTGCCAACAATATTATGCCCTCATCCTGCAGAGCCGCCTCCAGCCATCACAGTGGAGGGTAATGTAACCGTGTCTCCTGGCTCCCGTGCTGTCCTCACCTGCCATGTCGTTAGCACGGTCAGCTTCAACCTCACTTGGCTGAGAGGAGGTCACGATGCCCGTCTGGACCCACAAGTGCACGTCTTGGCCAACCTCTCGCTCCAGGTGTCCACTGTGACCCCAGATCACTCGGGCTGGTATGAGTGCATCGCTATAAATGAAGGAGGGGTGATGGCAGAGCGGATCTACCTCACTGTGCAAGGTGAGAAGTGTGCGTCTATATCTGCATGTGCTAAATAAAACAGGCAAAGTTGAACTGCTCCTGCGTGTGTTTGTGAGACTTTGTTATGTGTGAATTAGTCTTCTACCTGATTTACACAGTGGGGGAACTGGGCTCTTGGCAAACACAACCTCCTTCCCAAATGCATGATCGTCTCCCAAATACCCCCACCCTTCTTCCCTCCCCAGCGCCCTAAAATTCAACTTAATACTTTATGGCATGTGTGAAAATGATTTATGCCAGACTCTCAGGCAGCACTAAAGTTTTCCATCTCCAGACAGCTCTAATGGTCTTGTTCCTCACACTTCACTGACATTGAATCAGGAACACTGTTGTTGTACGGATGGAAGTATTGGAGAGTATATGTATAGTATGGCTGCCTGTCTGACCAGCACCACGGAGCATCAGCCCGCACCTGGTCAGGAAATGGAGATGCAATACAGCCTCTAAAACCTGTCGTTAGCAGATGATTTCAGATGATGAGAATCCAGGAGGTAGAGAGCTGAGAGACAGGAAGTGAGAGCAGCAAAGAATTTAGTTTTACATAATCCAATCTGTCCAAATGAACATCCAGTATTTGCTTTGTTATACAACCATTAGTCCCAGAAGAACTTAATTCAAAGGCCATATGCTGCCTTCTGTAGCCTAAATTCCTCCTTGTATCTGTCCTGCCAGGTTTTGATGCGTTGAAGCAAAAAAAATAAATCTTTCTTTTGGACAAAAATGAAATTCATCCACTTCACCTTAAGCTGATTTTTTTCTTGACCTGAATTGGAATAATTGAAAAGTTCAGTGTGATTTGAAGAGTGGTCTTTGCAAGGTGACACTGATTGAAAAGTTGCAGGTTTAATACCATTTCTGCGGACAGGTTTGGGGGAGAACTCTGTCATTTGGCTCATCTTACTGAATGATAAGTTGCGCAGTTTGCCCTGGTTTAACTGAATATATTTCTCTTTCACTCCTTCTCACCTATATGTCTTTTTACATATTATCCTGTCATAAATTTCTTTCTTTGTATTCTGTCTCGCTACTTCTTCATAATCTTTTTTGCTTCATCTCCTTCTCTCTCTAAAACAGCTGTCAGCAAGCCCTGGGGGTTTCTTAATCACCCCCTGGTCAGTCCCATCCTAGTTATTAGCCTCACTTTGAAGCGAGTCAAGTCTGCTGACAGCTTACAACACTTGGAGGGAACACAGTGCATGTCCACACTAAGATAGCCAAATTTGAAAATGCAATCTTATTTTGGTCTTAATCCACACTACTTGATGCACTGTTTTGTTAGTTTACCAAACGAAATAGGAGGAAGGAGCGTAGATTTGTAGCAGTTTTCCTGCTGTTTTAATGTGTTTGGAAATCCTTAGGAAAGCAAACTGAAAACACTAATGTGCATGGATATTGATGCACAGGGAGAGAGGTCAGAGAGGAGGAGAAGCTGAGATAGGAGGAGGATGCACTGTGAGGGGGGGTGACTTGCAGATGAGTGAGGGAGGAAGAAAGAGGGACAGATGCAGCAGGTGATTAAGAAAGCGTTGAAGACAGGCTTCTTTCTGGCACATTTAGCCTGCTGCTGAGTCACAGGAGAAGAATGCGTCTTCCCTTTTAGGAACCTCCGTGTTCCAGTACTCAGAGGTGTCCCTGCCCCCCCCCAGGGCAGCGTGACTTTGCGAGTTGGAAGAAGCAAGGAAGGAGAGAGCTTGACTTGGCTGTAAACACAGAAAGGGGCCCTACAAATGTTCTGACGCCCTTACATTTGACCTTGTCTGGGTCATACAGTCAGCACAGTGCAGCTTCAGGCACCACCAAGATAAAGATCAATACAGGAGCAAGTGGAGGTATTTCAATTTGTTCCAAGTAAAGGTTGTAATATATCAAAAATATTGCCTGTAAATTTATTGTCAGCATCTGGTAAATGTGCTGTATTTCTTTTAAAACATGGCAGCACAGGTGATTGAAGTTGAAGCATCAGTACAAAACTCTATACATTCCTTCACACCTACTGTGCTAGTGTGCGTATTCACTCACGCTCAGCAGACAGTGTCAAATTTTAATTTAAAGATGGCATGCAAGGAATAACAAGATTGCCACTTGGGCTTGTCTTCCTCTTGGTCATAGAAAAGAATAAATATCTTAAAATATATCAGGAAACCTAGATGCACTCAAATTGGAATTTTGTTGTTTTCCATTGTGACAACTAGTTCTCACACTGTATTTTCTACACGATGGAAAGGTCAGAGACTCTGGAGATGATTCTAGCGTTGGGAATAGAATAGAGAAAACACGCCCTTGACGGGTTGAGTTACACATCATGAATCAATTGGAAAATCTTTTCAGATTCCACAGCTTCTCTGGGTCTGGACTCAATATTCCCCCCCCTGTTTTACCAATAAAGAGGAAATGAGGGTGAAAGATATGCCGTGAAACATTATTAGTTGTTGTAACAGCCATCACTCTTGTTGCTGCAGTGACAATAAAAGTTTATGCCATGTTAAATCTTGTGGCTGTGCCTGAATTCATTCAGGGTTATGGAAGATGTTTCTGTCTTATATGTGAAGATCAAAAACAACAACAATTTCAAGATGTACTAATATGTAACAATATGCATATATCATGTTTTTATCTGACATTCCTCACTCATATCCTAATTCCTATCCTCATATCCTAACTCGTATTTTAAATGAAATGAGAGAAGAGGCTCCAACTCAGCTTTATACAAATTTTGAACTTTAACTTTGATTTTCAACTTCTTTCCTTGACCATCTCAAAGATGAATTTAGCCATTTCCAACTGAAATGGAATGGAGGATTAATTAATTGATTGAATTGATTTTTGTTTTTTGAAATCCTTTTCTGTTGCTCTAGAGGTGCCCAGGGTTTCGGTAGAGCCACGGAATCAAACCTTTACAGGAGGAGATGAAGTGAGGATCAGATGCTCGGCCAGCGGCTACCCTCCACCCCGACTGGTCTGGACCCACAATGATATGTTCATCATGGCATCCAGCAGGTAAACCCTTTCACATGAATAGATTTGATGACTGTTATGTATTTTAATTTTACAATTTGGACATTTTACAGGTTTGAAAGTTTTAATAGACCTGCAGAATCATTTCCTAAGCTGGTTATAATAAGTGCTATGTTTCTTATTTGAGTTGTATTGCTGCTAACCTCACACATGTTCAGTCTGTTTAAAGCTAGAATCCGAAGGTGTACAGCTACTGTAAATGTGCTAGTTTGTTATCATGCTGAAAATCCACGAAAATAGTGAATTGTGTGTCTTGCATGCTCAGACACAGGATGAGTCCTGATGGCACACTGGTTATAAGAAACATGGAGAAAAAAGACGGAGGAGTGTATGGCTGCCTAGCCAGCAACCAGGCTGGGACAGATACAATGACCTCCATCCTCACTTTCATTGGTGAGTGGCACAGAACATATCCATCCATCCATCCATTGGGTACACCCTCAACCACAGGGCTGACACATGCAGAGCACATTCAATCAAATGGTACTGCATTTCAATTTGCTTACTTTATCATACTGACGTTTGGTCTGTTGTTCAACACTCCTCCTTCTCTAGAATCTCCTGTGGTGACAGTGGCTTTGAGTGATATTCTCATTGGTGCTGGAGAAACCACAGTGATGGCCTGTTTTGCATCTGGGACCCCACAGCCTGAGATCTGGTGGTACAAAGGTAGCGTCTTACAAAAACACAACAATCATGAAAACAGACAAGCAAGAACCATGCCATTGAGAGCTCAGTGTGTAGCCAAGACAACGGCCCAATCAAATTACAACAACATACAGGGAATGACTAATCTTTAGTTTTTTTGCTCAATCTTATTTGTTTTTCAAACTCCACTGTTGCATTTGTTCTAATCCTAGGTGATGTCCAGCTGCATTCATCATCCGTCTTGGACGTCGACACGTTAGGAGGCACACTGACAATCAAGGAGACCCAGGATGTTGATGCTGGAGAATACACCTGTGTAGCTGTCAACGCTGCCGGCACCTCGTCGGGAAAGATCTCTCTTGATGTAGGAGGTGAGTGTGGCATCAAGTTTAATCAACCTCGTAAAAGCACCACTCAGGATGGGATGGGAGAGGTCAGACGGAATTTCATTGTACTTTGCTGTATGATGACAATAAATCTGATTCTGATTCTGATTCTGACACCAAACCTCAAATAAAAGTAGAATAAATGGCAAAATGACTACTTATGTAGCCTTTCCAAAGCTGTGAATGTGCAGACTGCAGCGAGTTTGGTACTGATAGAGTCGTTGCTTGTTTATTGTGTTGCAAGGTTGCAACAGATAATTGTTTCATGATATACATCTCAAACCCCTAATCCAACAGGATGTCCAGGCACTGGAGTTTCTGTCCATATTCCAGGATAAACAGACCTTTGATCCTGTTCTGGACCATAAAATCTGTTTGATGGGTCGCTTAGTTTTACTATCCAGTCCAGCCCAGCAGTACATACCTTTCTATCTCACAATATAGTCCAATAAACCCAGTATCATGCATTAGATTATTAAAATGTCATGGCATGGAGAATCAGAGTGAATCTTGGCAACGTTTTATTTGGAGCCTAAAATCTGGAAACCATCAGTGAATTGGCTATTATGGCTCATAGTTTATGTTGATGTGTGATGTCTGTGTACAAAGGCTGTTTTGGTGCTGTTAATGAATGATGCCTTTGCCAGACTGAGAGCAGAACATGTCTGGGTGACACCTACATACAGTTACACAGGGGTGTGGTATATAGTATACATGTATGGTGAGCTGTCCAAGCTAGACTTTTGAATCAAAATGTTGCCTAGGTAACTCTGAATTAACTAGCTAGCTCCTGCTGTTAGCACTGTGCTGCTGAGTAATAGACAAAGGTCACAACACCGCTTAGCAAGTTAGCCAGCAAGCTAGGTAGCATGTGCGGCCTTGTGAAACTAAGTAAGTAAAAGACGTTAGTTTCTGTGCCTGTGAACTGTGTTTATTTACAGCTGAAGCTAAGTAGTCGATTCACAATTACTTGGACATTGCTATTACTCCAGCTAACAAGTGCTCACTGGCTAATTCTGCTAGCTGTTGTAAGGTTTGCTAGCTTAAGAGCCAGGGGACATTGAACACCACTGTCATGAAAAGTGACAGTATGGAATAACAGAAATTACATTATGAAATATAATTTATATATTTTCTATAATGTATCCATAAATTGTTCATGCTTATTTCACAATTATTCATTTCTTTATTTGATATTAAATACTTTGAAGTGCCATATACACTCCGTTTAAGTACACCAGGTTGTAAAATCTGTTGACCATCTTCAACTTTGACTTCTCTAGCTATACCCAAGTTCACCCGAGAGCCCTCAGATGTGGCGATGGACATTGGCTCCAATGTGACCCTGGTGTGCCTCGCCCAAGGTTATCCCGAACCACAGGTCACCTGGAGGAGAGAGGATGGACTTCCAATTTTCAACAGGCCCCGCACACATGGCGCTACTATGCAGAGCAGGGGAGGTCTACATATCACCAGTGAGTTTTGTTAGTGGTACTGTGCATATGCATTACAGATGTAAATGTTTTAGGTTTACGCCTAAATATCCTTTTTTCTCTCAGACCTGTGGGTGGAGGATGAGGCGGTGTATATTTGTGAGGCTCAGAACCACTTTGGCAGGATCCAGGCCCAGGCCAGAGTCTCTGTGACTGGACTGGGTAGGTCCAACATTTAAAAAGTCTTGCCTCTGTCACTCTCTGTCTATTTCTTTCTGTCTCTTCTTCAGAGATGAAAAATTGGCGTCTCTTAATGTTCAAATGAATGCTAGTGTTCAAAGCATAGTTACTTTAGAAAGGCGTTGTAGGCATTGTAACTTTTTTATTTGCATCTGGGCTCTCTGGGATTTATAATTGATTGATTCATTAACTTTACAATCCTTAAGGGGACAGTTTAGTGGAAAGTGAAGAAATACATAAGTGTAGCTGGACTGAAAAAGTGCTCGGATAGCCTTGTCTGCCTTAGAATGCTTTTGCATTTCACAGAAATAGCCCTGTGGAGCCCAAAATACATACACACACTAACATATGCTTGCACTACTTTTTGCTGATTGTGGGTATTTCTTTTGAGTATTTCTCATCAAAGATAATATCTACTTTCAATGTCCAGTGAAATAACACACAATACCTTTGAGTACCTCCATTTGTCTGTATGTCGTTGTGGACGTGTGTGTTTCTTTTTCAGTCTTTGCACGTGAGTGTGAGTTCATTAGTACATTTCAGAGGGTGTGTTTGAACACATGTGCCTTGTTAACCACTGTTTCTGTTCACCGTTTTCTCTTCAGTGGAAACACACTAAGCTCTTATATGTGGGCCAAAGGTTAGATACCACAGACCCACCCAGATGATATATTACTGCTCCACTGCCCCATTTCCCTATTGACAACATTGTCTTATGAGACACACACACACACACACACACACACACACACCCAATGCAGAAGCAGTTTCTTTGGACCATGGTGGAAGTAGAGAGCAAAGAAGTTGGCATGTCCATGGCATGTATGTGCATGTGTATTTGTGTGTGTGATGTTGTGTTCCCAAGGCCAGTCAGGGCGGTCTTCAAATTCTCCTTGGCGACACCCTGTTGTCTATCACAGTCTCCGCGGATGACATCAGCATTGTCCGTGTGACCACAGCCAAAACATTAGAAAAACGTGATGTCACATTTAATCATTCAGTGTGTATGTTTGTGTATGTGTTGTGTAGAAGTATGCATATGTGAGGGAAGAAAGGGGTGTGTTGATGCTTTCAGCACCTGTGGAAAATGTATACTGTCTATGCAGTGTTGTTAATGTGTTTATAGCAACCAAGCATTCCCTATTCATCATAGTGTCCACACACAAACATTTACACATCTGCTTCCTTTGAGTTTTGTGAGTGCTAAAGACCTTTGATCATTAGTTTGTTATTTTTGTCTGAAAATATTTAAGAAAAAAAAACATAACCACACTTTTTTGTCCATTCTTTCTTGTATTTTTTGTATTTTAAGACTGGAACATGTGACATTTTGTGAAGGATGAAGGATGATTGCAGTAATGCTTGGGTTCTTTTGGTTGTATGCTTTCAGAAGCACAAAGGTACTTGACTTGTGTTTTGGCCCCCATGCACAGCAGAGGTTATACATCTGGACAGCATAGAATAGCCTCACAGGACTTTTACAGCTCCCTGCAGATATGAATCTACTTAATTATTTGATTGAATACTTTTCTTTCATCTTCTCAGCCTGCTTGAGTTTTTCATATAAGCCCTGTATAAGCCCCTATATGTATAATTGCTTGCATGGAATCTGCAGTGTCACCCATCATTGCGATGAGTCCGACTTTGCTCAGTGTGATCGAGGACCAGCAGTTGACTTTGCCCTGTGTGCTACTGGCGGGGAATCCGCTGCCTGAGAGGCAGTGGCTACACAACTATGGCTTGGTGAGGACACAGAAAGGAAATTTGCAGTTTTTACTTCTCTTCCATCTGAATTAAATAACCATGATTTAATTTGAACTTATTTTAACCTACAAAACTTTCAGGTGACCTCAGACAACTATGTGACAGTGAGGAGGGACGGCAGTCTGCATATTGAGAGAGTCCGACTGGACGATGCGGGTGACTACACCTGCTTGGCTGAGAGCGTTGTTGGGGCCACCAATCATACCACCACAGTCAATGTCTATGGTAATGTACAGAAAATACTTTAAAACCAACAGTACAAACTATAAACAAGCATGTAAGAAAATGAGGAAAAGCACAGCAGTTTAATCCCAAAGGCACCATGTGGACTTTTAGAGCACTAGCTGGACTCATATTGTGCATGCTCTATCAGCACACACACCAGGTCAAACTTGTACATGCAACAAAAATTTGGACAAAACAATTGCCTCATTCCATTTTGTGGAACTAGTGTCATTTTCCTGGTATTGTTCATACTGGGATGCTTAATGGAATTGAGGCATGGTTAATGTTATCTATCACCTGTGCTTTTTCTACAATGGTGAGTCAAAGCAACCTCTGTGAAAAAGGGCTATTATCTTTCATTTTGTTACCCCCTCCTTTCCCCTGTACCTCTCCTAAATGCCTCCTTTACACTGCAGAATTCTCTTTGTCTCATGAATAGGATTATCTTTGAGGTTGTATTAAAACCAGGAGCAGCTGAGGGTATAGCAGAGTTTGGTACACAGTCAGAGGGGAAAATCTGTTCTCCATTTATACTTTATTCAGTCACTGCCAGATTTTACCAACTTCCGCAGCATGTATGTAAAAGTATTGGCTCCCTCAGCGCTTGAAATTAGGTCAGTCCTTTTCAGATGTACATACACACAGCACTGGACATTTACACAATGTAGGTCAGTGTGCTGTTGATTTGCCATTACCTTTGGGAAATACTTTCCACAGCCCACACAATGTGAAGTACATTTAAAGAGTGCAGATAGAGGACTACTTTGTAATATTGTGTACTCTGCGTGTGCTTATTTTATTCAGTTAAATTATATTTTTATTTTCCAAGAAGACGCTCCAAGCTTCCAAGAGTTGATTTTCTCTGCAGATTCTCAGGGTCGTGACAAACAACGTAAACAACACAGATAGTGAAGGAGCGAAGGAAAAGAAAGGGAAGAGTGAAATAAGTGTAATAAGAATAATTAACTGAATACTGTATGTTGAGTTAGGTGCAGGCTTTCTCCACCCTTGAGACAAACAAAATAGTGGTGGCGCCATATACAGAGACAACTAAATGCATCTTTACAACTGTTAGATTTTGTAAATGTATATAATATAATGTATGTATGCACAAAAGAACATATTGGACCAACCGATGTGATTTTTCTTATGTTTTCAGTTATCCCTACCATTCAGCATGGCCCTCAGGTGTTCAGCACAATTGAGGGCATACCCATCACTCTGCCCTGCCACGCCAGTGGAGTACCCACCCCTGACATAACCTGGTCCAAGGTACGTATTGGCATTACCTCTCTGAGTATTAGTAATGTGTGATCACCAAATTGAGCAATGTCATGCCATCCCAAAGTCATAATTTCTTACTGACTGCTTCATGTGTCCAAGAAGCATTTCATGAAATCTTGACTTACAGGCTCAGCCACTCATGCACAGATCCACTCTTCACTTGTAACTGAATGCTGTTATGATGTTCATTTGGAATGAAGATGTGTACTATTTGTATTTACGCAGTGTTCATGTGCAGCTTTGGGCAGTGATAAGTTAAACTTGAATGAGTCTAGATGTGGATGCAATGTTTTCAGTCAAAGGGAACAGGTCCTTATGCTGTTTTGTCTCAAAGATCTGGGTTGATGTATATTTGTGGTACAATACTTTGTCCATTGATGGGCTCAGGCAAGACAATAGCACGTAAATGCCTGCATGAGGGAACATGTGCATGCCTCATGTGCTGCTCCATGAAATCAGCTCTACCTGTGTCCTTTGGCCTGTACTTGTGTGTGTTATTATGTACTATAAGCCAGTGTGTGTGCATGTGTGTGTGTGTGTGTGTGTGTGCATGGAGAATGCCTCCCTCTTTTCCATCATCTACACTAGCTTCTCAGAGTTGTAAAAGCGATGCTGTTAAAGTGAACAGGGCTACAGGGACATATGAAACTAGACCCTGCTAAGTTTTGCACCAGCTGTTAAGATGTGATTCCTTCAGATTCCTGTGCTGTTCTCTATAACATCAATCAAGTTAAGTCAGGTTAGTCATGTCAGATCCAGAACGACATTCCAGAGACAACACAATGTCGATACACCAGCGTCACATTTGCTTCTTGTTATGGTTCATATGATTGAACTATTAACATTTTTATTCACAGCCTTTTTATTTAACAGCAGGGAAGAAAATCAAATCATAAATTTAAGAGCACTTAATAGATCAAACCACACATCCCACCTCTCTCTTGGACTCTGTGTGAAGTGTTAATAAAGCCAAGTTAATCAAACAAACTTTGGCCCCTGCCCTTCCCCTGCTGTGATTTGTTTTGTAGGGTGGGGAGCTGCTGCACTTGGGTGGTCCAGCCTTCTCCCTGGATTCTGACGGCAGTCTCCTCATCACGTCCCCCTCTGGAAATGAGACTGGAGAGTTCATCTGCACAGCCACCAATGCTGCCGGCTACGCTTCTAGGAAGGTCCAGCTTACTGTCTATGGTAAGCCTCATCAGTGGACTAAAGGTGGAACAAAGTCTGAACAAAGTTAAAGGTGCTATAGGTAGCATTTAATGTCAACAAATTATGGCTACATTCATTCTGATGCATTAGTATGATTACTGTGATCACTGACAGCCTCTTCCAGCTGGAAAACTACATTACAGGTAATGTCACTGTGCTGGATTTTACAAGACTTGAAGATGAGCACAAAGATAGAAGCTTAACACCATAAAACAGGATCTAATATCCACTAATTTGGAATAATGGTTGTAGATCCAGTGTCATCAATAAATGTTATTGATTTTCAAAGCCAATCTTTAAGGCCAGGTTTAATGTTTCTAAAATCTAAAATACACTGTCAGTCATGCTCACTTTCGATAGCATTTAGCCCAGTATGTATAGGTGTGAGGTTAACGAAAGTACTAACTTATCTTATCTTGCTTTTGCTTGATTTTCCAAATTAATTTTCCTTTTTGCTTTTTGTTGCATCTTTATAATTTTTTATACTTTGTCTGAAATTGTCACATATATTTTTGAGAATGCTGAACTAAATCAATGTTTCTGTGTTTGCGTGCCCATGTATGGATGTCCAGTCCGTCCAAGATCTAATATTGGCGGCACCAGAGACTCAGCAGGCCCAATGAGTATGTCAGTGATTGAGGGTGAGGACGCCATTTTGCCATGTGAGGTCCGCAGTGTCCCACCACCCACCATCAGCTGGGCAAAGGAGAGGCAGCTCATCTCCCCCTTTTCTCCCAGGTAAAAGACATACAAAACCGCACACAACACTGATGTTATTTATTTATAATCCAACAGTCATGTCCGTATTGCTGGGGTACAGTATTTATATATTTATGTAGCATTTTTTCTCTAAAATCACCCAAATATTTTCTGACATAATATACCACTGTAAATAATATTGTCCCTTAATTAGAAATAACCATTTGGTAAAATCATATTGTCCTGGCTATAACCTAGATTTGTTGCTCTATAAGACTAAGAGAACTGCCATGCTATCTACATTGCTGTGCTCTGCCTCTGGACCGTTCATTGCCTCAGGGTATAGTTTGTGGTTTTATAAAATGACTGAGTAATCATACTCTTCTCTGTGATCTGTTTTACCTACTGTGCGCCTGCCACAGCAGCTGTAATTGTGGTTGATGGTGGATTAGTAAGAATTACTTTCACCCAATTACCGGTATCTGTTTATAGGAAAACTGAATAAGTTGCTGAGTGGAATAAATTAGTGAGCGTTTGTTTGTGTTTTGTATTTGGAAGCTTTGCAAGGATGACTGTCAGTCACACTTTGACTTACAGTTTAGTTTATTGCTGTTTGTGTGTGCATGTGTTTCTCCCAGGCACACTCAGCTTCCATCAGGCTCTATGAAGATCTTAGAGACCAGAGTGTCAGACAGTGGACTTTATGTGTGTGTTGCCTCCAATATTGCTGGCAACTTAACACAATCTATTGCACTGAGTGTTTTGGGTAAGTTCAAAGATCAAAAATGCTAACAAAGATTTGTTGACTGAATACATAAAATTTGTGATTTTCATCCCTTTGCTGTCATATATTTCCTCTGATATAAGCATTTTAGATTCAGACAGTGAAAGCTACACATACATTATTCAATTAGAGAGTAGCAGTCTAGACATACTGTTATGTGGGAATAGAATATCTATAGAATGACAGCAGCACATCCACCATAGACACTAAGCTTCCAGGCCGATGTATCTGTGTGATAAACAGAATGCAGGTACAGATGAGGCAGTAAAGTGTATTAAATCTGTTCCTCTGTCATTTGTCCTGCAGTACCCCCCAGTATCCAGGCTGGCCCCCGAGTAATGAAGGTACAGGTGGGTCACCCCGTAGAGCTGCCCTGTGTGGTGAGAGGAGTCCCAGAGCCCACCCTCACCTGGACAAAGGATGGTAAGATGTACCCAGTGTCACCAGATGGGAGCCTGGCATTAGGAAATGTGGGGCTGAGTGATGAAGGAGCCTACACGTGCACAGCCACCAACACAGCAGGCAGAGACGAGGCTCAAGTCCGGCTTCTAGTGCAAGGTTGGTTTTCATTTAATGTCTTGATCCTCCAGACTTGCGCTGTGTTCTTTGTACTTAAGTGTGTTGAAATGTTTTCAGAGTTGTTTATGTCAAAAATATGACAATATGACAAAAATGAATGTCCCTGTCTGATTATATTGTTCCTTTAGTTTTTCAAAAGAAATACTGCACCGTGTGTTCAGTTTGTTTACTTCTGTATTTGTTTGAATGGTGACTTATTCAATACTGTACATTTTGATGACTGAAACTGTTATATATCCTTTGTAGTGTGTACAAATGTATTTTTAGCGTTTATTCATCAGTAATTATGTGTTTGTGTGTTATCAGTGCCCCCTGTGGTAGAGGTATTGGAGCCCCCCTTCAACAGTCCCCTGCAGGAGAGGGTTGCAAACCAGCGTATTGCATTCCCCTGCCCTGCCAAAGGTAAAGGAAACTTCCCACTCAGCCTCTGATATTGTGGAGAAGAGGATGACTGACCGTTTTGCTTCCCTGTATAGAATAACAAAACTTACACCTACATACCTGACATTTAGTGAGACAGAGTTCTAAACATTCTAAACATTACACTTTTTTCTGCTGAAGGTATATATTTTACTGTGTCAAGTACAACACATCACTTTATCCTTTCCTGATCTTCTTCTCTCTTTCAGGTCTACCTAAGCCAGTGATCCGGTGGTTGCGTAATGGCCAGGAACTTACGGGTAATGAGCCCGGTGTGTCCATCCTGGAGGACGGTACCCTGCTGATTCTTGCCTCTGTGTCACCGCTGGACAATGGAGAGTATGTCTGTACTGCTGCCAATGATGCTGGATCCACTGAGAGGAAGTACCAGCTCAAAGTCAATGGTGATTGCCCTGTTTTCTATGGTCCGGCATAGACCACCTGCACTATGATTTAAACAGTTCCTTTTATCTTAAATTTAGCATATATTTGATTCTGTAGAAACTAATGCTCCAAGCTTGACCTCCACAGTGCCCCCAGATTTTCGTGACAGTGAAACAACGGGCAACGTGTCATTGGTCCTGAGCCAGTCCACCAGCTTGTTTTGTGACGTCACAGGAAGTCCAACCCCTGTCATCACCTGGTACAAGGATGGGACTCCTGTAGGTGAAATTCCTTTGAATAAGATGTTAACATATATTTTATACAAAAAATGTTGACAGTCATTCATGTTTATAACTCTAAGAAGATCCAGTTTTTGTGCAAATGCTAGTTCTTTTAAAGGTAAATATGCACATCAAAGACACAGACAGAGAGATTAAGTAACATGCTGCCTTATAATTTGCATAACCTATACTTAAACTGTGGTCTAGTAAGTCCTCTACAAAGACTGGATAAAAGTATCACACACATCCATAAAAGTAATGAGAAATTATAATGACCTTTCCTTTCATTTATTAATGAAAGTGCTCATAGAAACTGCATGAACTCTGATTACAGGGTGCACTGTCCAAGAGAACAGACCTTAAGCCACTACGGATCCTGTGTGTATGCATGTGTGTGTGTAAGAAAGATCAGTCAGGCCAGCCATGGTGGCAGCATGGTCAAAGCTGTAATGACAGAATAATTATGATAAATTGATGCGAGAACACAGAGTTAGCACACACTTTAACATCGCAGTGAGCTGGCTGCTTTGTGTTCCCATGGCTGCCTTACTAATTCTTCCTGCGAGGCACACATGGGAAAATCAGAGTGCTTACTTCAATCTGCTTATTATGAGCAATCTCAATAAAGATGCTCTGCTTTCTGACGGTTTTTGGCTCTAAGCTGCAATTTCAAAACGTTTCATGTTTTGCACACTTTTAAAATTATATTCCTCAGCTGAATAGATATTTGGCTCTCAGACAGAGGCTGTTTTTCAAATCTTCCTGAGTTATAAGCTACAGCTTTCTTAGTTTAGATCCTTTCATTGTGATGTCTTAACAATTCACCCCGTAATTACTGTCAGACATTATTTCCTAAACTGTAACTTTCGTTGTTATTTTTTGGCTTTTGTGTTTGATTTCATGTTGATTGACAGGTAGTTGCAAGTAACAGCATCCAGATTCTTGATAAGGGGAAAACCCTGAGACTCCTGAAGGCAGCCACAACAGATGCAGGCAGCTACAGCTGTAAAGCCATCAACATCGCTGGCAGCACAGAAAAGGACTTCTTCGTGGATGTACTGAGTGAGTAAGGGCAATGAGCAGCTGTGTATAGAAACTCCAAAAATTACAGGGAAAGAGCAGTGTGCAGCCTTGTGGACATGCAGACTTGAAATTAATTCAACAATAATGGAAAACCCTTTAAACCCTTAAACATGTAAAAGTAGCCAAATGTGTAGGACTCTAAGCTTCTCGGGCTCTCTTATTTAATCAGTTTTGTGATGAGTAAGCCAATGTAAAATGATACTCTCGCTTTGTGCCCCAGTCCCACCAACTATTGAAGGCTCAGACTCTTCTCAAGATGTTGCAGCCATTGTCAAACAGGAGGTCAGTCTGGAGTGCAAGGTGCAAGGAGTGCCGTTCCCCACCATCCAGTGGTACAAAGACAGGAAGTAAGCACCTCCTAATTTTATTGTATTTACTTAACTTTATAACACTACGGTAAGAATGATCAAACAAATTGAAAACATGGGTAAACTTTTGTTTTCTAGGCTGGTGTTTCTGGGTGATCCCAATATAGAGATCATCAACAGGGGTCAGGTTTTGAGGATAAAAAGTGCCCGCCTTGGGGACAAGGCCCGCTACCAGTGTAGTGTCATGAATACAGCTGGAAAACAGTCCAAGGACTTCAACCTCAGTGTCTATGGTGAGTGTTGGTTTTATGCAAAGCCTACTTTTTCTACTGTATATATTTAGAATTATGTTCACTCCTAACACCGCCAAATACAGCTGATTTACAAATTTCAGATTATATCTCTTTTGTGCCATTGTTCCAGTGCCCCCCTCCATCAAAGGCGGTAACATAACTACAGAGGTCACAGCCCTGCTGGACACGGTGGTAACACTGGAGTGTGAGGCACGTGGTGTGCCGCCTCCCACCATCACCTGGTACCGAAACAGAGAGGCCATTCTGTCCAACCGACAGGCTCAGTATGTTGAGCGAGGCCACTACCTAAAGATCCCTCGGGCTCAGGCATCAGATGCTGGGCAGTACAATTGCAAGGTGACCAGTGTGGCCGGGAGCGCTGAGAAGAGCTATGAACTGGACGTCTACTGTAAGAACCTGAAATTTGACACAGGGTGATCTACACTAAGTCTGGGTATCGGTACTTCATACCTTCAAGGTATTGACCGAAAGAGCCCTGTATCAAGCAGTACTGAAACTTCACCAGTCATACAAAGTTAAGCTCCTGTTGTCTCTGCATTTGCAAATCCTTCTCATATGTGCGCAGCTCTGAAGATTATTATTGCATTAATCAGAGCTTTAAGACATTTGGTTTCACTCACAAAACATAAAGACATTTGTAGCTGTCAAGAATCATTTCAAACAGTCGTGAGGACTTGAGGCATAAAGCATGTTTACATGTTGTTGGCTGATGAAAGGCTTGAGTGTGAGATCTAAGTAAGATATCAGTCAAGCAGGAAAGCCCTTGAAACTTTAACCCTCCTTTTGCTCTGTTCCTTTTTTTATGCATCTTTCTCCCCCAAGTGCCTCCTACCATTGTGGGGGGTGATGATGGGCTCACTGAGAGAAAAGTTGTCCTCAGTAAGCCACTGGTCCTGGAGTGTGAGGCAGGGGGTCACCCTCCCCCATCCCTCACCTGGCTGAAGGATGGAGTTCCTGTGCGTGATGGTGAAAGTGTCCGTGTTATCGAGCAGGGGAGGAAAATAGAAATCCTGTCAGCCACGGTGTCAGACTCAGGACATTATGTCTGTGTGGCTACGAGCATCGCTGGGGAGAAGGAAGTCAAATACGACGTCAGAGTTTTAGGTATAAAAACACAATAACTGTTGATATAATTATGTACTAACATGTACAGCACATACACACATTCCCTATGGTTTTATTCTGTCAATGTCACTGTCAGGCAGACTCAAACTAAGGAGAGTTGATGGGATAACAAGCAGGCTACCTCTATGCACTTAAGAACATGTAGTACCTTTTTAAATTTTGCAAAACATAACTTTTCTGGAAGGTTTGTTTGTTCATGTGCATGCATGTTGGGGCACTATAATCTTTCTAAAGCCTTGGCCTGACCTCATTGTTCTTTTCACATCAATTTCTTTGGTTGGTTCCAGTTAGTTTTTTACTCAAGCTGTCCTCATTAATAAAAACTCACAGAACAGTATATTACCAGCAGTTCTATACCTATAGTGGCCACAAATGCAGCTATAAAACAAGTGTTTTATTGCTGCAGGACATTTGTTGATGACCTGCCTTGGTCCATGTTAGCTCAGCCATACAATGATTGGTAGAGCAATATGGCTTAAGCTGTCATCATAAATCAGAATATTGTCTGTAAAGCACTCTCAATAAGGCTCCAAGATGAACGTGTTCAGTAAATGTTAGTACCTTGATTTGCTCATTTTTATTTCTACCTTTAACTTTTTCACAATCCTTATCATTAGATACCAGAGAAAAGCAGCGCTAGTGCTTTCATCTGGGCATGAAACAGCGAGAGCTATGTAATTTTCCCTTTTATGGCAAGGCACTTCTATGAGCGACCACAGGCACTCTAATATCTACAGCCTGTCATGATTAGTTTAGTCTTTAGTAGTGTGTGACAGCTGGAAAAGCATTGACGTTGTCGGCAGGATTCGAACCTGCGCGGGGAGACCCCAATGGATTTCTAGTCCATCGCCTTAACCACTCGGCCACGACAACTCATGTGAAACCTTAGCTGACACTGCTGTTTTGTGCTGACGACACCATGTGTGCATTCCACATGGGAAACAGACACCTGCCATTTCACAGTGGCTTTGCGTGACTGAAAGAACTCAGTTCAGTTCAAAACATTTGAACAGAGCAAGTCTGTGCATTCATTTTAATGTTTACTGATCTCTTCTGATATGGTTACTATCAGAAGCAGTAATAAAGAAAGAAAAAAAAAAGTAACAAAAGTTTCAAACTTGAACATGATATTATAATTGTTTAAACATTTAAAAACAGCCTTTAATTCATTATTTACATGGTTTTTCAGTCTCAAATATGAAGAAATTAGCCAAGTGTTTATTGTTGTTTTCAGAGTTGAATACATTGAAATGTTACATCAAAACGTGACATATATTTTCTGTTTTCAATTCTAGTTCCTCCTTTCATCGATGGAGCTGATGACGTGACAGACAGCACAGTAATAATCAACAGCCCTTTGGAGCTGGAGTGTCAGGCCACTGGAACACCTGCACCTGTTATCACGTAAGCTCTACATCTCATGCATACACTAACGAACAAACACACACATGAAAACACACGCATATTCACTGTAACAACAATTCTGTTCCAGGTGGTATAAAGATGGAAAACCAGTCAGACAGGGTGGGGGGTTGCGGGTGGCAGCCAGCGGTCGACGGCTGGTGGTTTCCCGCGCTCAGGTCTCTGACACGGCTCGTTTTCAGTGTGTGGCCACTAACGAAGCTGGAGACCACGAGAGGGACTTCAATGTGGTTGTCCATGGTAAAACATTAAAACACTTTGTCATTTGATTTGCAGTTGCAATTCATTCTGATGGCAAATGAACATGGTGAATAGTTGGATGCACTAAAATAAAATTGTAATACATGTCATTTATACTTTAAATGCAAGCTGCAAGGATGCTCCCACTTTGAGTAAATACCACTTTCCACCCTTTTGTAATTCCTTTTTTTCTAAATTTGCTCTTGTGAAGTGTTTCTAAGAAAATCATTTTCGTCCCTGCAGTTCCTCCATCCATTCGTACCAACGGGCCTGCAGAACGTTCAGTGGTTCTCCACAAGACCATCAGTCTGGAGTGCATCTCCAGTGGCATCCCTCCTCCCAGCATTACCTGGCTTAAAGATGCCCGACCTGTTGACACAACACGGGGGCACCTTAAGGTTGGTTTCCGGATTGACTGAATATGAATTTATTCCTTTTGATGCGACATACCACCAGTTTTAGGCTAACTGTTCACACAGCCTCAGATTGCTGAAATGCACCAAACGGTCACTGAATTTCACTGTTTGGATTCAAGGTTGCCCTTGGTCATCTAAATCACTGCAATGCAACACAAAAGAAAAAATAAAGTTACCACTCTGACTATTGGCCTGTGAGGTGTTTCTAACAGTAAATGTCTGTGTATACTCTTCCAACATGTAGAATATACCTCTATGCACACATTTTAACATGAAAAGTAATTTTCAGTCTCAACTCTGCATCCTGCGTGTGTTTTTGCTTGTTTCTGTCACAGCTGGAGTCGGCAGGCAGAATGTTAAAGGTCACAGAGGCAAGACTAGAGGATTCTGGGAGATACACCTGCCTGGCCACCAATGCAGCTGGTGAAGCCCAACAGCACATACGGCTCAGTGTCCATGGTAACTTAAAGATACACACAGTAATCTCTGCGTGTTTCTGTCCCTTTTGTCTCACTCATCTCCTGGTTTCTGTCATATATACCTCTCTCTACTGTCTGTGTCAAGGGACAAGGTGGGAAGAGGAGAATATCATCTGATAAATTGTTATACTTGTGTGTAATACTTGTGTGTCCTCCAGAGCCTCCCAGTATCCCCTCCTCTGGAGAGATCATCAACCAGACCATCCTGTCAGGCTTTCCCACCGAACTTGAGTGCAAGGCCACAGGCAGCCCATTACCTGGTAAGAAGGCTCAAAAACTTCCTCCTCCATCCTGCTGTGCTCACTGACAATCTCCAGGGTGTAGTTTCCTCTGACTGCTGAGTTGGAATTGTCTGTGCTGCTGCGTTCCTTATCTTGACCCATTAATAGAACAGCAGAAAATTGATCTCAGATGACTCCCTACAGGCAGCCTTTCTCTCCAGTGTTCATTACGGTTCATTACAGATAAGCAGTCGCTCTCCAGTGTAATTAAACACTCTTTTCTTGGGATGTTTCTGAATTTTACAGCAGATGTTTCATTCCAACAATCTAATGATCTGTGAAACCTTTGTTACATTTGGAAAATATTTTATTAGAAATCTATTTTAAGCTCCAAAAACACAGAGATCTTGTTTTTCAGCTACTTTACTTTAGCTTTGCATAATTCAACAATTAAAACAATAACATGAAAAATGCACATTAATATTATTTTTCATTGCCTTCATGCCTTTACCACATGCTCTCAAAATTCAGCTATCACTTGGTACAAAGATGGCCGACCACTGACAAGTGCAGCTGGGGTGACTATGCTGAAGCGTGGCCAGGTGCTGGAGATTGAACGGGCTCAACTGTCTGATGCCGGGATATACAGATGTGTAGCGGTCAACCTGGCCGGAGTTGCTGAGATATCCCACAACCTGCAGGTGTACGGTGAGTGACTTTTATATGGCATACATTAAACAGAGATTCTCTGAATCTTCATGAAATCAAAGAGAGGAAGACAACACAGCAATGTTTCCCTATAACTAGGAGATGACTTGTAAGAAGCCTTATCCACCTTATCCAACTTCATAAAAGTCAAGCAACATTGTAGAAATCCACTGTATCTGACTAGATTCTCATGCATTTATGCAATTACTCTAGACCATTTTGTGTTTTTTCTTGCAGTGCCTCCAGTCATCTCCAGCCGAGGTGGTACAGTAACAGTTGTGGTGAATGAAGCTGCCAGGCTCGAGTGTGAGGCCACTGGTGTTCCTGTGCCCAGCCTCACCTGGCTTAAAGATGGCAGCCCTGTGGCAAGTGTATCACATGGCATACAGGTGTATACACACTACTCTTGAACTCTGTTATTATACATTTTTGTTCAAGATAAACTGTCGCATAATGTCTCCTCAAATTGTGATATTTACTAAATAATTTAATAATACATTTACATTAAATGCATACATTACATGACATACGTCAGAGTGATAGTATTATAATGTAGGGTTTTTGATGGATTGTGTGTGTGTGTGTGTGTGTGTATGTGCGTGATGCGCTCTGGTCTGGTTTCTCACATCTTGCTGTCTCCCTCTCAGGTGTTGTCTGGTGGCAGAGTGCTGTCTCTAAACAGTGCACTGGTTAGTGACACAGGCAGGTACACCTGTGTGGCTGTCAACGCCGGCGGAGAACAACATAGAGAGTACGACCTGAGGGTTTATGGTGAGTAAGTTCAGCAGCTGTTAAATACATGTACGTGGTGTACATTCTGCTTACATACAACTGTAAGTATACAGTTCTGTATGTATACACATTGCAACATACTTTACTTTTAGGAGGAGACATTGTGAAAAAAGTCTTTTTTTAGTAATGTTTGTATTTACAGACATTTAGTTGCACCAAAGCAAAATCATTAGTATTTTACTATAAGAATATGAGGTAGAGTTATTGTTTTAGTAATTTTGAATATAAATTCCGCTGGTTCCAGCTTTTCAAGTGTGATTTTCTGTTTGTCTTTATCTTCTAGGATTGCAAACTGAATATATTTGTATTTTAATCTTGAGTATTTGTCATTATTCTAAATTTTAGACAACAAAATGTGACAAAACAATTAACCTATTAATTCAGAAAACAACTGACAGACAAATCAGCAGTGAAAGTTGCAGCCCCAGTAAGTTTTAATCCTATATTCTTACTTCAGGTGGTAGAATTTCCCCTTTGCTGACTTTTGGATTGCATATTGAACTTTTTATCCCAGTATTATAATATATTATTACTTTAAACGCTTTAAAATGAGCATGCATTTTGGGTTAGTTTAGTAGTAAAACATTAGCTCTATTAGGCAAGTTGTTGACAGGCACCGTTGAAAGAGCAGTACTTATAATTCCTCTCCTAAAGTCTTCTTGTTCATGACTTTGATGTCTTTTCCTCATTCCCCGTCATGTTTTACTAAGTCATTGTTATGGCCAACTGTAGTTTTTCTTTCAACAGAGCACCTGATCCAGCACAACACACGAATTGAATCAAATACTGGAAAAATATTTGAAAAAGGCCTTGAGCAAAACATGTGTGAGCAGAGGAAGATTGATTTGACTAAGTTTAGCATTTCAATAAACCTTGCCAGTTTCCTACACAGAGTTGAGCTTGATGACAAATCAGTTGTTATACAAGTCTAATCAAAGCTAATGTCACTGAGGGAATAGGAGACAAGGAGTTTGCATACATGGGTTTGTAAAGTCTGTGAGATTGTGTGTGTTTATCTCTCAATGCCTATTTTAACATCCACATGACATACATTTCCCCAGAAAGATCAAAAAGAGCGTGTCCGGAGAAATAAAGGCAGATTTGTTGTGGTAATTGCTACCATTCTTCAGCAGCTTCCTGTGTCTGGCCAAATACTGAGCTGAGAGCCTGTTTCTGTCCTTCTCCAATGTGCTTTGTCTCTCTAATACCTATAATGCAGAGGAGATGTTGTTTAGATAGATTTAGATGTTATATTTAAGGAGTCCAGTCTGCTGTTAGGGCAGAGACATTGTCTAACATAGGACGAAGACCTCCAGGCATCTCCTGAGTCGTTGTACCAAAGTTGTCAATTAACTTTTACTTTTTAACGTCTGCCTCTTTGTGGCTCAGAGGTGTGTTTTTTGGTCCCAGACATGTTTGTGCCACATGCAAATCAAGCCCAATTTTGTTAACAGGTCTCAGCAGCACTCATCTTTGGTTGTGATTATGCTTAGATAGTCACAGGGGAACATTGTTATGGGAATTTCTTTGCTCCTGAGTCATCATGCATCCCAGTGCATGTTAATCATTTCCATGGAGATCAGATTTCATGAAAATGAGGGTACTGATTGTTAATACGTCAAAAAAATGTTGAACTGGTTTAATGGTTCTGTCATACCCCAAAACAGAATTAGTGCTTAAAGAGCACCAGATGCCCAACTTAACAGAGCCCGTGAATCTCAGGAAGCAATTCATTTTTTTCCTCATGAGGTCATATGAGGAGTCTACAGCATTTAGAGGGGCTTAGCAGGATAACTTTCAACGTCAGTTAATGTAAAAGAACATGTGAATAGTATGTATTGGTGCCTCATTTAGTGCCTCATTTTGTATACATGGTTCTCTTTTCAGAGGACATGTTTGGTGATATAATCTATCAAAGAAACATGTTCAGTAGCTTGCCTCTTTGTTTGCCGCAGTGCCACCCAACATCAAGGGCGAGGAGGTGAATGCCACAGTGATGCTCGGTCGTCCAGTGGAGCTGCACTGCCAGAGCGATGCAATCCCTCCACCTACCCTCTCCTGGCGCAAAGATGGCCGCCCACTCTTCAGGAAGCCTGGTCTGACAGTTTCAGCCGATGGGAGTGTGCTCAAGGTACAGGTGGTGTTAGAGATTAGAAAACAATTTTGTAAATCTTTGTAAGAGGTGACACTCACTTTAGTCTCAATGTCATCAGTTTCTGTGGTTCCTCCTGATCGAAACTTTTGTACTCTTACTTTTCACCTCTTTGAATAAATGTCCTGTTCAAAGTATCAGAAAGTATCAAAGTTTTGTTACCATAGCTCATTATTTGTCTGTGAATCTAATTGTTAGGTCGTTAGCGCCCAGGTGCAGGATTCAGGCAGGTATTCATGTGAAGCCACCAATGTTGCTGGCAAAACAGAGAAGAACTATAACCTCAATGTCTGGGGTGAGTTTATCTTAATTTTTGGCTCTATTATTTCTTATTGCTCATGAGAATAAGTTTGTGTTTACTAAAAAGTTGATTCTGTTGTTGATTTTGTTAAAAGTTGCAAAAGTATTAACTGTGTTCCACAGTTAGTGTTGTATGTTTGGTTTTCTTTTTATTCAAAAGTGATCTAAACATTGTTGTTATTGTTATCCTCTTTGGGACCTGTTTAGTGTTATTCTTCTGTCACATTTTCTCAAACAGATGTTACAGCAGTGTTCTTGCTGTGTTTGGTTTTGTTAGACTCTCTTTAACATCGGTGAAATATTCAAAAATCTAGCTTGACATGTGAGCGCCTCCCTTTGGTGTCCTGTCATTACTGCAGTTTCTCCCAGTATCCGCGGCTCAGAGGAGGTGTCTCCACTGACAGTGATTGAAGGAAGTCTCATCACTCTGGTGTGTGAGTCCAGTGGCATACCACCCCCCAGCCTAACCTGGAGGAAGGACGGTAAGTGTATGTGAGTTTGAAAGGGACAGAGACACTCCAAATGACAGCAAGAAAGAAATATGCTATTTGGTCATTGTATGATGCATTGAGTACATGTTTGAGGATCAAATTTAACCTGTGGTTTGTGTGTGTCCCAGGTTCAGAGCTCAAGTCAGACCAACGGCTCAGGGTTTTGTCCGGCGGTCGCCAGCTGCACATATCCAGCGCTGAGAGGACAGATACAGCCTCCTACACGTGCACAGCCTCCAGCGCTGCTGGCACCACTTCTAAGGAGTATAGTCTGCAGGTTTATGGTACGTGTTTGCCACCATATCTGGGACACCTAGTGATCAAAGTTATTTTATAGGTTGGTCAAATTACTAAACACTTGTAAATAGACAACAGGAAGTGATGTATTTCACATGTTGGGAGGTAAGTGTGCTAAATATGGTAAGAAAAAAAAGGTCCAGTCCACAAAATGTGTCCTCTAATTTTAGTATTTTGGACCAGGGCTTAGAATGAGGGTAAGATACCAAAAGAATGCCCATTATTACCAAAACAATTAAGAGAGGCATGACATTTACAAATCTAAAAATGTTTGTATGATGTTTAAAATCTAAAACATCATGCAGACAGTTTGCCCAGCAAATTAGTTTGAAGCCACTCAGTATGAAATGATGTGGTACCGCTGACAGTACATACAGTATGTTGGCTGTGCTATACTCTAAGTGCTTAGCATCTCTCAAGGGAGCATGTGCATCACTCTCACTTGTTTTTCTCACTTCAGTCCGCCCTTCCATCAGACGCAGCGAGGGCGACAGTGATGATACTGTTGTGACAAAAGGAGGTGATGTGACCCTACAGTGTGCTGCAGAGGGTGTGCCACGACCAGCAGTCACATGGCTGAAAGATGGGCGGCCTATCACAGGCCAGCATGGTGCCAAGGTCCTGAATGAGGGGAGGCTATTGCAGATTAAAGATGCCAAGGTGTCAGACACGGGGCGCTACACCTGTATCGCTGTCAATGTGGCAGGACAGGCTGACAGCAAGCATGATGTCAGTGTGCATGGTATGGATTATCAACTGCTTTTTAAGTTGTTTTCTTTTTGTTATCTTTTTTAATCGCCAAGCTTCAGTTTGGAAGGTTACAGTTCATCTCAAAGTCCTAAATTATTTCTGTCCCTTTCTCCCATTCCCTCTCATCTTGTTCAGTCCCACCTAGTATAATTGGTCAGGCAAAGTTGCCAGAAAATGTGTCAGTGGTAGTGAAGAACCCAGTTGCTCTGAGCTGCGAGGCCTCTGGTATCCCTCTTCCTACCATCACCTGGCTAAAGAACGGTCGGCCAATCAAAGCTACCAGCTCAGTACGCATCCTCTCAGGTGAGTTTCTGGGTGGCTTTCTGACTGTCTGTCATGCTGTGGGGAAGACGTTCTTTAGATAAACCCAAGTTAAAAAATCTCACAGAATACGCAGTGTTTCAAGTTGAAATTGTTTTTCAAGCTTGGCCTTCATGCGTTATATATCATGCCAGATATCTTTAAAGGTCTATGAAATTCCTTCTTAGTTTAGATTCTCATTCGAACAGACGAAGAGAGGCAAATCAGCAAGAATTTGAAAGGCAGGCTAAATCTTCTAAGGAGTAACTTGAACTATCTTGCTTTATAGATAGTTTCAAAGGCCAGGCAGTTGCAATACATCACCAGTAATAAGATGTACCGTATTTACCGGACTATAGAGCGCATCGGAATATAAGCCGCAGATATATATACGTTGTGAAATGAGATATTTACACAGAAAGATTTTGTAAATGTTTATTTACATACCTTAATTGTTTCCAAACGGTGCCTGTAACACGGCAGTAAAACGGCTGATCGAACAAAACAGAAAAGTCATTAATGTTTTTATTCACCCTCCTCCTGTGCACTGAAACCGTCACTGAAACGTTAGCGAAGAAAAATCTATAGATAGATTAGCCGCATCGTTGTATAAGCCGCAGGGTTCAAAGCGTGGGAAAAAAGTAGCGGCTTATAGTCTGGTAAATACGGTAATAGGATCATTGCAACTGGGGCCAAACTCAACAGACAGAGATTTGAAGCAGTTGCTTCAAATAACAAGATGTATTTGGTTCTTCCTAATTCAATTGTGGCCCTTTGAAGTTAAGTAGGCTACCTAAATCACTCTGCCAAGTTGACATTCTTTTTTGGGAATTATTTTGGAACCAAATAAGCACCATTGTTTAGAAAAAGTTGACCATGTAACTCTCATAAAACAAAGCACTTGTAAAGACACTGGTGTGGTCAGAGGGGTGTGCTTATGTTGAGGTGTCTTAAAAAAGTGTATCAGTTATGTATACGATGTTTTGTTGAGGGTTAATTCAGTGAACTGCAGAATTCATATCGTGTCCATTTTTGTCACTTGTTTTCTCAGGAGATTTTCATGAACCATGTTAAGACAAAGTTGACAAAGACAGATGCAATTTGACTAGAATCACATTCAAGTGGTTTGTAAAGTGGTTTAAACAGCTGTAAACTGTCTAAATTCTTTGTTAATTGATCCAGGTTCTAGAGATAGGGACCATTTACTTTCAACAGCCTTCAAATGTTGTTTACACTTCCTTAGGATGTTTTCCTTTTGGGAAAAAAGGGCAAGTTAATGCTAACATAGTCTTTGAAAACATTCCATGATGACAATAGATAAATGATAGTAATTAGTCTATTTAATCCCCAGGGGGCCGCAGCCTGCGTCTAATGCATGCTGCAGTAGAGGATGCTGGGAGGTACACCTGTCTTGTGTCAAATAGTGCTGGAGAAGAAAGGAAGAACTTTGACCTCGACATTCTCGGTAAAGATATAATAAACATCTTGTATTTAAGTATTTTGTGAGATGGCATCATATTGAATGAAAATGTTTACATCAACTTCACTGTATGGATTAAAATCCTTTGTGGAGTGAAAATCTGGTGATATTGAATCTGAAGCAATGTAATGAACTTGTGAAAATGTGAAAGCTTTTTAATGAATGGGGGACAGTGAGAACCATGTAATTGATTTTCAGTCTAATCCGACAGTTCCTCCAAGCATTGTGGGCGAGGGGACTGTGGTGGATACTAAAGTGAAGGAGAAACACAACATTACTCTCACCTGTGAGGTGTCAGGTAATTAACACACTATCTTTATAATATATACATATCTACATTGACATCTAAACCATACGTTCTGCCTCTGAACCTTGATCAATCCTTAATGTAAACAATATGATAATTCCCCAGGTAATCCTGTACCGGAGATTAAATGGCTGAAGGATGGACAGCTTTTGGTGCCTGACAGACGCCACCAAGTTTTGTCTCACGGCCGTTTTCTCCAAATTTCTGGGGCCCAAGTGGCAGACACCGGCAGGTATAGCTGCCTGGCATCTAACAGTGCAGGAGATCGCAGCCGTCACTTCAACCTCAATGTCCTGGGTACAATTTCTAACATAATTTAAATTTTTTAATCAATCAAGGATCATTTCTAGAATTCAAAATATTTTAAATGGATTTACGTCATGTTTTAGATTTGATTGCTCAGCACTTCCTTCCTTGTTTTTTGCCAGTTTCTCCCACCATTGCTGGGTCAGGTCCTGACGGTTCTGCAGAGGAGGTGACAGTAACTCTGAGCAGCCCCACTTCTCTGGTGTGTGAAGTCCAATCCTACCCTCCTGCTCTCATCACCTGGCTCAAGGACGGCACGCCATTTGAGTCCAGTCGCAACGTCCGAGTCCTTCCAGGTTTGAGATCACATGCAGATAAGAGTCAAGCTGAACAGAATAGAGCAGTATGTCATTCATCGCTCATGCTCTCGCAGGTGGGCGAACACTGCAGATCCTCAATGCTAAAGAAGAGGATGCTGGGAGATATACTTGTGTGGCCACTAACGAGGCAGGAGACACGCTGAAGCACTATGAGGTCAAGGTTTATGGTGAGATTCCTGCATCTTTTGAAAACTGTATCTTGCTTTACCAGAAAAGAAAAGGTTTTCATATGAGACATTTCATGTGCTTACATGAGCAACTGAATATAACTAAAATCACTGATAATAATCATCAGTAATCTGATTTTTATCAATAGTTTAACTCTACATACAATCTGTATCATGAAAAATGATTGATGATCATATAAACATACCTATATACATATGTCAGTTCCCCCCCAGATCAATAAGAATGACATCCCAGGAGAAGGGCTGGCCCCCAAAGAGGTCAAGATCAAAGTCAACAGCACTCTGACCCTGGAGTGTGCAGCTCAGGCCTTTCCTTCCCCAGCACTGCAGTGGTATAAAGACGGACAGGTAGAAATCAAATTTGATTCCATGGGAGTTTATGGGATACGGGGATTAAATAATATAATATGTATTATTTATATCTTTCTAATTCTTTAAAATAATCTGTAAGTGCTACTTTGATTCTCTCCTCTTGTGCACTTTTTCCACCACAGATCCTGCGTGCAGATGACCATGTGTCCATAACAGCCAACGGTCGCATTGTTCAGATCAAGCATGCTCAGGTGTCAGACACTGGCCGCTACACCTGCGTAGCCACTAATATAGCTGGAGAGGATGAGAAGGACTTTGATGTAAATATACAAGGTGAACTGGGTTGACTGATGCCGATGTGTTGAGACTATTTGTGCATTTCATGGGATCAAAGAGCATTCTCGTACTGTTGTTTGTGGCTTTTCATTGTAATATTAAAACTGCGTAGTGTAAATGGTTAATACCTGCAAAATCATTTTCCCTTTTAAAATATTACCATTCAATTTAAAATCAATGCCTTTGAAATAAAAGCAGCAACAGCTTTGATTGTGTTTCCAACCACACTTCACAACAAGTTTCCAAAAATGCTCAAAGAAGGGTTATTTTCCTTTATCATATTTTTCCTGTTTTTCTTTTCCCTTGTTCAGTTCCACCTAATTTCAACAGACCTGGTGGATTTGGTGATACCACGTCTTCCCCAGGTTTTGGACTGGATGTTCGTGATGTGATACTCAACAATCCCATCTCTCTGTACTGTGAGACCAATGCTGTTCCCCCTCCAACACTCACCTGGTACAAAGATGGACAACTGCTGACCTCCAATGACAAAGTTCTGATCTTGCCAGGTGAGATAGACAAAGAAAACAGAAAGAAAGACAGGAAACAAGACAAAGGATGGATTTATACTAACCTTTCCTCATTTTATTCTCAGGGGGGCGAGTGCTACAGATTCCCAGAGCCCAGGCTGAAGACTCAGGCAGGTACACATGTGTGGCTGTCAACGAAGCAGGAGAAGACTCCATTCAGTACGATGTTAGAGTACTCTGTGAGTAAAAACGCTTTGTGGTGCAAAGTATCAGTCAGTTTAACAGAGCTGGAGCAAAAGCCCTTTTACGTAGAACAATTTATTATTGTGTATTTCTGTCCTGCAACAGTGCCCCCGATCATACACGGAACAGACAGCGATTCTCCTGATGAGGTCACAGTCTTAGTCAATAAGACTACCCAACTGGAGTGTCATGTCGATGGAAACCCTACCCCCAAGATCACCTGGCTTAAGGACAGCCAGCCAATCAGCTCTGAGGGCCCACATAGAATCCTGTCCAATGGGCGAACACTTCAGGTAACAACCAGGAATCACAGATAGTTGTTCTCAACACGGCTTATGCCATAGCCCATTTTTGTATTGAAATTCATATTTCATGATTCATTCATATCCTATACACAGAACGACCAGAAAATTAAAAACCCTTATACTGTGTAAGTAGGGCCATGCAATAAATAAGCAATTAAAAGCTGTTGAGACCATCCACTTATATTTAAATGAAAGCGTCCAGATAAATGAAATACACATTTACATCGGAAATCTCTGTCCCATTAAAAAGAAACGCTTTAATATGGTATATTAGGTCTGTTTACAGTAAATCTGTGTTCTTAGTGGGTTTTATGTTTCTCCGTCTTTCCCAACCACCAGGTGCTGACTGCTCAGGTATCTGACACGGGGCGCTATGTTTGTGTAGCTGACAACGTGGCTGGAAGTGCAGAAAAATCCTTTAATCTTAATGTTCATGGTGAGTTATATGTGAAACGATGAATTGCATTTTCTAAACTGCCTCAATTTGTGAACAGATGAACAAGATGAAAACATAAACTTACATTTACTGTATAAGCTACTGCTTTCGCATCAAGACTGTCAAAGTCCTGCAAATTAATGTGTAAAAATGTTAAAGATGTAAAAGTGTTAAAGTGATAAAGCGTAAAAATAATATTTACTTTACTCAGTATTTCTTATCTGTTTCCTTTCAGTGCCTCCCACCATCATCGGCCTAAGTCCTGAGACTGTGACTGTGGTGGTGAACAACTTTGTGTCTCTTTCTTGTGAAGCTACTGGTTTCCCCCCTCCCACCTTGAGCTGGCTAAATGACAGGGGCCCCATTCAGGCCAACACAAATGCACTGGTCATGCCAGGTACCGTGAACCTGGAAACTTCTACAGGGTCACATTTAATAGAATGAACTTGAAGCAGTAGATGACAACTGAAGCCATTTTGCATTAAAAGAATATTTAAAATATGTGATTATGATCGTGCCATAAAAAGATCGTGAACAGCATCATTGCAGTAGATTTTGAATGTGTCTATGTGTCCGTTTGTGCCTTCAGGTGGTCGCACGCTACAGATTCTGAAAGCAAAAGTGTCTGATGGAGGAAAGTACAGTTGTGTGGCCATGAACGCAGCAGGAGAGGCTTACAAACACATCCAACTCACCGTTTTCGGTCAGTCCACATCCACACTCTGTGTACTGTACACTGATGGCCTGAGTTTGGCCTATAGTTCTACATAATATATTGTTTTCCTCTCTCCTCCCCCTTTCAGTTCCTCCAAGTATCCGGGACAGTAGTGGGGACTCTCCTGTGGTGGTGAATGTGCTTGTTGGGAAATCAGTAACTCTGGAGTGTGAGTCCAACGCTGTACCTCCTCCCACCATCACCTGGTACAAGAACGGCAGGGTGGTGACAGAATCAGCCAACCTGCGCATCCTGGCAGGGGGACAGATGCTTGAGATCAAAGGCTCAGAGGTAAGAGATCAATGGCTGCCATGATGTCTGTTCTTGTCCTCAATCAATTTTATTTATTTATCTTTCAAAGGTCACATGTCAAGTCAAATGTAAATGTATTATACACACCTAGTGTTAGGTCGAAACATACTTTAACATGAATACTGGGCTTCCATGGAATTTCTCACCAAACCTTTGACACATTTTACTCTATACTGACAGACTGTTGTTTTTAATGTTTTTTTGTTGTGTATTTTTTCTACATCTTCCTCATATGTCTCAATGGTTCTTCAGGTGTCTGATACTGGACAGTATGTTTGCAAGGCCACCAATGTTGCTGGACAAGTGGACAAGAACTTCCACTTGAATATCTATGGTAACACATGATTGATATTAATTTATTCAAAAATCGTGAAATTCATGAATTGTATTTTAAAGCAATGACTACCACTTAAAACATAATATTGAACAAAAACTCTCTCTCTCTCTCTCTCTCTCTCTTTCTTCAGTTCCTCCCACTATTGATGGCCCAGCAGAGGAAAGTGTTGTGGAAATCATCAGTAACCCAGTAACCTTTGCCTGTGATGCTACAGGAATCCCTCCTCCCAGCCTTGCTTGGTTGAAAAATGGACGACCCATAGGTAGCCTGCATTTAGGTTTAAGTGAGCAGTACTAAAGGTTTTTGTTAATCACACAAACCACAACAGTTTTGTCATCTGTCGTCCTGGGAGAGAACATTGATTATTTAGGTGGATTAGGCAAAGAGAAAGGGGTAACTTTGTCATTGTCATTTCATTTATATCAAATGTATGACCATCATATTTCTTTAGAGAACTCGGAGTCTCTTGAGATGCACATCTTCTCAGGAGGAAGCAAGCTGCAGATTGCACGGTCACAGCTTTCTGACAGTGGTACTTACACGTGTGTGGCCTCCAACGTGGAGGGCAAGGCACGCAAGAGCTATCACCTCACCATACAAGGTACATGCACACGCATAGTCGCAGTCACTATGAAATAAACCTAACCCTCCAATCACTTGCGTATTTGTTTCCAGAGAAGCACCTTGGAATATTATGACATGATTTTGTCAGTCTATATGTGTCAACTGTATGTTGTCAAGCTTATATGTTGTCACACAAATGCCTGTATTTACCAATTTATGGTTTATCATAGGATTGTTCTAAGACCAGTAATTAACTCTTCTAAAAAACTCTTCTAGTCCCTCCCAGTATCTCTGGATCAGAGCTGCCCAGTGAAATGGGAGTGCTGCTAAATGAAAGCATCCAGCTGGTCTGTCGAGCCCAGGGAACCCCGACTCCAAACATCCAGTGGTTGAAGGACGGGGAAGTCATCAACAATACGAGAAGCATGGGGCTCAGGTAATGCTTACCACAAAGGAAGAATAAAATAAAAGGAAATTGGGGATTTTACAGTGGGCTAATCCAGCTATAAGTGATGTTGTAATGATGACAACTTTGATGCAATGATGCCTTTGTGTTTAGGATCAGTCCAGATCGCAGCACACTGACTGTGACTAGAGCTCACACCACCGATAGTGGCAAGTACACGTGTGTGGCTACCAACACTGCAGGAGAAGAGGACAGGATATTCAATCTGAACGTGTATGGTGGGTTTTCAAATACATACTACATGTTATCATCCAGTACAAACATCCACTTGTCCTTGATGATGGCATGAAAATGTTTTCATGTCACTGACTTTGCTTTTCACTTTCTTTTTCAGTGCCTCCTGTGATAAACGGCAACACCGAGACAGTTGAGCGATTGACCACAGTTCTGGACAGTTCTGTAAACATTGAGTGTGTTGCTACAGGCTCTCCTCCTCCCCAGCTCAACTGGCTGAAAAATGGCCTCCCTCTGCCTGTGTCCTCCCACATACGGCTTCTCTCTGCTGGACAGGTGCTCCGGTAGGTCAGTGGACAGGGCTCCGGGAGAATTTGTAACACATGGTGCTGCATTTACTTCTTAACTAAGAATTAGCTTAGAATCTTATATGAGGGGAAAATGCTGACCAGCATCACACATAAGATGGATTTATTGCAAAGCACTGTGTTACATTAGGGTAATTCGTTAGTTCTAATTGTATGTGTAAAATTTGCAAAGAAATCTTGTTGCTTGCCAATTTACTGAATCACTTGAATTGGTATCCTACAGATTTTCCTGCTATTTAATCAGCATGGAAATTCTCCCTACCTAATACTACCCTACCTAATACTATTTCATTGTAATGGGTTGCAATAAGAAGTATTTTGGGATCTCTGACATGATTTCTAAGGTTTTACTTCTTTAGCAATGATAGTAAGTGTTAAAAACTTCAATCTAAGAATTAGTCTGGTAAATGTTGTCGGTGTATTGATTTGTCGGTTATTTTATGCCTTCAACGAGAGTCAAAATCTAACAGGATACTTATATTTTTCAGGATTACAAGAACCCAGGTGTCCGACAGTGGCACATATACCTGTGTCGCATCAAACAGAGCAGGAGTGGACAACAGACATTATAACCTACAGGTGCATGGTGAGTCTAAAAACATTGCTCACTTGTAAAATCTAAACAATAAAACACCGAACACTGTTCAGCAAAAAATAATTATCAACTGTAATTTTTATTACTCTTCTCAGTCCCTCCTGGTCTGGATGGAGCAGGGAGCACAGAGGATGTGACTGTAGTCAGGGGAAACTTGGCTTCTCTTCTTTGTGTTGCTGATGGGACCCCGACCCCAACAGTGTCATGGCTCAAAGACGGGGTGACTCTAATTTCTGACCCCCACCTCAAATTCCTCAACTTGAATACCACTGTGCAAATCATCCAGGCCCAAGTCAAAGATACAGGGCGCTACACCTGTGTGGCTAATAATACTGCTGGTCAAGCAAGCCGCCACTTCAACCTGAAAGTTCTGGGTGAATAAAAGCATATCATACCTCCTGTACTTAAGCTTCAGCTTTTGATTCATGGATGAGAAAATACATTTTGTTTTCTGTGTTGTCTTTGTCAGACCCTCCACGCATCAAGGACTCTAGTGTACAAGCAGAAGTATCTGTTGTGGTTAATAATGTCCTGGAGCTTCAGTGTGAGGCCTCAGGTATCCCTGCACCCTCTTTGACCTGGCTGAAGGATGGACGCCCGCTCCCACAGACAGACGGCCTGCGCCTCCTCCGGGGAGGAGAGGTGCTCCGTGTGGCCTCGGCACAGGTTCGTCACCAGGGATTGTTACAGTGAAATCCCATGTCTTCTATATTAAATTTAAACTTGATCAGATACGTTACATACAGTATAGATATAGTGCAGAGATTTGTTTTTTTTCATTGTTTTCATTCTTTGACACTCTTTGTTTCACTTGTACTCAGTTGGAGGACACGGGCAGATACAGCTGCTTAGCCAACAGTCCAGCAGGAGATGATGACAAGGAGTTCTTGGTTCGAGTGCATAGTGAGTGACACAAATGTGTAACACACATTGCAGTGTGCACAACACATGGCTTGAAGTTAATTACCTTAGATGACATGCACAAACAAGGACAATTGATCCATGTCGGTGCTGGTCTCTTTGTGGTTTTCTTGTAACAGTTCCCCCTAACATTGCGGGGGAGAGTACTCCTCAGGACGTGTCAGTGCTGCAGAACAGACAGGTGACACTGGAGTGCAAATCCGATGCTGTCCCACCTCCAACTCTGACCTGGCTCAAAGATGGCAAACCACTGCAGGTCAGAAATCAAACAAATAAAGAACCTATCCATACAATGCTATGACTTCTCCGTAAATGTATTCACAAATCACTTTTTATCCTTGTGTAGGCCTCTGCCCGAGTGCGAATTCTATCAGGTGGCCGCTACTTACAGATCAACATGGCTGAGCTGAGTGACAGAGCTCAGTATACATGTGTGGCCAGCAACATCGCTGGCAAGACTACACGACAGTTTAACCTGGCTGTCAATGGTACAATTTTATCTTTTATCTACACCTCATGTATCTATAGAAATACTTGTTTTATATATATATGTGTGTGTGTGTGTGTGTGTGTGTGTATATATATATATATATATATATATATATATATATATATGTGTGTGTGTGTGTCCCTTCTTATAGACTTGAAAAAGTCTTGTCTTTTCACAATTCCTTCCATAATTCATCATAAATCTGAATTTATTACCCAACTACAAATGACTTAAAAACTATGTATCTGTCTCATCAGTGGCCCCAACAATCAAGGAAGGCTCCCAGACAGTGTCGGTGCACATCAACAAGCCAGCAGTGCTTGAGTGTATTGTCAGTGGAGTGCCACCTCCTCGCGTAACTTGGCGGAAACATGGTGCCATACTGGCAGGAAACAACCCCAGGTAAATCCACATTTCATATAACATTGATGAGTTTTTGCTGATTCTCAAATGAGTATTATTTTCTAATCTTTTTGATTGATGTTAGGTGTTGATGGTTTCCAGGATATTAGATCTGTATACTTTAAATAACAGAGGTGGATCTGAATAATTTAGCACAACTCATTCATTGGAATTGTTGGATGTTGTGCCTTACCTAGTGTGTACAAACATGCAGGTACACATTTGCCGAGGATGGGTCATTACACATTCACTCTGCTCAAGTGACCGACACTGGCCGCTACCTGTGTATGGCAACAAATCAAGCTGGGACGCAACGTAAGAGAGTGGATCTGCAGGTATATGGTGAGTGGTAGATACGTGCATACAGAACACATGAATACTTTTTGAATGGTCTCAGTCACCCACAAATATAGTCACCTGGTAATTTTATGGTCCTTGGTTCACATCTTTCAGTCCCTCCCTCCATCGCTGACGGCCGCACCAATGTGACAGTAACAGTCAACGTTCAGACGACCCTGTCCTGCGAGGCCACCGGCATTCCCAAACCCACTGTCAGCTGGATGAAAAATAGTCGAGTCATCAATACTGACCAGAACCAGAATATGTACAGGTTGATCCAGGTTTTCTCCCTCTCTGTTCTCTAATTCAAGATTAAAAACTCAGCAGACAAAACTGGAAATAAGAGACATTTTATAATCACTCAACTTAGACCAAGCTAATAGTTTTGTTGCCTGAGTGATGCGTCGTAAGATTAACTTTTTTGAAAATCGTATTGATTTTGCCATTTTTTTATATGGTGGGCATCATAGTGAATGAAATACTAATTTTTTGTTATTTCCAGATTACTATCATCAGGATCCCTGGTAGTTATAGCACCCACAGTGGAGGACACAGCAGTGTATGAATGTGTGGTCTCTAATGAGGCAGGGGAGGACTCCAGATTCATCAACCTCACTGTCCATGGTGAGTACACAGCACCCGTTAACAAATCATTCTTATTATGCATGTTCATTGATATTTTATCATGATGTGATTAAACCGATCTTTCAGTTGTAAACATTTTCAACATGTATACATTTCACAGATATATTTCACACATGTTCTAACTTACGTCCCTCTAGTTCCTCCATCCATAGCAGATGAACCCACAGAGCTAGTTGTAACCAGACTGTCCCCAGTGGTCATCGCCTGCACTGCATCTGGCGTCCCAGCGCCCACAATCAACTGGAGCAAAGATGGCATGAAGCTTCCCAAAGAGGGACAGGGCTACAGCATCCTGGCCACAGGTCAGAATTATATTAATGCAAATATCATCCAGAAGTACACAACTTTTATTTGGTAATACCACTGTACCCAAATATAATATAAATATAATATAAAATCACTACAAAAATATGCTTGCTAAATTTAAGACTAACTGATAAATGTTTAGGTTACTTGATATGTCCATATAGAGGCTGTGTTTTAGTTACTAATTGTCATCTCTGATAAGCTTTATTAGTTATATTGATTTGGTGTGTGATTCTTGGCTCAGGTCCAATAGAAATCAGCTCAGCTCAGCTGAGTCATGCAGGACGCTACTCATGCACAGCCAGGAATGCTGCAGGCTCCACCCACCGCCATGTACAGCTCACAGTGCAGGGTAAGAACATCCTGAGACACACTGCTGTTTAGTGGCTGTGAGTGCAACAAGCCAAACATATTCATTATTCAGAATTTCATATAGTCATGGATCCTGATTTAATTCAAACCGTGCATGTGTTTACATTAACACTTCATTCCTTTTTTCAATATCTTTCTGTGAATCATTCTTCTCCCATCTCTGTCCCCAGAGCTCCCAGTAATCCAGAGTCATCCGCCCATGCTGGATGTGATCCTGAATAACCCCATCACTCTGCCCTGCAGGGCCACAGGCTCGCCCAGACCCACCATCACCTGGCAAAAGGAGGGCATCAATATACCCACCACACGTAATTAATCCTGTCTGATTAATCCTGTGTGTGTGTGTGTGTGTGTGTGGGCATGTGTGAATCTGTAATCACAAGTCATTAGTCATAACATCATGTATATTGCTTCATGACAGGTGGAAGTTTCACAGTGCTGCCTAATGGAAGTCTGCAGATCTCTAAGGCCTCTGTGTCCGACTCTGGAACATACATATGTGTGGCTCAAAACCCTGCAGGCACTGCACTGGGCAAAACCAAACTCAGAGTACAAGGTAGGGCACACACTTAAATAATGGTAATTTGATTAAACAGTTGTACTATGTATAGGGATGTAAGAAGAATACTAGAATTTAATGTATTATGATACAATAGCCCTGCATGTAATATTTCTACTTGCTGTGTCCTGCAGTCCCCCCAGTGATCAGCTCAGCGACTCAAAAGTACCTGGCACCTGTGGACTCCTCTGTGACGCTACAGTGCCAAGCTGATGGCTCCCCTGCCCCCTCTGTGTCATGGCATAAAGACGGGCAGCCGCTGAGAGAATCCGTACGCCAGCGGGTGCTCAGTTCAGGATCCCTCCAGATCGCCTTCATCCAGCCAAGTGATACTGGACGATACACTTGCACTGCTGCCAATGCAGCGGGCACTGTCAGTCTAGAGATGAGCCTCACCGTACAGAGTAAGTGACAGTCAATACAGTATTTTAAACCACGTCACTGAACACCAGACACCCCAAACATAGTTTGTGTAAAATTTACATCATGGTTGTCCTTTAAGTTGTCTCTTTAGAGCATACCGTACAATCAGTATGACAGCATTCAACATCAGTATATTGTTAAACTGCACCACCTACTTTGTTATCACAGCATTTACATAAAATACAAAGTACCATTTCTCATTATAAAGATGAGGTGGCTACTTCGCCCAACCCATGTAACTCCACTTCCAGTGAATTTATTTTCAGTTTTCCCATGAAACTTTTAGTAGTTACATCATCTGTGATTGCCATAAAGCTGGAAGAAAAATGTCATGTCTGTTTCTTGGTGTATAGTATTTTCCCTTTTGTGACTTTTGCCTCAATATGTAAAATGTAGTTTACACGGTATAAGTGGCTACCAAACAGCTCTGTGATTGTATGTTTCATAAAACTTTAACAAGACAAATGTTTTGAAATGATAATGTGATGATGATGTGATAATGAAAAAGTAAACCCTCTGCATTTGCAGTCCCACCTTCTATTCGTGGTGGAGAGCAGGAGGTGTCAGTGGTGGAAAACAGTCAGACTCAACTGGTGTGCTTAGCGGAGGGGGTCCCTCAGCCCAGCCTGTCCTGGGAGAAGGATGGTAATCCCCTCATGGAAAGCACAGGGGAGTACACAATCCTGCCCTCTGGAGAGCTGGTTATCGACATCACCCAGGTATGGGAAACACAAAGAAAGAGAAATCTCCCCACTTGTTAATGTCTCTAGATTGCTGAAAAGTGAGATTTGCTTGTATTTAATTATGCTTAGTTGGCTATGATTCTATCCAAGTGTTCAAGATTGTTTAGAGCTCGGCCACCACTAGTGCATGTTGTTGTCTTGTGCCATTTAAACATTTGTTTCTGCATGCTCCTGTTCTCCTCCTCTCCCCTCCCTCTCTATCAGCCTGATGATGCAGGCAGTTACACCTGTGTTGCCACAAATGCAGTTGGACAGGACAGTCGGACAGTGACCCTGTCTGTTCACACTCACCCTGTCTTCACTGAGCTGCTCGGAGATGTGGCTCTCAATAAGGGAGAGCGTCTCCTGCTGGCCTGTGGAGTCAGTGGCATCCCCCCACCTAGAATCATGTGGGCCTTCAACAACAACATAATGCCAGGTATCTAGCAAGATCCCACTGATTAGGAAATGTTCTATATCAGTTGTATTTAGCATGTTTTATATCAGGAGTAGTACATAAAAATCAAATTAAGTCTTTTAACAGTTTTTTCTCATAGTGTCTTTCACTGCTCTTTGTTAATGCTTTAGTTCACTACGATCACATGAACGGCTACAGTGAGCTGGTGATAGAGAGAGTGAGCAAAGACGACTCTGGCACTTACACCTGTGTGGCAGAAAACAGCGTAGGAACCATCAAGTCACTGGGCTTTGTCTATGTCAAAGGTAAAACCACACTGCCATGAAACTATTTGAAGTAAAGTGTTACCATGTAACTCACAACTCAACACTAATCAAGGTCTGTGTCCATAAAGTCACAGCAAGTTCTTCTGTCTGTCTCCAGAGCCTCCTATCATTGACGGGGACCCTCACTCCAACCGTATTGAACCTTTGGGTGGCAATGCCATCCTGAACTGCGAGGTACGGGGAGACCCCCTGCCCACCATCCAGTGGAGCAAAAGTGGAATAAACATCCAGATCAGCAACCGCATCCGTCAGCTGGACAACGGCTCTCTGGCCATCTATGGCACAGTGGTAGGAAAACACACGAGACTGAGAGCTGTTCTGTGTGATATTCTGTACATAATGTTGATAAAAAGGTCAAATCTGAGTGCTGCGGTGGTTCAGCCACCTGAGATAGAATCATTTAAACCCAATTTCCCTTTTCAGTGTGCTTATTTGGGAACAACTATCTTTTAAGTAGTTTCATAATGTGTGGTTTTCAGACAGGCATTTGTTAAATATATATACACCTTATGAAACTTATTAATGATCATAATAATGAGCTGTGTTTCAATGAACTTTTATACAGAGTGAAGATGCAGGCAACTACATGTGTGTGGCAACAAACGATGCTGGAGTGGTGGAAAGGAGTGTCACGCTTACTCTGCAGAGTAAGTGTCTCGTCTTTTCTGTGTCAGTTTTATTTAGCATAAGATCTGGCGTTTGCTACGTGATAAAAAATAAAAGCTATTCTAACCTAAAAGAGTTATCTGGTGATTTAGGACTGCACCTTTAACGGTGATATTGGGGGTTATTTTAGTGCTCCCTGTGTTTAGCAAGCCGATTTTGATGAAATCAGTGGAATTCTCCTTTAAATGCTAGATCACATGGTTCTGCCCTTCTTCCAGGTGCGCCCGCCATCACAGTGGAGCCAGTGGATACAGTGGTGGATGCTGGCACCACATTTGGGCTCAACTGTCAGGCCGAGGGTGAGCCTACCCCCATGATAGAGTGGTCCCGCCAGGGGCGTCCCCTGCTGCGCAGTGACCGCTTCTCCATCCTGTCCAATGGTTCCCTCAGAATCAGCAGTGCCCAGAAGGAGGACACTGCTGAATATGAATGTGTGGCCAGAAACCTGCTAGGATCAGTGCTGGTCAGGGTCACTGTTACTGTTCGAGGTGAGCTGGACACTGTGATTTTGTTTTGTTTACTTTTGAGTCAACTTTCATTTTAACCCGTAACAAATGTAGTTATGTAGTTGCACTGAACAAAATATTCAATCATGTTCAAGAGGGCATTGTTTCTTCCACAGAGCACTGCTAACAGAACTTTTTGTCTTTTCAATCATTCTCTATATCCAGTAAAGAAAGAAGAAATCAAAAGCAGCCTACCATCTAAATTGACCAAATGACTAAAGATATGCTGTGTTAATGTGTAATAATTTGGTTTCCAGTTCACGGAGGCTTCTCAGAGTGGACAGAGTGGGGTCCTTGCAGTGTGTCCTGTGGTGTTGGGTCCCAGAAGAGGCTAAGGCAGTGTAACAATCCTCTACCTGCCAATGGAGGGCGTCATTGTGCAGGATCAGACACAGAGACACGTAGCTGTCAGGGAAAGCCCTGTCCAGGTGAGAGTGCTTTGAAAGATCAGACGCAGAGGATTCAACCTGTTCTCTCAGTATTTATAAAAGCAAATGGCATATATGGTAACAATATCTGTACCTTTATCTCTCTACAGTGGATGGTAACTGGTCAGAGTGGTCTCTCTGGGAGGAGTGCTCTCGTACCTGTGGTCAGGGTAACAGAACCAGGGTCCGGACCTGCAGTAACCCTCCAGCTCAACATGGAGGCAGACCTTGTGAGGGGAAGGCAGTGGAGGTCATCATGTGCAGTGTCAGACCTTGTCCAGGTGAGTAATCAAATTAAGTTTTCCATAAATGCAGCAGAAGAATACCAACTTTATGAATAGCTGTTATAAGGAGGTGCAACTAGCAGGAATGAGTGTTGGATGTGCCACACAGTACAAACAGTGAAAATCCCATCCGTGTAAAATCACACATCTCAACTTCTAAATATTGAAGTTAGTGTTTGACTTTTCAGAGGGCAACAATGAACGAAATTCCATTTTTTAAGGGTTTTTAACAACTTCATGTAGTTTAATTACTCTCTGAAATGCAGTCGAGGAGAATTATAAAGTGGCTTCAAATGGAAATGGAAATGCTCAAGTAAAGTACAAGTTTCTCAAAATTGCACCTAAGTACAGTTGTTGAGAAAATGCACCAGTTACTTTCCACCACTGGGCCAATTTGTGACATTAGGCTTGTATGTATCGAAATCTTTTTACTCCTGCAGTGGCGGGTAACTGGGGGTCTTGGCTACCATGGAGCCCATGCAGTGAGACCTGTGGTAAGGGTATGCAGTCAAGAATCCGGCTGTGCAACAACCCTCCTCCAGCATTTGATGGGCGGCAGTGTGAGGGCTCAGACACTCAAACTCAAGTGTGCAAGGAGAGACCTTGTCCTGGTGAGGGCTCAGGGATTGTTCTTTACAATAAAATCAGATTGAAAGAGATCTCAGTGGATCTGAGAGTCAATGCTAAAATCTAATTTCATATATTTAAGTTTAAGTCTAAGTCTTCTTTTCTTTGTGCCGTCCAGTGGATGGGAAGTGGTCATCCTGGGTGAGCTGGGGAGCCTGCAGTGTTTCATGTGGAGGCGGGACCAGACAGAGGACACGCCTCTGTGCCAGCCCCGCCCCTCAGCATGGTGGCAGGCAGTGTGAAGGCAACGACGTGCACATTGACTTCTGCAATAGTGACCCCTGCCCCAGTGAGCGATGTTAACTTTTATTTGCTCTCACTGCTTAGATTTTAGAAATGCAGCAAAAACACATATTCTCTATATATTTAATTATGTCTGTATATCTATCTGTAAAAACATCTTCCCAGTGATGTGTCGGCTCTTTTGGCTTACCTCTTTTTTTTCGTTTTGTGTCTTTGACATTTTTACTTCTTCTCTGTCAGTCAGCGGTAACTGGGGTCCATGGAGTAGCTGGGGCAGCTGCAGCAAGACATGTAATGGAGGTCAGATGAGGCGCTACAGGACATGTGACAACCCCAGACCCGCCAATGGTGGGAGAGCGTGTGCAGGTGCAGACACACAGATACAGAGATGTGGCACAGCCAACTGTCCAGGTGAGTCAGCATGTTTAAGACTGTGTCAGGGGTCACCAATGTTAAGGGTAGAGAGGCTCCTTCATGTGCAGAAAATGCTCTTGACAAGAAAAATTAGGTAGCTGTAAATAGTCCAAATAAATAAAACTAACCTGTTGCTCTATTTTACATTGAAGTCACTGAGTGTTTAGGGTGAGTAACATGGGACCAGAGAGAAACAAACCCACAAGTCCCTTTTTAGTGTATTCCTGCATAGTGGAAACATAATGTGGAATAATGTGTGAAAAAATCAGATTATGAGGCAATTGCTGTATTTTTTTTTGCCATGTTTTTTTGTATCATTTGTATGTTAATGTGTGTTTTTTATTGTACATTTTTGGGCTATATTTTTGCAGTTGATGGTAATTGGGGTTCATGGCAGCCATGGGGAGAATGCTCTGCTTCCTGTGGGGGCGGAGAGAGGGCACGTGTCCGTCTCTGTAATAATCCATCTTCTAGCAACGGTGGTCGGCCGTGTCCAGGAGACTCCTCTCAGCTGTCCAGGTGTAACACTCAGGCCTGTCCAGGTAAGCCGTTTTTGTAAGTACATACTGTATATGTGTGCAGTTGAGCTCAGCAGACAAAGCATTCTTAGATACCTTCTTTTTTTGATAGGTGGGCCCCAGAAGGCACGAGGAAGCATCATAGGAAACATCAATGACATTGAGTTTGGAATTGCCATCCTCAATGCCACCATCACAGACAGCAAGTCTGGCGGCAGAATCATCAAGGCAACTATCACTAATGTACCCAGAACATTAGGTCAGTTTCATATGTTGAAGTCTTCTATGTTCAGATGTGTCGTCAGCTAAATAATACCTGACTCCATGCAACAAATGCACCTAAGTTGTGAATTTTCTCAATAACACTCATAATAAATGAGATTTTGCTTTTAATTTTAAGGCCCTGCAATGAGAAAACTCATCTCTATCCTGAACCCTGTTTACTGGACCACTGCACAGGAAGTAGGAGAGGCTGTCAACGGCTACACGCTAACAGGAGGCATCTTCAGGCGAGAGACACAGGTGGAGTTTGCCACAGGTAAGAATGGACAAGCCCTGGTGTGTCTGTGTCATTTCTACAAGGTGAGCTGTTAATATGAATACAGAGAGTGGGTTCAACCTGGAGCCTTGGGGCTGTTAACGAAATAGTGAAAATGTTGCCTGATCATTTTGAATGTGAATAATATTGGTGGAATTGGGTCTCGATAGGTGAGATCCTGAGGATGACCCACATTGCCAGAGGCCTGGACTCAGATGGAGCATTGTTACTGGACATCGTAGTGAATGGACACATCCTGCAGCTGCCCTCACATGCTGACATCAGCATCAAGGTGATAAGCATATGTATATGCATTACTTGGTTTAAAACAGATTGAATCCAGGGAAACTCAGAAAAACACAAACATTACGACAAATGCTGCATAGTTCAGTGTGTCAAACTTGAACAGGACCAATGATTTTCAGTTCTATTTTAGCCAGTTTATTACAAATCACATATCCATTACAGTATATGTGGTTTCTTGTTAATTAGCTAAAGTGTGTCAAAATACTTTCAAACTGCCTAACAGGACTACACAGAGGATTATATCCAGACGGGTCCAGGCCAGCTGTACGCTCTGTCCACCCGCATGTTCAGCATCGACAGGGAGAGTGTGCCCTACTCCTGGAACCACACCATCTCCTATGACCGGTCCAAGGGCAAGATGCCCTACCTCGTAGAGATGCTGCACGCCACAGCTATCAGCGCTCACTACCACCCCCTGGAGGAGATGTTGGTGTATAGCATCCAAGCTAGTATCGCCAAGGGTGAGGATACTGGTCTAGAAAAGGACTGAATGAATGTAGGATTCATTTTTTGACCTCTGGTGAGAGATGGACTGAAAAAGACTGCTTAGGTTACTTGTCTCTGTGTTTTTCCTCTGCTGTTCCTTAGTCATCAATTTATACAACTGGTATTTCTTTTTTCTCTCTATGTTTTTGTTATGTTTTTGTTATGTTTGTCAAATATAATCTCAATTAAATGATGAAATGTTTACCAAACACAGGAGATCGCAGTAACCAGTGTCCACAGGGATTCACGTTGGTGTCTGCTGGGCCCTACTGTGCAGGTAGCGTTTATTACAACAAATTATGGTGATCCTAACTCAATCAGAATCAGTTAAATAACATTGCACTCTATGGCTACTTATTATTAGTGATATGTAATTCGCTTTTTGAGACACGTTTTGGATTAAAAGGCACATTTAAATGATTTAGCAGCATATCCAAACATACCCAACAGAGCTTTCATATTGTATTGTATTGTTGTTGATGTATTATTTATGTGCTGTAGATGAGAACGAGTGTGAGGTCGGGAATCCCTGTTCTCATGCCTGCCACAACGCCATGGGCACCTACTACTGCTCTTGTCCCCGGGGCCTCACCATCTCAGCTGACGGCAGGACCTGTCAGGGTAGGTACACAACTCACGAACGTACACCCAGCTATTCTGAATCAGTGCTGTTGGCATTCTTACTGCCCAAACAGGTCGTTGTTTAAATAAGTCTACGTTCTTCATTCTCATAGACATTGACGAGTGCTCGCTGGGTGGGAACGTGTGCCATGATGGACAGGACTGTGAGAACACGATTGGCTCTTACCGATGTGTCATGCGCTGTGGGCGTGGCTTCAGGAGAACGTCTGATGGTCTCAGCTGCTCAGGTACATCAACAGGCTTTATCGATCTACTGAGTTTTTGCTGTGAGTGTTACTTACAAGAAACTTTTTGCAATTGCTGTCTTTGCTGCTCAGATGTGAACGAGTGCCAGGAGTCCAATCCGTGCAATCAGCATTGTCTGAATACGATTGGTAGCTACCGATGTGCCTGCGAGCCGGGCTTTCAACTCAGGAACCGACGCTGTATAGGTGACACAGCAACACACCTATCCATATAATGCTTTATCTGTATTATTCATAATAGTAGATTACTAGTTGGGTTTTCTTAATAAACAATAATTTCCCTAATTTCTCTTCTCCTCTCTCTCTCATCTCCCCAGATATAAACGAATGCAGACAGAGAGTTTGTCGATCAGATCAGCAGTGTAAAAACACACGGGGTGGTTACACCTGTATTGACTTGTGCCCCAATGGTATGACCAAAGGTGCCAATGGGACGTGTGTCGGTGAGCGTTCAACAACATGCAGTATTTCTTGTTGAGCCAGAGAGCATTCGCTGAAATACAGATTTTAGAAAAGTTCAAACTGGGAGAGATTTTAGTTTGACACCCTGATTTATACTTCTGTGTCCTCCGCGGCCTGTCGTAGATATCGATGAATGCAGAGATGGAACTCATCAGTGCAGATACAATCAGATCTGTGAGAATACCCGAGGCAGCTACCACTGCACCTGTCCACGTGGCTACAGATCACAGGGAGTAGGACGACCCTGTGTCGGTATGTACACCCTTTATGTCTCTCATATCCTGTCAACTCCTAATCAAGCATGAGGAAAACACAAATTAAACACTAGCCAATATATTATGAAATTCAAAGGGGCTTTATTTGCAGCAATTAGACAGGTGATACTTCCACTTGCTGGTGTGTAATCCTGTTTAGCTGAGGAGATTTGCCTAAGCATACAGCATGTTAAGCAATTAAACAGTGTGAAACATATTTGCACTGCTCTTCCTTTACACTTCGCATCAGCTTGCCTGCTTCTGCCAGCATACTTCTCTCTTTGTGTCAGTGACTCACTCCTGTTGAAAGTCTAAAATAACTCTGGTGTCATCTCCAGTATAGGTCAGACTTTATAGTTTGCCAATGCTTGCTTACATCTCTACAATGCTGCAATTAAAACTGCTGACTAACTCATGACATTAAACGCAAAGACCCTGCAAAGATTCAGTGCATGATATCAGGTCCTCTGTAGCTCCAGGTTGATGCTATGCCTGTTTACCTACGCTGGCAGATAGGAGTAAGAGAAAGGGTAAGAAAGGACTGCAGAGGAAGGAAAACTGAAAATAAATGGGACCATAAAAAGACCAGCACCATGACCTCACAGCTCTGTCTGTCTCTGTTTCCTTTCACTCTCTTTTGGTTCTGACTTTTCAAACTGTTACCTTAATGTTTGGATCTGGCTATTTCCTGGCACACATTCACCTGTGACATCATTAACATTGTACGCCGATGTCTGTCTTTGTGACATATTTATCTGGCATGAATTGGATTTTGTACCTGATATCAAATATGTCTTATATTTGATATCATTTCACAGGCAAAACTAGACTCAGGATTAAATATAAGTTGTTTTTTTTTTTTAAATCTACAAAGCATTCCTTATATTTGATATGAGAAGAGGTAATCTCAGTTTCTCATTCAAATCATGTATTTTTAGTCTCAATACATTTCTGTCTTAGGGACATGAACATGTATTGTTGTACAGTGGGGTAATTGACATATACCCTTTCCCCCTTTCATTCTCATCTCCCTCATCTGTCTTCATGGCCTGCACCATCTTATTCGTTCTATTCATCCCCCTAAATATCACCCTTTTCCATTACTTCACTACACTACTTTTTTTTTTTATCCCTCCTTCCTTCTTTTCTATCACTCTGTCTTTTCCTGGTGCTGGTCTTTCTTTGTGCTGAGGGCAGACATAAATGAGTGTGAGCGGCTACCGCAGCCCTGTGCCCACGAGTGCATCAACACACCCGGCAGCTTCAAGTGTACCTGCCCGCCGGGACGCCACCTGCTGGGGGATGGCAAATCCTGTGCTGGTCTGGAGCGTCTGCCCAGTTACGAAAGTTACTCATTCGGCTACCGAACGTCACAATCCTCTCCTGAGCGCAGCTCCCACCAGCGACTGTACCACAACTTGGCCTCTCAGAGCTACCACTCCTACTCTGCCAACACAAGGGGGCGCTACAGGAGCCGGAGTCGCAGAGAGACTCCTGTACGTTCCACGCAGCAGGGCTTCCATGGTTGCCTGCAGGGGTTTGAGTCCAGGGGTGGCTCCTGCTTAGGTAACTATGGAGGAAAGGCAGGGTTGAGATGAGGGAGAGGATGAAAGTTAATAGACAAAGTGTCTCTTTGCTTCATGGCTGCTTATGGGTTTGCTCTAAATATGGGACTGTGAGCTTTAAAAATGTGTCTCAGTACATCATTTATGTTCTCTTTTTTTTCTATACATTTTTCTGTGACTGTTTGTGTGTTTGTGCACGTGTGTGACACCAACAGACATCAATGAGTGTGAGGTGAGGGATGCCTGTCAGCACGAGTGTATGAACACACCAGGGAGTCACAGGTGTCTCTGTCCTGCTGGTTACCGCCTCATGACCAATGGCAAGACGTGTCAAGGTGAGAACCCCCAGCTGCCCCGTGAGTCCTTCCATCGGCATCATTTCATTTGGCGTTCAGTGTAGCATCTCTGCAACAATGTTTGTGGTATCTACAGATATAGACGAGTGCCTGGAACAGAACATCCAGTGCGGAGCGAACCAGATGTGCTTTAACATGAGAGGAAGTTACCAGTGTATTGACACACCCTGTCCACCAAACTACCAGAGGGATCCAACCACAGGGTAAGCCTTGACACTGAATCCATTAAAGAAAGAAATGTCCCTTTTGGTTTAATAAAAGACTCTTTCTTATTATTTCGTTATTTTTCTGCTTTCCCACACTCTACTCAACTGAAATCTGCATTAAATTTTAAAGGTTTTGCCTGAAGAACTGCCCACCAAATGACCTGGAGTGTGCGCTGAGCCCTTACGCTCTGGAGTACAAGCTGCTGTCTCTTCCCTTTGGCATTGCAGCCAACCAGGACCTCATCAGACTGGTGGCCTACACACAGGACGGAGTGATGCACCCCAGAACCACCTTCCTAGTGGTGGACGAGGACCTCACGTTGCCCTTCGCCCTGCGAGACGAGAACCTGAAGGGAGTGCTGTTCACCACGCAGGCGCTACGAGAGCCCCACACGTACCGCATGAAGGTCCGCGCCCTCTCCTACAGCGAAGACGGAGGCATCGAGTACCAGACGACCTTCATCGTCTACATCGCCGTCTCTGCCTACCCCTACTGAGAGCACTTTAAATGACGCGGGACAAAGGCGTGGCGATGAATTGCGTCCTCCGCGTGCAGCACCACTGAGATAAGAGTGAGTGGGTGTGGTTTTAGAGCAGTTGCCACATCAGTAAACAAACTGAGAAAAAAAAAAAAAAAAAGACTGCGTCCAGTGTGAGAGAGCCCGGTGAGTGCATACAGCCCTGAAGACATGAGGAAGTAGATTTGAAGTGGATACAGTACAGGCAACTGGAGGGTAACCGGAAGCTTGGATGAAACTATTCATTGGCTCTAATCCCTGGAATCCTCTCCTCAGTCTGTCATGACTTTTTCGGTGAAATGTTTGATATTGTGCCTTGTTATTTTCCCCTGCCCCTTTAGATCTATTTATAAGATCAACAAGATTTTGCTCCTCAAAGCCGAAGCGTCCACCACTGGCTCAGAGAGTAGGCTTCAACCCTACTCAAGAAAGCTTGGCTAGCCTTTTATTTACATCTACCTATTATTAACTTATTGGGAAGTGCTTGAACGAGAGAACCGGGCTGTTCCCACCTTTGTGTCATCAGTCACCAATACGTGGAGTTGTGACTGTTCAGATATGGTGCTTATTACGGCAATAGAAAAAAACTTGACTGTTACATATTCTACATCCTCAGGTAGTGGCCTATCATATACACGAGCGCATAAAATAGAAACTCTATCCAACCAGTACACTGATCACATCATACTGCTCCATCCAATAGTTGATACCAAGATGTACTTTATTTTTATGACTTGTACATATGTTTTTTTTTTCCTCATAATGTATTGTCATACTTATTGTATCCATTTTGTAATAAAAATGTAATAAATGAATATACACTGAAATTCAGCTTAATGTATGTCTGCAGCACCACTGCATATGAAGCACGTCACATCTGGGACAGGGTTTATCAAACTTTGAAGAATTATGTACAAGAATGGAGTAAAAACGGTGTCAGGAATAAGACACATTTATTATTTATGCTCTGGAATCATCCTTACATTTTACTCAGTGATGTGTTTTTTTTGTGTGAAGTCATTTTTATTTGTGTGAAATTCTTTATCTTTAGGAGAAATAAATATGTTAATCTGATATATGTATAATGTATAAATACAGAAATAGGGATGAAATGATGAAAAATTGGCTGGAATGGAAACAAACGGAGAAAAAAGCCAAACTGGATAAATAAATACTGTAGCTGGTAGACAAAGTATAAAATTTTAAGGAGAAATTAGTACCACTATTCAGAATGTGAAAATGCATGAAAAGTGATGGCAAACACAATTAATATAACCTGTTTTCTTGTTGTTTGCACACCTGATCAATGCAAAGAGATGCAGAGTGCACGTAAAACATCAGAAGTCACGACCGTGTTATGATCAGCATTCATACCTTTTTATTTTTGTCAAAAAAGCACAAACATAAAAAAGGAATATCGAGTAAGGCAGTTTGTACATCAGTTTGGTATGCTCCCTCGTCTTCACGCCCTTGGCTAGAAGAGCATCGGACTAGAAATACATGAAGCAGAAGAAGAAACCAGACCATTCTTCCTTTTTGTTTTCATGTAAAACTAGACGTTACTGCATTAGAAAAAGGAATCTAATGTCACTGATGACGGTATTCAAACATGAAAAGCCATGTCTAAATATCAACTGGTGAGAACTCGCGAGTGAAACACAACTGTGATGATACGTTTGTGTTTCAGAAAAAGCGACATCCATTGAGAAATTTCCACTCAGTGTTTGATTGGAAATAAGCTGGAACAAAACATTACGCTGGAACAGACTCCCCGCCCACATCACTACGTCTACATAAGGAGCACGGTCGCAACTTTTTGATCCATAACACACTTTGCTTTTATGTTCATTTATACTGTTTATAGTTATAACTCCACCACTCTGTTGTTAAAGTTCTTCTCTAATACACAATGGCGACTAAATCATCAATGTAAGCTACATTTTTTTTCCATGAAAGCAAAAGAAATCATTTGGCAACAAACATAATCTACCAGATAAGGCAGATAAAACTATTACATTTTCAGTTTGCCTCCTCTTTTCATAAGACGTATGGAGATTAAAAGTGTACGTGGTAGTGACAGTGTGACATCCTACTGACAGACAACACCATTTGTGTGAATGAATGAGCTTAAATTCAAACTTAAATTCAATACAAAAATCTATTTTTTGTTTTTTTTCCAGAAGAGACACAGAACAAGTACAAAAGACTGGTATGAAATGCTTGAGAAAAATACTCAAAATCTCAAAAATGGGATCATGCAAATGATACACATATATACTTCTTAACTCCCTCTCCATTTTCGTAGAGACAAACTATCATGATCTTATCTTAATGTCTCCTGCAGTTCAAGCATGCTGATATTGTCAAACCTTTTAATTTCTATTAAGTCGGGATTTGGCCTTGATGCAGAAATGGTGACTATAAAACAAAAGCAAAACCAAGAGGAAAATGTTTAATCCTAGATTATTTTTCTGTTAAATACCAAAATAAAAAAAGCAATCTCAGAAAGGACTCTCGGGGTGACGGGTTATTTTCCTGAAACTACAGACAGAAAGCAGCTCCTACAAACAGTACCAGCAGAGCCGCGTGATGTCCTGTACAGTAGCGGAGGGTGCACCACAAAGTCAGACACACGAGGGATGTGAGGAGCAATAAACAGGGATTAATAAGAGTGGCGGTGGAGATGCATTGAGGGTAATAATCCTTAACTGGGGCAACCCCTACCCCTCCCCTCCGTGCACGACGACCCCCGTGAGCAAATCCACCACCCTCCATCTGTGACTGTGCTTTTCAGAAGCCTCCCGCTGCTTAAGTGTTATCGGGAGAGGCAATGAGAGGATTTACTGACACAGAATCGGGCTTTTATTCCATCAGGAAGTCTCTGCTGCGAAGATAACACAAGAGGATGGTGGAAAACAAACACAGAGTTTTCCTGAGAGAAGCAAAGCTGAAACCTTCTGTGTGTTTTGTGTGGAAGTCAGTGGAGGATACATTTCTAAGCGTCATGCCTGTGATTGAGCACAAATGTGTGTAAAGTGAGTAGGTACTGTGTGTGTGTGTGGCAGTGGCTCCCAACCTTTTTCTGCCTGTGAGCACTTAAAATGAAGGGGGTCCACACGCATGTCGCATCGCGTTCATGTGTCTCCTGGTTTTGACCGGTTCAAACATGGAGTAACTTTTTTTTATTCTTGTTCTATTTGAATTATTTTTAGAGGCTTGAAGAGGTAAATGTTACAGTAATTTAGAAGAAAAAAAGATGTAAAGTTAGAGGAAAGTCTCAAACAAAATCTTGTGTATTTTTGCTAGAACATGTTTTTCTGCCTTTACTTGCGTTTTTCTAAGATTTATTCCCCCCCAGGTTTGAGAACCACTGGTGAGTAGAAAGAGCGCCAACTGTATAGGAATGACAGGGAGAGAGGAGAGAAGGGGGGGTGGGGGGTAAATAGTTAAGCGAAGGAGCACAGACACATGGGTTGTGAAGCTATCTGTGGCACCCTGTGACGAATTTGATTTAAGTAGGCTGTGATCATGCATGGGAAGAAAGAAGAAAACCCATTTTTACCATAATGTGACCCAGATTTGATTCTTTTTTAGTCTGGCCTTGAACGCATCAGGATCACATCGGGTTAAAAATCAGTTTTTCCCTGTTAGTCCCTATGCCATCTGTTAGATTACATGAACAGTACAGTACAGATGCAGTCCTCCTGTATCTGTCAGCGATGTGGAGCGAACGGATCCTCCGCCCCTCTTTTAGACCGTCTTCCTCGCTGTTAGTACCCTGACGATGCAGCCCACTCCTCCGGCTGCCAGAGCCTGGAGACACAGGAGGGAAAATATGGTCAGGATTTTTCTTTTAGAACTAACGCTCTGTTCAACAGTTACCATTTCTCTTTGACGTGTTAAAAGAAAAAATATTTCTAAAGCCACATCTAAGAGAAAACTTTCACTTTCACAGACTTACATTTTTCCAACACATTCTTGATGATCCAGCTCTACAAATCTTATCTTATAAGATTAATCTTATCTTTCTTTGTAATCTTTGTCTTTAGACCTCTGGAGGGGTTTTAGTTTAAAATCTGTCTCATCAAAAACATCTCAAATGTCAGCTTTTCCCTCAAGTCAAGCCAGTTTTATCTAAATAGGACAAAATCAATGTGGGACACATTGATATGACTGATATCAGAGACTCGCCTTATTAAGCAAATAACAAATAATACGTTTTTTTTGTCAATTTCATTATAGAATTCTTTGGTTCGCTCAAGTTGATACTCTTGAGTTTGGTTATCAGAATCGGTATAAGAATGAAAAAGGCTGGATTGGTGCGTCTGTAGAATAGAATTTGTGTAGAGGGCTTTAAAGGAAACATCTCCCCTCGTCACTTTATGACTATGTCAGACAATACAGTGTGATTATTGACCTTTTCGTGCCACTGCAGTAGGACCGCGCTGCTGTTTTCTGACGGCCTCTCGAAGCCTTTGTAGATGTATTTCATCAGCAGGTCCACACCGTTCTTGTCGAGGGACTGCACCCCTTTCTCAATGTCGCTGCTCTTAAAGGCGCTGAGCACCTTCAGCACCAAACCCTCTGCTCGGTCCTGAAAACAAGACATTTGACAAGAGGAGTTGCTGTGGAGTTCAGTTAGCGGCGAGCCTGGTTCCAGGCCTCTGCAGACTGCATAGATGGACGGATGGATCATTCAAAAGCATTAAAGCCTACAAAGTGATTTATTAGAAATGGTTCAAACCATTATTGAGCAAGAAAAGCAAACCCACCTTGACGTTCTGGTTCTTTGTGTTGATTGGTGGGTTCTTCAGAACTGCCTGCAAAGCCTCCATGAGATTTCCTGTGCGGGGAGGGTCAAGGGCACAACACAGCACAGCAGGGGCCCTCCTCTGAATCACCATAGTGGCTAAAAGTTAATCTGCACATTAATGGCTATTAGTTTGACTCCAAACACATTTTTTTGTTAAAAAGAAAAAGGAAAGTAGAAAAGAAAGATAATCTAGTCTATGATGACCGGAAATCTGTCACAACTGTCTCCACTTTCAAAAGCAAACAAATTTCAGTTTTCTCAGGTTTAGGATTAGTTACTGTGTGTGTGTGTGTGTGTGTGTGTGATGTACATCTGCAGGGTGGGTGCTCGCACAAACATTTTACTGTACAGCACATTGAGTTTGCCTTAATGAAATGAGCAATATAAATAGCAGTGTCTTGCATTCATAAAAGAATAGAAATGACCACCTTAAAAGATAGGTTCACACTGTTTTCAGGTCTGTCTTGAAACAAAACACACATACAGTGTATGTATTTTTAAAAGAGTTCATGCTACAACCACCATATTATTCCTCCTGTCCAAACTTGCTGCGAAGAGATCCCTCGTTAGCTCTGAGATAAAGTGGAGGGCAAGTGAATAAACAGGAGGAATGATTACACACAACACAGCCACATGTCAGTATTCCTTTTATCTTCATATTTTAAGTATTATTATTACAAAATTTGACAATAAAGAAAAAAGCTGTGAGCCTATCTGGTAGTTCTCCTGCTCTGTGACATGAGGTGGGAAGTAGCTCTTATTCAATGAGGAAGTGGAGCACTTTAATGCCTTATAAGGCCTAGAAGACTAAAACCAGAGGCTCAGCAATTGTAAAACAACACACAACCTCAGCAGAAGCACTTAGCAGCCAAAATGTACCAGCTGTATCAAAGACAATATAAAAAAAAAAAAAAAGACCTTTAGCAGAGAGCCACACCTCTGCAACACTCATCTTACTAAGCTCACTCACAGACACAAATCTGTACACACTGAGCTTAATAAAGGCGACCTTATAGTTATTCTCATGCACACTAGCTTACAGTTATTACACGTAGACAGCCTGTTCTGTCTTGGGGCAGAAATCCCTGGTATGTGACTGCCAGGCAGGTCTGAACAGCGACTGGCCTACTTGCAAAAACGCCCCGTTTACAGAGGCGACACATATGGAGCAAAATGAGCAGATAAATCGTGGCCTTAAACAAACACAAGCCCGCCGACTGCGGCCGTCTTCCGTGTATGCTACCAGCCGGGCTAGCTAATCACGTAAAAGGATATTGTCTGATGAGGGAGTCCACCTCTGCCTCGTCGGGTCCCAGCTGGTTTTCTCCTCCGTCCTCCTCGTCCACAAATTTGTTCTCGTCGTACTCGTCCACGTCCACTCGCCTGAAGCGGGCGGACATGGTGCTCTTCGACATGTCGACGGCGGTTCGGGAGTCTTAGTTTTAACCAAAAGAAAAGCACAAGAGTCCACGTTGAAGTCCGGCCTCTTGTTTTCGTTTTGTTTTGTTTTTTTTACTGCTTTTCTCTGATACGGCTGTCACAGGCAGGCAGGCAGGCAGGCAGCGTCCTCACTTCCTTCCTCCCTTTTCTTCTGTGCGGTTTCTGCTTCCGCGTACACGTCGTCGCCGCCTGGTGGTCAGAATGTGGAACTGCAGGTCGCTTTCTGTAGTTCCCACATTTGGCCGCTAGAGGGCGATCAAACATAAGAAATTAAACCACTTTGCCAAACACATCAATATTGATATTAAGAGATAAGAGAGACTTTATTTATCCCACACCGGGGAAATTCACTTATTACAGCAGCAGAGAGTCAAGAGACAGAAAAGGTGCAGATATCACTCAATGTCCAGGGGTGGGTCAAATTATTTTGGATTGTAGTAAATTAAATTATATGAAGATGCAGGATGATTAGAAAATTAAATTTTTTTAAGGAAAGAAATCACATAAACTTTCATCACGTGGACAAAAAAAAAAAGGAGTTTGACCATAAACCATTATAATAATCCAGTATCCAGGATTAATGTTGAGACCTTATCTCTGCAGTGATTCAGGCATTCAGCCAGATTCTAATGTTTTGAGATGAAACAACGTTTAAGGAATGAGGTTTTGACACAGACTATAATTCACCCGTATGTTTGGACCCAGATGCAACTACTCCAGTGATTACATTTGGGGTTTTCAAGCTGGAATCCAAACCAAAGATGATCTGCACTGATATGTGTGTGTGTGTGTGTGTGTGTGTGTGTGTGTATGTCTGTGCTGACTCAAGTCATCTACTGACTGACCACTGCTGTGCTACGGATCACTGCTGTGGCGTATGTATTTATTTAACTGGACCAGTAATGGGTGGTCTGTGGTAATTCCGCAGACCACCACGTCAGCTGCATGATCTCAGGGCCTTACTGCGTCATGTGAAAGTGCATTTTTGCCTTTGCAGGATGCAAGACACACTTTCCATGTCGCCAGTTCACACACTCATCTTTTTTTTGAATCAGAGAGGCAGTAAACACAAACAGACGTATCCGCTTGACGAGCTGCAAGACAAATGAGTGAAAGTTTTGGCGCCTTCAGACTTTTTTCGTCCTCAAACTCAGGGGCTCATTTTAAATCTTGGCTGGGAGGCCTGTGATGTTGCCATGGGTAACAGGCACACAGTTCATTGCGATGGATCCTGGCCAATATAAACCATTATATTAAACACGGACATCTTCTGGGAAGTGAAGAAAGTGGGACACACCTAGTTTACATTGATGCCTTTCTTTTTGTTGGAATGGGAATTTCTAATATCCTTATCTCCTTGTCTAGACTGCCGGCCCTTCGCCTCAGGAGGAGAGAGGATAACACATGTTAATGTATTTCCCATTGCGCACCTCCGATTCACTCCAGCACACACACACACACACACGCATCATATCAGACATATCTGACCAAGGAGGTTTCAGAGGAGTGAGGAAGTCAGTGTTGCTCACTGCGCTGGATAAGTAATAAGAATAGCAAGATACCAGGATGGTACGATTGTGAAACAGGGGAGTATCATTTAACCCCCACACACATGTGCACACACACACACACACACACACACACACACACACACACATATACACACACAAACATGCACACACACATATAACTTGTACTTCAATCTTTGCGAGAACTCTCACTTATATAATGCAGCCCCCTACCCTAACCTTAACCATCACACCTAAATGCTTAACCCTAAGATTCACCATAAGGCCAGGTCTTAACCTTAAAACAACCTTTTGAAGTAGGGAGGACCAACCAACCAAAGGCCAAAATAACCTCACTTCCCAAAAAAGTCTTGACTCTGCCGGTAAAAACACACACACACACACACACACACACACACACACACAGCTTTCCTATAGACAGTCATTAGACAGTCCTGTAAGAAAACATGAAATCATGTGTACACGTTTCTTTTCCTTCACTCTCTCTGTTCTCCTTCCACTCCCTCCTTCTCTCTCTCTGTCTAACACACACAAACACACACACACACACATGCACACACACATACGCATGCACACACACACACACACACAGCCTTGCGTGCATTGGTCATGAGTATCCTCATTGCTGGCTTTGTGGAGGGCCCCAACCCGTCTGCGCTATGTGAATGACTCAGCACATCAAAAGCCGAGGATACAGGCACATACATGACCTTCACGTGAATGTGCAAATTAACAAGCCCTGGTAACTTTCAGCATGGAGACTGTTTTCCCTCCTGCTGTACGGTGCACGCTGACACAGACAGCCACTGCAGGGGAGATGAAACTTTAAAGTGCCTCAGAGAAGCTGTCTGTGTGCTCCAGCTTTCATTGCCAGACCAAACCTGTGGGGCGCTGCCAGGTGCTGCCAGGTGCTGCCGTGCCAGAGAAAAGGACTAACACCGTAGCAAAGTATCTTAAGTACATAATTAGTACTTTCACATAAGGGGAATATTGCTCTTGGATGCTGATTTAATTGGGGAATGTAATGAATTAGCGGGTGCTGCGTTGGAGCAGGTCTTCATGCTGGGAGAGACTGTGGGTGGTTTCCTCCTTTCTGGAGGTGAAAGTGGTTCTGGTGTGTTGTTTTGTAACAACACACCAGAACCACTTTCACCTCTAGCTTAAAGTTAGACATTAAGAGCAAGTTGACTTTATCATAACAGTCATGCACATGTTTTTGGCCTTGAGATTTTCTAATTAAGGTCATAACACTCCTGACTCCTGAATTTAAGGCCAGCTAGAAATGATTTTGTGCACAATCAGTGATTAAAAAAATACAAGGAAAATATGTGTTCTAATAGATAAAATACAACATTTCAGTTGCTATTGATTACAGGAATCTGTGGTGCTCACAGCATAGAAAAATATTAGATAAAAATAAAGGTCAAAACCAGATGTCTGAAAATTCGGTCAAATAAAAACCAAACTATCTTCATGGCTAGTTTAGTAGTGGCATAATTTGTGTGCATCAACCCTTTAAAGTTACCCATGATGAAATTATTATTGATTTAAATGTGAAGAAAAGTTAAAAATATTTTGACTTTGACATTTATAGATTTATAACTGTTCTTGTCGTGAAGGATTGGTTGACATAAATATATACACTACTCACAAAAAGTCAGGGATATTCGGCTTTCAGGTGAAATTTCAGGATGAACCTAAAATGCATTCTAACCTTTCCAGGTGAACTTAATGTGACCTTCTCTAAACCTTTGAATGCACATGTCCAACTGTTCAGTGTCTCAGTACTTTTTGCACAAGCTGCTGTTCTCTAACAAGGTGATTAACAGCAACATTCACAACAGGTTTGATCCATGAATCGACCAATACATTTCCTGCTTCAGTTAGAATTGGTATTTAAACAGTCCTCCTCATCGTGCTGTTCACATTCTGACATCATGAGACCAAGACGACACCTAACAGTTGATCAGCAGCACCTCAACACTGGAGGCTTCAAACAGGAAGTCCTCAGACGGAGGTGTTCACTGAGCTTAGAGGGTCACAGAGTGTCATCAGGAGGTTGTAACAGTGATACAGAGACTGGAAGAGTCACAGAAAGGAGAGGAGTGGACGTCCTTTGGCCACATCCCAATTTATTGAGACACTGAAATGTTTTGTTGTGGTATACCTACCACTGTTGTTAGATTTTCTTTCAATAAATTGTTTAAGATGAATAAAATTACCATTGCATGCTTCTACTTAAATGCCCTACTTTCATGATATAATATCACTGTAGCATTCACTTTTTACATTTTCCATATATTTCACCTGAAAGTCGAATATCCCTAACTTTTTGTGAGTAGTGTATATATATATATATGTATATATTCTCACTTACCCCTTGTGGCACCCAGCCATGCAGATAGTTTGGGTTTTATTTATCGAGGGTTTAATATATCCGTATCTGTAATTTCTATTTCCACCAGAATACAATGGAGTCATTGGTGCTCATGAAAATTTTGATATTAAAAAAAAAAAAAAACTGAATCAATATCCCAATCACGCTAGGTAATCCTTTTATAGGTACTATTCCTTTGGTGGGAATAAGGAAGTTGGAAACATGTAAGGGAGTAGTCCCTGTGAAAACCTTAGTCAACTAAATTCCACTCACTTCCATTGTACCGGGGAGGCAGCAGAAGTCTGAGAGGCTGATTTGCGTAAGTCAAACAAAAGGAAGCTGTGTGTTATTACAGGAGGGTCTCTCAGAAGAAGGGATTGTGTCCAATATTTAAACAGAAAACATTACACACGAGTTCATTCTTTCTTTTATTGTTGTCCTTTTTACGATGCACATAAACATTATGTATGTCGTGCTTTGCCAGTTAATGATCACAGGAGTATTATTCACTAAAACTGGTCGTTTAGCATCTTACACATTTGTAAACATTGTCAAAGATCATAAAAATGTAACATGACAAAAAAAGATAAAATTGCTACAGCTGTTGTATGCTTTCTAAATAAACTAACCAAGCCACAAAGAAAAATAATAGTGTGACAAGATAGCTCACAGAGTTTGACAAGAAATAATCAATGCTTGTTTTGCTTGTTCATAGTTTTGAGTATAAAATTTGTCTTAAAGGAGTATTTCAACATTTTTTAGAAATATTTATTCATTTATTTCATTTTTTGCAAGTTAACCTACATGGAACGATTGATACCATTCTCACATCTGTCCATTACAGCCAGCATCCAGTTTGCTTAGCTGAGCATGAAGATGGTTACGGGAAACGGGAAACGTTAGCCTGGCTTTGTCTAAATGTATGAAAACTACTGTGCCTGTACATTTTCACGGGAGCTTTTTAAACTTTGTTTCAATTTCTACTCTCAACTGCTGCAGTGGATTTGTATACAGGACCACACTTCATTTTCCAGAAAGACAGATAAAAGAAACGTTGAATGAGGCTGTGCTGAGTTACAGAACAGAGGCCAGCTGCAATGTGACATCAGGACTTCTGCTCTCTATATGTAACAGTGAGATATTTGAGTGCTATCAAACAACCATATTCCCCTATTTCTTTGAAGAAAACATAAAAACACAATACATAAACATGCAAAAACGGACACAACTGATCTGCTAAAATATCATAAAGGCATTCTGCATAGGTTTGCTGGTCATCAATCCCTGCAGCACGCTTTTTTTTTGTTTTCTCAGTTTCTTCCAAACCAGTGGGGCTGAAACTTGAGTCTATAGGCGTCGGAAATGCTGCAGTGTAAAATTCCACTGCTCTGTGTGCAGCCTTTGGGCCCCTGCAGGTATAGGTGTAGTGTGTCAGATTCCGGGCCTCCACTGCTGCAGGTGTAGGTGTAGTGTGTAAAATTCCACTGAGTGCCGCCGAGAGCCACCGTCTGCAGCTGCGAGCGGGTCTCATGCTCACACTCACCACTCCACCCAGCCTTCGCTCGATCTGACTTGAGCTCCACTTCATTAAACGGGCGAGTCCTGCTGCGAGGTGGGTTTGTCGGGTGAGGAAATGGCCCGAGAAAAACAAATTGTGCCTGTATCTAAAAGGCAGCCTGAAACAACATGGTCAGGAAAATAAACACACCTTTATACCGATGACGAGAGAGAGAGAGAGAGAGAAAGGGGGGGCGGGGGAGGAAGCAGGGCCGTTTCTATGGTATCAACTTTTGTTTTTCCAAAATGGTTGCTTTAATATGAGACACTCCCTAAAAGAGAGCAGGGAGTGCTCCTTCCCTGTAGGTGGGTAAGCATCACTGAGATGTTTGAGGTATCCAGAGGGGGAGCACTTTGCGTGTTTTGGAGTTGCCATTAAACAAAACCAATAGTTACAAGCTCGTCTTCCATGTTTTCAAAAAGGATTACATGTTTAGACGAGCCATCAGGTGAAAAAAAAAACAAAAGCATGGAAATTTGCATGCTCTGTCGTCGCACGTTCAATATGGAAAGAGTTCAGCTAGCACAGAGGTACAGTACAGGTGAGGCCTCTTACGGTGCATTCGTACAGCTCGAAGCAATACTTAGAAACAGCACAGCTCCATAAAAAAGTCATATCAAAGATGCAAATGCGACTTTACTCTAGACGGTGTGAATTGAAGCCAAGAGGTGTCCATGTGGATTGGGAATGTTGCAACTGCAGAAAAAAATTCATATGATTCGCGAAGTACATGAATGCATGGATCTGAAGTGAACATAAAGAACTAAAAAAAAGCATAGTTTGGGAATTTCAGTAAGTATCAGAAACAAAATAAAGGTTCTCACAAACAAAGTCCTGTTGTTTGTGATGGAGCCAGATGTTAGCTGTAACAATCCAGTCACACTGCAGTGTTTACTGAGAGCTGATCTTCAACCTCCAGGTAACAAAGCGGCCATCAGCTGTGTGTCGTCAGTAAACACCAACAGTTTTCCCCTGCAGTCACAATCGTGCAAATGAAGCCAGATGAAAATTCTTACTGCGTAGTATATGAATGCAATCATAAGGCTTTTACCAGTAAACGTTGAGGTTCTCTACAAAATTAAGAGTGTGATTAAACGTATGCAGAGGAGATCCCGAATACAGTGGCGTTTTCCAAAAAGAAAATGCTTGACTTTAAAACGTAATCTACAAAAATCCCTAAAGTCCACTTTATCTAAAGTCTCACATCAGGTTACTGGTCGTCGTTTCCCCGGTGACTCCAGGGTTTTACCCGAGCATCTCTTTTGAGAAACTTCTTTTTCGGGATCTCACTGAGGGAGAAAGGAAGGGAGAGGCACGAGGGATTCTCCTTCCGGGCCACGATGCAGTCCTTGATGGCTTCTTTAATCACCTACAGGGCACAAATGCAGGGATTAAAACCATTATGAGGATCATTAATGAGGAAAACAAAATTACCTCGAATCTTATCACATCCTATCAAATATCAGTTACTGTAAGAAGATGTCTTAAGGTTCACTGATGATCACCCAGCAATGTTAGGGTTAGGGATATTTCAATCTGGACCAACACGGTGAATGTCGCCATCCCTGGAGCCACGCCGTTGGCATGATAATAATATATACAGATAGATAATAATATGAATATAGATCAGTATGTGGAGTGCATTTAATTCATGCTGATTACATGCAGATTTCTCACACTGATGAAATTTGACATCGCATGAGGCTGGAATGTGGTTTTCCCCACATTAGTGCTGCTGCCTAACTGCACTCACAGTAAGGTAGTCATGGTATTTTGTCTGAATGACCAGACCTTCCATTAAAACCAAATACTTTGCATCATGATTGAATCCTTACTCAGCAAGGAAGTGACTCAGGTGAGTGAGTGAAAGTTAATCTGACCTCTCACAGTGACACACCTACTGTAAACCAGACAGGACTTGTACTGGGCCATTGAAATTTTTGATGTTGCGCAACGAAATGATTTTTGTATAGTAGTAACGCAAAACTGTAAAACTTCCCCACTGACCAAACTGAATGAAGACAGATAAACAATGAATGACTGAGGGAGGTGATCAGTCAGCTGGAGTGAAGTCCTGGATCACTTTTTAACCCCTTGATGACCACGAGTCTTATAAACTACAAAATATGCTGCACTATTCCTTCCTTTTTGTTTGACGGCAGGAACCTTATAGTGAAGCCACAGGGGCAGAACTAACCTCAAGGTTGTTGAGAGTGTTGAACTCCATCAGGTCATGGAGTCTGGTGAAGGCCTCGTTGGGGTACTGGAAGTTAAAAGTGGAGAATGGTGACTCCGGGTCATCAAAGATGTCAAAATCTGCCACCTCCTTCTCCTTCTCAGTCTCCCTGGGAACACCTGTAAGGAAATTAACATTTAAGAAAGTAAGTAAATAAATAAAAAAAAATAATACAAATCTACAAAAATTCTACAAGATATAACAAAGCTTATATTAGGGACAAAAGATGTAATATATGTTGAGCTGATCTTGGAAACAGCAGTTGACGCGATAGCATCACGTCAAGGTGGATGGAAACTGCAAATTTCCACTTTTGTCCGTGTTGGCTTAACAGTTGAGTTTCAAAGTTATTCTTAAACTCAACATTTAAGCCAAAATGAATGAGAAGTCGTTTTCTCTGTAGTATGTCGTGCAGTTATTAACTATTTCTAAGGTCGAGAATGAGCATTCCAGCTCAGTATTCAAGTATTTGAAGACCAAACGGAGGAAGAAGTCATGGTTTGGAAAGTACAAGCATACAAGAGTGAATCAGCTCCATAAGGGCTTGTCTAACTTCACACAAACAGGAAGTCCATTTATGGAGTGATGTTCGAGTTTAAAAAATCTTATGTAACGCTGGTAAACAGCAGAAGTATGTGGGCTGATGACCTACTGAATGTAATGAAGCTGCAGTGGAGATGTGGTGTTAGTGTGTCTTTGTATGGCCCGTGATGTATGGCCTGTTTATACACAGAGCTCTCCCACTTGAGCGAGAGATTCCCTACCAGCACCTGGCTCCCCGGGGAACCATAATTCACCCAAACAGCTCATAAAACACTGAACACACTGTGGTTCACATCTGCGCGTGTGCACACACACACACTCACTCAGGAAACTGTAGGTATGCTTAAAGGCAGACACACCATTTCAACCACGAGACCACAGTGACCCTGAGCAGAGACTTTTTAATGAGTCCAACTTTTGGCTAAATACAAAAAGCTGCCAGCTGCTGAATGAATGTGGTTGAATTCCAGTGTGTAATTTCGAGGAAGAGAAGCCTCATGTGCCATGACGTGTGGTAAAACAGCATTATTACAATAATAAAAAGAGCCGTGGCATACTTTCCTCCTCACACATACTGTGGAAACGTATGCACATATTTACCAGGTGCCTTGAATTTCCTGAAGTTGATGTTGACCAGGACAAAGTGGATGACAGTTGGGCAATTCTTTTCGCCTTTTTTGGGTTTGAAGACGTAGCATTCCTTCAGGCCCTCGCGGTCAAAGACTTTGGGGTCGATCTTGGGAAATGGAAGCTTGTTCATTCGAGCCCATTTTTCAGCCAACAGCAGCTCCTGTGGCACACGTTGACAAAATAAAAAACATTGTTCATGATTTCCTGCTAGCGCAGATCATTTTTAGGAATTTCTGACTGTAAAAAGAGTCAAACCTTGAATGGGGGGCTGGAGTCGCTGGGTCGTGCAGAGAAGTCGAAGGAGATGATGAGGTTGACAGTGCGCTGCGGCCGCAGGATGAGAGGGTAGGGAAGGTTGTACGTCAGGCCACTGTCCACTACATGGATCTTCTTACTCTTCACATCCAGAGGCTCGTAAATGCGATCAAACTCATCTGGGTCTGAGAAAATCAATGAAATGAATGACGCTAAAACATGATTGCGGAATTTCTTTTGTCTGATCCAAATTTTGTTCCGCACGACTGACGCAATTAATTAACTGGCTCAGCTATGTAATGCTCAGTGGAACATGGGTTGGGTACCAGTTCAGTACCAGAAAAGCTTCCTTACTCTGTCACACATGTATGTTTTAGAAAACACTCGTTTATTCAAAGCTGTACTAATCAACATTTTTATATTAACAATGGGTTAAAATGGCCGTATGTAATGGGAGAGAAGTGGCTTGTGTGTGATTATCACACAGTCCCCATCAGGAGAGTCAGATATTACCCATAATAAAATAAAATAAAATAAAATGGTGAAGTAGTATAAAGACTACACGAACATACAGTATAAAACCAACTAAATTGTGATATAGATTTGGTCATTTTAGTGGGTACACATGCATTTACTTTGCAAATTAAGATGAATGTTTATGTACTGGGTACAGCTCCAAAACATTGCTAGACAGGATTATCATTACACTGGAGAATCAAAACCACAATTTGTGAAATTATCATGCCCTGTCCTGTTTTGCATTTCTATGACTGCTGGAAAAATCTAACAGCAACAGCAATGACGTGTGACAATAATTTGTCACTCTTACCTGTGACGGCGTCCACTTCCTCCTCGGGTGGGGGGGCAGGGCATGTGATCTCATTGCCGGGAGAGAAGGGGATACTGGTGTTCAGGTTCAGGCCAAGCATGAAATTGTGCACCTGGTATTAGGGTGAGATAGGTCATGGAGAGATGCAGGAAAAACAAGCAGGTTGTTGTGATTTTGAATGTAAGAAAAATGCAGCTGGAACACATGCAGTGTTTAGTGTGAAGTGTTGCATAATTTCATGGTTTCCTGTGAATGAACATATTTCAAATACCTTCCCGGCCCGGCCCTCTCTTGTGTTGAATAACGCTGAGTCACTGAAGAGCGATGTGAACATTCGTTGAACCCAGCTAGCCTGAGCGGTGCGATGGAACTCGTCCTCCGCATCCTGGTTCTCTGTCCCACCTGAGCACCACGGCAATGACGGAGAACATACCGTCAAATGTTGTCACAAAGAATTTCACTGCGGCTCAGAAAATTAAAAATTAATCCTTTTCTCTTGGGTAATTCTTGGGTAATCGTCAAGGGTGAGTAATTTGATACAAGTCTGTCTGTTACTTATCTTATAGGAAGGCATAGAGAAAGATAAAGGTATCTTTCTTTCTCTCTTCCTCCTTCTATAGTTTGCTACTGTTTAACTCACAACTGATGCTCACACATGCAAAGAAAAAGCATTTCCTTCCTTAACTTTAGCCTGTACATCATTATTAATGAATCTTAAAGCAAAAAACATAAGCACACCCCTTCACTGGCCAATGTGCAAACTATAACATACAGTAAGTAAGAGTTGGAAGTAAAAGCGCGATGCATAATGCACTTTTTCCTGCCTTGACAGTAACCACAGTGGCTGTACGGATGCAGCTGTGTCATGCTAACGGACGCAAATGGCAACATTACCTCAAATGTATTTACGGCGTTGACTTTTTCGAAAACCCAGCAATGTGTCAAAATGTGTGCTGACAGCATTCAAAGTCACACGCCTCTAATGCGCCACAGCAAATTTGATTATACAGCACAATGAGGTGTCTGTTTGTGAGCACCTCTTACGAATCACACATATCTTAGTTCACCTTTGCGTGGCTCGTCGTCATTGTCCATGCTGTCCTCTCCCACGATGTGCTGTGGTTTAATCTGCTCTGTAAGACACAAGACGGCTTCACTAAAACTTCAAACTTCAAACAAAATTCAAAAGAAGCCTGTTAATCTTATTTACACCACATATAAACACTTCACCTGACAGACTGATTTTGTTCAGTTGTGTGACATTATCAAATTCACTGTCTATTGTTTATCTCAATCAAAGAGCTCTTAGAGAAATGAATACCCCTGATAAACTAATGCCTTCGTAAACTTTTGTAAAACCAATGCATTGTCAGAGTGTGTCTGAGCGTTTAAAGGTCACTCCAAACAAAGACTTTCAACCAAAGCAAACATCAAATGAGCTGTCAGAATAATGACAGGAAGCTGATACCTTCCCACTGTTGTGGTAACAACATGCAAACACACACACACACACACACACACGCGTGTGTGCTACACATTATAAATCTTGATTATTTTTAAAGGTGTGAGAATATGCGTTGGTGTCACTGACACAAAATAGGGCGTTAGTTTCCAGATAATGCCATTGCCTTTAGTCTGTATTGATATACTGATGAATCAACTTTGGTGGTTCTACTTAAATCGGCGCTTAGTCATGTATGACATCCTTTTGTCATCCTTCTTTTCTTACACCTACCTCTTTGTTACCCTTTATGCTGAATTATTTTCACACGCTGTGACACGACATGAATGAAAATAATACAAATTTAGATTTTCAGTTTTTTCATTGGGTGCACTATTTGATTTATTTTATTTTTTAATTTTTCAGATTACAGTGGAGACATGTTTCAAGAGCCACAATTTCAAAATACATTTATGACATTTCAATTGTACTTTGGACTCTTCTATGGATTTATTGGCAGGTACATCCCCGTATATAAAATAGGTTTTGTATTAATATAGATATGGGGAAATGACTGAAACAGTATTTTTGTTTAAATACCACACCCAATTAAAAAAAGAACTGCCATCAATATTTCTATATTTGTTGCTGAAAGAAAGATAAACAGAGAAAGATTACCTAACTCCTCCTCCATGGTGCTCCCACCGACTGTGTCTTTGACTCCCAGCACTCTGTTGAACAGAATGGAGAAGGCGCTGCCCCATACACCTGACACAGTGAAAACATGCTGATAGTGAGTTTACTAAAATGTAAAACGGTCTGACTGTTGTGTTTAGAGGTGTAGAGGAAAATATCTTTCTCACCCATCAGAAAATGAAGAGGGTTTTCCTCGTATTTCTTGACAACAGTTCCCATGAAGAACTTGCTTCCAAACATGTCGGGGGTCATGAAAGTGCCGTATTTTGCCATACCAATTTCATATGGGCTGAACTCCACCCAGTCTGCAGGTTGAAACCTCCGTGTTAATGTAACAGAAATGTAACACATTTCCAGTATGATTCCCATAGCCATCAGATACAGTGACTAATCAATCTGTCTGCTGTGTCTACAAAGCATGTACAGTCAATAAATACAGTTATTGCAATGTAATTACACAAAATTAAAAATGTTATGCTCACACTGATGCACTGAATCTGAATGAAATCTGGACAGTCAGCAACAGACAAAATGCTTTTTTGATAGGACGGAAATTGGAAATTTGAATTTGAAATTATAGTTATTAAGGCCCTGGCTACATTCCTCTCTATACCAACCAAGTCATTATGATGCCGTTTCAGCAGCTTTTACAGCAACAAACTGTCAAATACACAAACATTCAGGCATGCAAGCACAAACAGAAACACAAATGCACACACACACACACACCTACATAAGAAATATTTAAACCTCTGTAACTTTTTTGACAATGATTGGCCTTTAAATGTGAAGATAATTTCACAGCTCAACTTAACTTAAGCTGTCTTTTGACAATACGGTATTTTCCATTAAGGTGAGTCATGAAGAAACTGGGGATTTTAGGTAAGAGGAGAGTCAAGAAAAAAAAACTGAAAAAAAAGCTTTGTCTATTTGAGTCTCAAGAGTGCCTTCTTTTTAAAGGCCAGTAATTCTGTACGAAACTGGCTCTTCATCAGCCAGAAATAACAAAAAACATGCTTGTGGGACAAATGTTTCATATTATGTCTCCTAGACCCTAAGTGAGATATTACCAAGAGACTCTAAGTGTAGTATTGTTATCACTGTTTTCTTTGGCTTCATGAACAGTGTGTGTGTTTCTTTAAAGTTTGTCCAGGAACTAAAACTGACTTTAAAAAGCATTGTGTCCTTCTTCAGAAACAAGAAGCAGTCGAGTGTGTAATACCATCCAGTAAATGGGGATATTTAGATGTAATTCGAATTGCAGCTTGAGACTAAAACTCAGTCAGTCAGTCAGTCTCCTGTTCATTGTTTACAGAAGAGGACCAGGAACTGTCTCCAGAGGACATCTGCTACTTGAGTCTTACTGTAATACTATAGTTTGTAGTTTTGAGGTCAGGAGATGGTGTATATTCACTCATCTGTCCGTCTGTTTGTTCAATTTTCTATTCAAATGTCTGTTCCACTGAGGCGTAGTGTGCAGTTGCTTGGCAGGCAAACTCAACAATGAGGAAGTAGTGTGCAGCATGAGACTAACCCAGAGTCTATCATGACCTTGTGTACACCCCTTAGCTGCTTGATATTGCGCAATTACAATCTGGCATTACAGAGCTAGTATTAGATGACAGCCTGCCACGGCGTGACACGTCCTCTCTGTGGTGGCAGAGCAGCATTATAAGGAAATGTGTACTGCTTAGTTATTTTGCATGTGGCTAAACTCATCTGATCATCTCTAGTTACTCATTACATATGCAAAATAGTTCTCTGAGGGACATGGAGTATATGCAACACAAATTTTAACACAAAGGCGCATGCAGATCCTGCAAAAGTGATTTACCTGCAAACATGAGCTCAGAAACATCTGGCTTGACATGCAGACATGTGAAGAGAGGTAGAGGACTCTGGGCCTGGTTTATCTTCTCCTGGATGCTGCTTAGCTTGATGTCCATCCTCTGGTAGTAGAGAACACAGCCTTTGAATCATTTACACTCATACTCTGCAGGTGGTAGTAATCTCTTTTCATCGGGGTTATGTGGAAGTTAAATAAAAAAGTAGAAATAAAAATGGAAGGGGAGAAACACAGCCCCAAATGAAAAGGGCTTATATAAGGCTTAGGTGGGACGTCACTTCAAAAGAAAGGAGAGGAAATTAAACATGAGGTTAAGGAATACCATCAAAATTAAAATAAACAAACTGCTCTTACCGCTGGTATAAGCGTCTCTCCTATGAGCATGCCGAAGATATCGGTAAAGGTAACTGGCTGCCCTGTGGCCTTTTTGGTCCAGAGTGCCTGGATGTAGTTGGTGATGTGCTGGGGCAGCAACAGCCTCAACGGGTTACTGCTAACTCTGTTCATCAGCTCCTTGTTGATGTCCTTTGGGCCCTTATCGGGAAAGTCGGGGTGGGAGTACAGACTGGACATATACCTACAGGGAAGAAGAGAAAACAGTTAATTGTAAAATGTTGTCATATCAGTCAATACGAGCTTCACAAGGTTTATTCAGGAGGTACTGTACTTGTAAGGAAGTTAACTCCAATAAGTCACTCCATAAACATGAAGATGGAGACTGAAATAAGCCAGAAGCACTCGCTCGATGACAGCTTCATACCAACAGAGGAAGGCAGGAGAGTTTGCCAGAGAAGGGAAGAGGCAACACCGAGGGAGAGTCAGAAAGAAAGAAAAAATAAAAAGGAATATAGCAGCAGTAACAAAGAGACGATAAAAAGAGAGACATTGTCTTCAGAAATAAAAGAGGTGAGAGAAAGAGAAGGAGTAACGTGAAAGGAGAAATAAAACTGACCACGTGGATCCAGAGAGGCCTGCAATATATGTGGCACAATCCAGGACCCCAGACTCAAACAGGGCTTTCATCACACCCGCAAAGCCAACCATGGCACGGAAACCGCCTCCTGAGCCTGCTATGGCTATCACAGGAACCTGTAACACACACACACACACACACACACAAACACACAAACACACAAGGGGAGAGTCATAATGTAAAGAAGACAGAGGAATGCTTAATTAATCCTTTCATCTCACTCTTTAAAATTGAGCAACTTCCCTCCTGTGCCTCTATAGTGAGGGTGCCATGCCAGTTACATCATGCCTTTGAAACATTTTTTTAACTTGTGCTTTCGGATTTTCAACTATTTCATAATTTTAATTGTGCAACATTGCTTCCTTTCTGCAGTCTGCGTGTATCTTGTGGTCAGTTCTGCATATTCTGACAGGCATTTTTCCACGAAGGTCCTCCTGGGTAAGGAGTAAAGGGAAGGTATAGCATAGTGGAAGGCAGAAGCTGGTTATCTCATTGCTCTGGAGCTTCCGGCACACATGTTGAAAACAAGAGCAGGCATGGCTGGAGATAATAGTCAACCCCAAGGGCATCCAGCCAAAACCACACCAGCAAGAAAATGAAACTTAGCTTAGCACATAACAGGGGAGCAGAAGTTGCAACTTGAGGCTTACTGTATAGTTTTCTTCCCAGTGTGAGAAATGTCCAAGTGTTATTATAAGCTGAGATCACAACGTATGAAAAAGTGCATCATAGTTTTGAATTCAGCAAGTCTACAAAACTGGTTACATTACAGACCTCAAAGATTTACACGATTTTTCTCTCATCTTTACTAGATAACACTATATATCATGAGAGAGAATCTATACTAGGAGGAGAAATGCCACAACATACAGTTTATCACACCAATCATTTACCAATCATGTATAATGTTAAGAGGTGAAGCAGCTATAGCTCAGTCAGCTAACTCATATGGAATGGATTATCATGTGAGTGTAAAATATGTGCAGTGTGGGTATTTGGTATCTAGGCTTTGACCTCATCACTCCCTAAAAGAAAACACCACGTTAATCATTACCTCCTCCCTGTTGTGCAGGGAAGATATTAACTTCCCTCCTTTGGGGAATGTAGCCTCAGAGCCTGCAGGTGGATGCTGAGGTGGAGTTAAATCTTTTGAAATGCTCTATGAATAGCAGCAGTGGCAGAAAATGACAGCAAGGTGAACGGCGTGGCTGCAGGTTGCAGCAAAAGGTTGAGCAGGGCACTGAAAGCAAGTTCAAGGTCACGCCGACAAACATGTGTTACATACATTTACATTTTGCTATGGTTGTAGTGACTTTTTTGGTGTGTTGGCTGGTTAATCTATAGAAATAACTAAAAGATAATGAGTAGGTCTACATCTATAAGGTGTCTAAAGTGGCTTTTAGAAAGTACATTGAAGGAGACTGCAACATTTACATTTGACAGAAGTATGATAGAGGCATTGAGATTCTCAATTCTAAAATGTAAAGTTATTTCTTAAGGTATCAGTCAATCAGCTGAAATACATTACAATTTTTGTTGAAACTTGACTAAATTATCTAATCATAAGAAACAGAGTGAGGAACTGTACGCCTTTATGTCCGCCCACAGCATCATCAAATTTTTCATGACAGGAATATTACAAGTTTTGCAGCTTGAATAGCTTGAGCTGTCACCTCACAGATGACTGAAAACAGTCTAAGTTTCAAATACAAACAGCTGCAATGTCAAATCTATATCAAAACTTGACTTTGTTGCCATTTCTCACCTCCTCTGGAGAGCTCGGGAGGAAGCGAGGCTTCTCCATGTCTAGCAGCTTCTTGATGCCTAGCATCACTCTTTCTCTGCGGGACTGTCTGAACTGCTTCTCTTTGTCACACAGAGCCAGGCTGAATCGCAGGTCCAGTTTGGTGCTGCAGCAACAAATGACAGAAATAAGGTCTACCAAAATCTGACGATGGGAAGACAAATGACAAATCATGTTTTATATTATGACATTACAATATGATCTCAGCGTGTACTGATGATGTTGAAACTGATCTATAAGGGTGGTGTGATGTGAAGAACACATCCACAGACAGACAGGCCTCTTATCCTTTACTGCTCATCTTTTCATAATAACTAACCCAGTATGATATAATTGCTAAACCTCTACGATATTTCCAAACCCTACACAAGTATTCTGCGGTTATGTTGTGTATTCTTGAATTCCTGTGTATTCCTGAACCTGTGACAGATATGTGCACAAGCTGTCATTCATTTATAACTGGCACAAGCATTCACACCTTCATATGCACTCAGAGATCAATAACCTTATTTATTGTGTTTTTAGCCCACAATAAATAAGGCAGCTATTGGTGTGTGAGTGCTGGTGTTCGGTTTGTTTTGATCCTGCTGTCAGCGAACACCCGATACAGTGTTCAGTGTACAGTGTTTTTGCTTTTGCTTTCATGCTTTCAGGTTAATCACAGAGCAAACTGTTCAAAAGAATTATTGCTAAAAACTACATACTTAGTACATACAAGTACTTAGACAATTTTTGATTTTGAAGGGAATACATACCAAATTTCCTGGGACATCTCTAAGTATACTTTGGTCGCCTGTGAAAACAATGAAACGTGTGTTTATTGTCAAGTAAAGAACAGTTGATTATGGCTGTTAATTCTGTGAACAGGCAAGCACAATGTGTCAGAGTTATTCTGTTGGCACACTCAAGTCTTTAACCACATGCAGTATATATTCTGCAGGTGATGTGCAATATCATATCATATGCAATACTATATACAATGATACAATAATCCATCCATTGTAATTCATCTTCACATATTTTATTTCTGCAGAAATTGTGGGATCTTTACTAGAAATTTAAAGGAAACTCCTGTACGTTTGCACAACATGAATTTATAATGACGAAACTGCCAGAGTTTGCTGTGGTTCAGGGTCTTACTTTGCCAATGAGGAAAGTCTCCACCTTTGTCTGGCCTACTCCGAGCTTGGATATGTCATAGGACGCAGTCCCAAGTGTCTCATCCATCACATAATTGGCATCCATCAATGTTAACTGAGTAGAAAAAATATCAGCAGTTATTTCACTTGAACTAGTCACTTGAACAATCATCATCTTCCAACCAAGATGTTCTACAATCATAAATGTAAATAAAACTTTCAGAAAAGCTTTAATGTATTTACTTTTTATTAGATGACCCTAAGCTAATGTACTATGAGTCACTCAGATCCTAGTTTCTATGGTGATACTGTTTATCTCATATTATTTTGTATCAGGCTGAAAATGTTTATGTAGGTTTACACTCCACTATATCCCTGCTTGTCATCCTGTACTGGTATAGACTGTGCAACACAATAAAATGCAGGGCTAACCTCCAGGACGTTCTGCTGGTTGGGGTCTAATATGAACTGAAAGGTCTCGTCCCATTTTGGGTTGATGTCGTTGTCTATGTGCTTGGTCCTCTTTCTGCTCTCTGGGGCTGTTGGGATGAACAGCTCCACATATGGATCTGGGGTGTCCACTGCACAAACACACACACACACACACACAGAAACAGTGCTTGTGAATAGCAGAATAGTAAAGTAAGTAAGTAAAAGTATCATCAACTCAGAATAAGTGTATTTGTATTTGTTTTCACATTTCGCACAAGTTCACATTGATCTAAAATGACTACTATGTGAATGCCGCATGTTCTAAATAATTAGCAGTAAAAATATAATAGAATTTCATGAGTTGAGGCAAAAAAATATGTATCAAGACTCACACAGGTCACCCAGTGCTCCCTTGGTGACGCTCTCGGCTCGAACCACCGTCACTGTGAATTTGTGAGAAAACTGCTGTTCCACCTGAATTACAACATTCATTCAGTTCAGTTAGGTTTCATTGCCTAATGTGGGAAAATCATTCCAACCACAGCGACAACAAAGATTACAAACACAGATTGACGCACCATTCAGTAGACGCATAAACCATAACATAACAGAATTATGATGTTAGATTGACTGCAGATTCATACGTTCATCTGTGGGAACATCTGAGGTTTTTGTGTCACGTTCGCTATGAGATTAATTAGTTCAGGTTTCACTTCCAAGCTGTGTTCACATTGATGAATAATTACTTTCTACAATTGTTTCTTCCTTGTTCCCCATAGTCTTGTTTTCTTTCACAGTACCTACATTTAAGCACCAGTAAGAACCCGAGTAAGTATGTAAGTGATTCATACAATGAAATTAGACTGTAAATCTCTTGCTTTACTATAAAATATTGCCAAACACAGTTTTCAGATCACTTCAGAGTTTGGAGGTTATGCATGTCTATGCAGTTTTCCCTTTGTCCTCCACAGATATCCATCTCTGAGCCCTGATGTTGGATTAAAGACACAGGTTGTGCTGCATTTTCTTGCTGTTTTTTTTTTTGATTCATTAATATTCACTATAGTTTTAAGGTGTGATCGTTCATGGGAAACACAAGCACCCTCTAAAGACTAAGTTATGCTGGAGAGAGAACTTAGTCTCAACTAACCCTGTAAATCAGTCCTGCAGGGATGTGAATGCAGCTATCACATAGATTATCTCATGCTAATGTTTGTTGTTTAAAACAACCCACATTAGTTTTTTGCTTTGGAACACTGAGAGCAAAATTCACTCTCCTGTACCACTAAAACGCTAAGGCCTGCTATGGAATTATTAGTACCGTGATTCAATCCACTGGAGTCGCTTTGTTTCTGTCTCATTTTTTTTTTTACTGTACATACAGGAAATAATATCTATGTCGATACTCACAATTATATTGGAAGCCATTGTGAGTTGTCAGGTGAGTAATTCTCTGGAAAGCCTTCGTCAAAAGATGTTAACTTTAACTCAGGAGAACATCTCAGTCAAGAACTGGAGCTTTTGGATTCTGGAAGATGAAACAAAAAGCATTTAATATCAGTGCAAATGCAGCTTTAATAGACAGAAAACAAGTACATGAAAAGATTTCCAGTGGTTAACAACATCATCATAGCCTAAACAAACATGCATACAACAGGCATATGTATCTTTCTAGAGGAGGATATCCTCTGATAAAACCCAACGCTGTTTTAGAAGTTCAGCAAAGAATGCTGCGTCTTGACATGGGGAAGTGTGCTGAGCCACGACACATGATAGGAGGACTGGGCCAATAGCGTCCATATTAGTGTGCATGAGTGTAAGTAAACCACATGCTTATGTAGAGAGAGCAAGAAGGAAAGATGTCAGTAAAAAGACATGTATCTATGACACTATGTTACTGATAACACTGTACAAAGAAGGTGTGTTTATAACATAGTGTACAGTATGACATTTAGATGAGTCTGCATGTACAGAAGAGGTGCAGAGATGATTATTTTTAAGCAATGTGTTAAGGTGTTCTATTTACTAACCACACATATGTTAATAAGAAATTTGCATACAGTGTGTGTGCGTGTGTGCGTGTGTGCGTGTGTGTGTAGATATCAGGGTCAGCGAGTCTTTTCTCAGCTGTTCACCAAAGCGTGTCATAAGTGAGGGGACTGGGAGCACGTAGAGAGTCTGTGTGTTCACAGCACTGGTCACGTAGTTGGCATCAGTGGTCCAGCTTTTGAAAGTGCCAGTTCACTCTGCCCTTGTTCTGCAGCGTACAATGAGTGCACGCAGGCTGCTGAGTCCTGTGTGTGTGCCAACACAACCCTGCGACTTCACAGCACTGAATTTTCATATGAGGACACAAAATATGAAAGGGACACACAGCAACCAGCCATGATGCAAAACAGCTGCAGTAATTTGAAGGTTTCAAACACATATAGTAGTCTAATACTGTACATGTGCGGACCTGTCTGAGACATAAAAGGTGATAGAAATCTCACTATGATTCACTGTGCTTTCCCAAAAGACATATCAGAGGGAATTGCCATTACAGTAGAAGTCTGGATTATAGGCTTCATCCAAAACATGTTATTCAGCTACTATGAACAGGTTTTGCCAGAAAGCCCTCATTGAGAAGAATAAGGTCAGATCTGACCAGGCCAGATGGTGTGAGTTTGCAACATGTAATGATAGATAATGATAATGCCTCAGATAAATGTAAGACAACAGAGATGATAGTGTAAGCTATTGATTTGAAATGGTGTTGATACAAAACATGATATATATCGAGAAAGATAGGGAACAAAATATATAATCAATTAACTAATCAAAAGACTTCACTACAAGGCACCTAACTGCATCTGTTCAGTCCGACCTGCCTTATTGGCACTTTAATACAGGCTGTTGCCGATTGGGTTGACAAAGTATCATTGTATTGTCTGTAAATGTTGTCAATAGCGCGTTTTCAGTTTCCTTCTCCTCTGAGTTGCACAAAGTGAACTGTTCACGAAGACGCTGCGACCACGAGCAACAGGTACTGGCACTGTCCTTCCAGTCCGATCAAATTTGCAAAATAACTCATAACGCTGTATCTTGAAAAGGCAGGAAAATCGACACGTACCTTGAACAAAGAGCGATATCAACTCACAAATCCTGAAAAGTGTGTCATGCTGATCGAGAACACCGCTGCAGGACTGGATCTGGAGGAGGCGCTTATCGAAGGGCAGATGTATAATACAGGATCACAGCTTGCGGTGTCAGACTTTAGGTTAAGGGAAAGTCTTACAAATAGGAACCACACGGAGACGAAGAAAACTGCCACTCTGAAATAGTAAAAAAAAAAAAAAAAACCAAGAAAGAAAGGAACAGGAAGTAGGGGATTACGGAAAACTCCTACCAAGAGTCATATTTTGACTCAGTAGATTTCTCTCCACCTCTCCATCCAGTGCGTAACGGCGTCCACAGGAGGGCGCGTAATGCATAAATAACTTTTTTTGTGAAATGGAATATGACACAAGTGTGACGCTAAAGTTAAACATATAGTCAAATATTCCCTCTTGGATCCGTCTGCCGGTCATTTCCAGCCCACGTTTTAAATCAAACATGATAATACAGATATAATTCAAACGTCTCTTTCTCTGTGCAGCACTGCCGCCAAATGTTCTCATAAAACATTGTAAGTTTAAGTAATAATTCATTTAGACAGTAAAAAAAAAAAAAAAAAAAGAAATCTCAGCATTGACTTGTTGCCCACAGAGCCCCATGCCTCTACAGGTTTGATACAACATATCATGCAAATTTAATTCAATTACCTCATCTTTTTCAGAAAACACATTAGCAAGTAATTTCTCACAAATCAAATAGTGCAAAGACGTTACATATTTTCATTTCTGTATGTTTTTTCTTTGACACGCCTCACAGGCTCTCACAGACCTTTTTGTAAAACTGAAAACTATATCTTGAATTATCCTCTTGTGTCCTCTTATGGAAATAAAGTCTTTATAATTAAGACATTCGGGGGGACATTCATATATTTTTAATGTATATCAAAATGATTATAAAATTAATTATTATCAAAAAAATATCATAAAAGTTGCCACTTTCTATAGTAGTTAAGCGACATTAAGTTATAAAAAAAATGATTATAAAATGCATTCCTGTTAAGTCCTACTTTAAAACTGGCCGTTTGCATGGACAGAAAAACAGCATAGCATATAAAAGTTGGAACTTTTCAACTTTTTGTTATAAATTTATTTCAATATTTGACAGATTTCCGCTGAGAATGAATGAAGAAAAGATCAGGAAAGCTTTGATTGTGAAAGGCAAAATATTCCTCCCTGTATTACTAATCGATTAGTTTGGCCAGTTTAACACTCATTCCCTGGCGGTATGACGTCACCCTCTCCAAGCGTATAAAGGTGCTCCGATGAGCAGGTTTGAACATTGAAACTTTCAGCCTCAGAGCGACGCGACCGCGGAGGGAAGAAGAGGAGAGAGAAGGAAAGACACGAGACGATCCCACAAAGTCTTTGGAGTATGAACAGACTCACATTTGCGGTTTTCCTCTTGGCGCTGGGTGTTCTTCTCTGCGAAGGGGGTGAGTAAATGAAGCAGAAATTTTGATCCAACAACTTCAACAGGTCGCAGAAGGTCCTTGTAGAACTATTACATTCGTTTGTGGATTACTTTCATTTTGGGGATCTTTTACATCCTGAGATGTTGCTTAAAGCTACTTAAAATATAATATTTAAATGAATATTAATATACAATATTACAGGCTATAAGAGTAGACGTGTCAAAACAACTTTAAACTATGTTTTCTCTGGCTCAGATTCATTTCAACATAGTGTTGTAGTGTTTTGGGGGATTCAATATATTGAGGCTTTTCTAACAGATTTATGTTAGTACCTGAGGAGGGGTGCACTGTCAGTAACAGTCCAACTGTGTCTGTTACAGGTAACCTATGTTGCTCAGACCCATGCCAGAACAAGGGCGTTTGCACAGCGATGGGAACAGACAGCTACGAGTGTGATTGCACACGCACGGGATATTATGGACAAAACTGCACAACACGTAAGTAGACCAATGACTGAATGACTCTAAAATCTGATTTATGTGTTGCGGTGAGTTGTTCACTTCATTCATTTTCCCTCTGGGCTTTTACAGCTGAATTCCTCACCTGGCTCAAAATCTACCTGAAGCCTTCGCCCAACACCGTCCACTACCTTCTCACCCACTTCAAGGGCTTCTGGAACATCATCAACAACATCTCATTTCTCAGGGATGCCATCATGAGATATGTGCTGACATGTGAGTGTCTAGCTGAAGGCAAAATGAGACCATGGATTAGAAACGGTTTCATATCATATGAAATGATTTGTACGGAAACAGTTGTAGCATTTATGATAACAAGGAATTCTTTTTTTCTCTCTCTAGCCCGATCCCACATGATTGACAGTCCTCCAACTTACAATGCAGATTATGGTTACAAAAGCTGGGAAGCCTATTCCAACCTTTCCTACTATACGCGCACACTCCCCCCTGTGCCAGAGGACTGCCCAACCCCTATGGGAGTCGTAGGTGAGTTACGCTCTCTCTGCCTTTGGAGAACCAGTTCTATCAGATTCTTAAATACTGAGCAAGAGGGGCTTGGGTGCATTACATGAGAGGAAGTGCACACATTTAAGTGATCCATTAAGATAGAGTGTAACTATGCTGAGGGAACACAGTACAACCTGCTCCAGAAAACCAAAACCAAAGAGCATGAAACCACTTTTTTTCAGATTTGACAGTGGACGTGTCTTAGGAATTTACAATGAAAGTCTCAGTTAAAGCTTTTCCTACAAGTGAAAGTAAATCATCACCTTTACCATCACGTGTGTTTCATCCAAATTAAACTGGCTTGGTTCTGTGTTATAGTTTTGTACGCTAACTTTAATGTTCTTAATTCTTTCCCCAGGTAAAAAAGAACTACCTGATGTTAAGATACTGGCTGAGAAGCTCCTGATGAGAAGACAGTTTATCCCGGACCCACAGGGCACCAGCCTGATGTTTGCATTCTTCGCACAGCATTTCACCCATCAGTTCTTCAAATCTGATATGAAGAAAGGACCTGCTTTTACTGTAGCTAAAGGCCACGGGGTGAGCAGATCAGATTTCACGTCAGATTTTAGCAAAGAGAGAGAGAGAGAGAGAGAGGCCACATTTGTGAATTAATAATTAATCAGAAATTCAACATGAGTTAACGGTGTTGTGTTTGCTTTCAGGTGGACCTCAACCACATTTATGGAGACAACCTAGAGAGGCAATACAAGCTCCGACTCTTAAAGGATGGAAAGCTGAAATATCAGGTATGAGAGGAGGCAGCACTACAGTTTAAACAACCAAAAACTTCAGACCATACAAGTATCTAACAGATGCTTCCTCTCTTGCATAACTCTGCAGATGCTGGATGGAGAGATGTACCCCCCAACTGTAAAGGAAGTGGGCGTTGACATGCACTACCCTCCTCATGTTCCTGACTCTCACCGCTTCGCCGTGGGCCACGAGGCATTCGGCCTGGTCCCCGGCCTGATGATGTACGCCACCATCTGGCTGCGGGAACACAACCGGGTGTGTGATGTGTTGAAAGAGGTTCACCCTTACTGGGACGACGAAAGGCTCTTCCAGACCACACGGCTCATTCTGATTGGTGAGTTTTAAAACATTTTTAAACATTTACTGTAACATAGCTGGGAAAACAAAGTTGAAATACGAACAAGAGAGACATGTGATGCACTTGTCATGCTTTTAATATAATGACCCAGGAAGTTATGAAAAGAAGAAGTTGTACTTTTTATTTTGGTAATCACCTATCAGCAACCATGTTAACACAGTGGAGCACTCAGTGGAGCACACTGACTAATGTGAGAAAGAGGAAATGTTTAATTTTTCATTTCAGGCCTTCAGACCACATGTTAACTAACCATTACAGTCAAATCACCACTGTTTGATGGATGGATTTTCCACAAAAAGGAGATTACATAGATAAAAAAAAACCTTAACAATTAAATTTACAGCCCAGTTTTAAGTGAAGTCTGAAATATATATGTATATGTACGTCTATCTGCAATATTTTAAATATTAAATCATTTGTCCTGCAGGAGAGACGATCAAGATTGTGATCGAGGACTACGTGCAGCACCTGAGCGGTTATAACTTCAAGCTCAAGTTTGACCCCGAGCTGCTCTTCAACCAGCGCTTCCAGTACCAGAACCGCATTGCATCCGAGTTCAACACCCTGTACCACTGGCACCCACTGATGCCTGATAGTTTCCACATTGAGGAGAAAGAATACAACTATAAAGAGTTTGTCTTCAACACCTCTGTAGTGACTGAGCACGGCATCAGCAACCTTGTGGACTCGTTTTCCAAGCAGATTGCCGGACGGGTAAGAACTGTTTGAGCTGTAGCAGAAGCATTTAGATTTTGATTGTAACAGCTCTGTCCCTTTAAAACTGATCCACTCAATTTCCTTTCATGTGTTTAGGTTGCCGGTGGCCGAAATGTCCCAGGACCCATCATGTATGTGGCCATTAAGTCCATTGAAAACAGCAGAAAGATGCGCTACCAGTCTCTGAACGCCTACAGGAAACGATTCTCCATGAAGCCCTACAGCTCTTTTGAGGACCTGACAGGTGAGAGGGAGAGATTATAGTGAGGTTATAAACATGGAGTGAAAGGAAATGTTGCCTCAGGCCAAATTATGACTTTATTACTAATGCCATTGTCATTAACTGATTGATTGAAAGATCAAGCTTATGTCATAGATGACTCATTATTAAAGAAATGGTTTGGGCTCAGTATTTCAGTCCCCAGCAGCTTTGGAGGTTAGGAATTTATTTTCGTGAGTCTAAGAACCAGATGGTCATTTCATCTTGAGATAGTGTAAGCAGATTGTCATCACAGAGAGCAAGACATAAACAGACACGAGAGGCCTCCTGCTTCAGCGAAGAAGATTTAACTTTCTCAAGCAAAGACGATTTGAGTTGATTAACTGAGATGTCAAGTGTAAGCTTATATGAGAGACAAGAAAAAGAAAAAAGTAAAGAGAAGATCATTGTTCAGCTGCTACTTGCTGGATTTGAATTAGTGAAAACACAGAGGTCATATTTAGACTAGCAGCAAGCTTTCATCTTCAAAGTGAGTTAAATAAAACTATTTTCACCTTTGTCACCCAGGGGAGAAGGAAATGGCTGCAGTGCTGGAGGAGATGTACGGACACGTCGACGCTGTGGAGCTATACCCAGGTCTGTTGGTGGAGAAACCGAGGCCTAACGCCATCTTTGGGGAGACCATGGTGGAGATGGGGGCCCCTTACTCCCTCAAGGGCTTAATGGGTAACGCCATCTGCTCCCCGGAGTACTGGAAGCCCAGCACATTCGGAGGCAACGTGGGCTTCGACATCATCAACACCGCCTCCCTGCAGAAGCTGGTTTGCAATAACGTCCGCGGCCCCTGTCCCGTGGCATCCTTTCACGTGCCTGACGTTAAAGACACGGGATCCATGATCATCAACTCGAGCACATCCCAGTCACGCAGCAGTGATATCAACCCCACAGTCATTTTGAAAGAAAGGACTACTGAGCTCTAATTTGTTTTATTCTATTTGGACCTATTTTAATACATATTTATTTATTTATTTATTTATTTATTTTTGTATTTATTGCCCTATATTTATAACATAACACTAAGTTTTTATACGTAATTTTGTATATTTGTTTGGTTATCAAGAACAAAAGTCTGTGGTTGTGTTTATTTATTGAAAGATTTATTGTATTATAAATTATTGTTACAGTAATGACCTCAGTCACTGCAACTTGATACTTGAAGATTAGTTTACAGTTTCAACTACATAGTAGTATACATTACACTTCTGATGTAAATTTTCATAAAAATGTATGGCTGTCTCTGTACACAACAGTGATCTGTTTTAGAGGCAACGATACAGTGGTACAGTGTCGTAGTGATGTTCACAGTGAAATGAATGACTGCTATGTCTACTATGTCTGTGCATTGGCTTCTGTAATTTGAAATGACCATAATAACTCTGAATCCAAGCTGTACTGTTGTTTAGAATTGTATTGTTCTTAGTGCCTATGGACTTGCAAGGTTGACACTAATAAATGCTACCAGGAAATGGAGCTCATTTCTCAGAAATCAGTTGTTGTCATTTTCAGTTTGTTTCAGTTCACTCCGATTGTGCACTTATATAAGCTCTCTTCGGATCAAGCAAACAAACTTTTCCTGCCTAAGAAAACTATGTAATCAATGCACTGGATACGGGTAAAGCATTGTGAAAGGTTGTTTGCTCTTTGTAAAAGCCAAATGTTTTTTAGATTGGGGGTTTGGCAATGACAAGAAATAGAATGGAGAAGAAATGGAGACTATTAGACAGTCTGTCGCTCCTCTGACAGTCAATAACACACTGCTGTTAAGAATACCTCAGATATTTTAATGTAGATGTGATATCAGACGGCTATGTAAATCACTTTCACTGCTATGTCTTTCCAAACTTTTTTTCTCTGTGCTTGAATGATAATGGTAATTTGGACTGTCATAAGAATACAGGGAAACTTATACTACTAGTTTTGCAATTGGGATTTATTGTTTAAGGTAAATTGATGTTTAAGGTCGATCGTCAGGGGCAGGCACAATGGCTCAGTGGACAGCATTGTCACTTCACAGCTAGAAAGCTCTGGGTTCAGACCAGGTGGGTTTTCTGTAGGTGCACCAATTTCCTCCCACAGCGCAAAGACATGCTGGTTAATTGACCGTGATCAATACCCGTACCCCACCTAGATAGATAGACATTAAGACACACACTAGAGTACTTTGTGCAGCTGAGGAACTTTTCCTTTTTAGCACATCAGATAAAACATGTAGACACTTGTCAGGCTCAATCAAGTCTGTACGCTGTGAGGCAACATGGCATGATCTTCTGGTTTATAGATAAGCTTTTCTGCAGTAAATCAATAGACGAGGTGCAGCTCAGGCACAGATCAGTGTCTCACTGAAACCTTCCCTTTTCCTCAGAGGGAAAGGGATTAAATGAGATGATTTTATCAGTTCATAATCCTGAGGCAAAGTAAGAGTATCAGGCCGTTTTTAACATTTAGTTGCTAGACTTAAAACAATTTATCCACAGTGTTAAAGTTGGAGCCTATAATGTAAACACAAGTTAAACTAACTTGCTTGTGACTGGCCAGTGAGTCCAGTCCCAGAACATGCATGGAGCACGATATCATACACAGCAATGAATGTATTGTAAGACCTACATATAGCACTGCCTGTCAGCTTTTTCTTTTTTCCAATGGCCACTCCTGGGATTACAATGAAAAATACCCTGTGGTCCAAAAAAGTATTTTCTCCATAGACCACCACTATAAAACCGTTGACAGGATACCAGCTGCTATAAACATGATTAATTATTACTCTTTGAATTCTATAGTTTTTTTCATTCACATAGTGTGGCTGGCCAGAGGCATGATGGGTTGAACACTACTGTGCATATTCAGTAGGCCGCATAGCAGCTGGTAGTATCCTGGAAGCTAGAAACCTTTTCAGTATATGTACCAGGCAAGCAATTCTTATTGGACTGAATAGGCACCATCTTCACATTTGGTGTCCAGGTCGTATGGGCCAGTAAAGAGACGGGACAGTGCGGGATGGCCAGTTAAAACACAAACATTGCCACGGCCCACCGGAGCACGCCAAATGGATGGTATACTACTGCTTTGTGTTGATTTCAGATTACAAACATAACACAAACCCTACGGCATGTGTCATGGGAGAAACGAGGAAATTACCATGTTGAAGGTTGAGGTATTATGCACATCCCTAGAACTTTCCATGGCGTATGGCTTGTCGGGAAAAGATGCAGACGGATAAAAAGGCCCTTTTACTGTATATGAGGTGTGGAGATTAGTGCTGAGTCCAACAGCATACAGGAAACCATGCCTCAGCAGTATAGGCTGGCGGTGCAACAGAGGAATTAGGACGGCCATTCCAAAACAAACATGGAGGAATGTTGACGTGACCGGCGGCACACAGCGGTGAGTCAGGCCACCTGGCATCATCCCTTCTAAACACAGACAATGACAAGCCAAATTTTCCCATCCATTCACACATTTCTCACAACTCACAACCACGTTTACTGTCTTCCCTCACAGGGACAATTCCAGTTTTAAACACAAACCACACACAGAAGCGGGGAAATAACATTAATTTAGCCATGTGCAACAGTTGTCATCTCAACTAAAATCGATGGTTAGTTCCTCCCACATCTCATAGTCTTTGTCCTGTACTTCAAAAGACTAGGCGTAGGATTCCCCGTCAGAGAGACTTGGCCCATCAAGGCATGAAAATGACCTAATTGTGTGTGCACATTATTTGTTTTCTCCACTGTCAGTTGCCCGAGGGTGAGTATTATTATTCCATTGTGCATCAATGTGTGGCATGCTCAGGTCCTAGTCTATGAGATCGGCCAAGGGAGCACATCTTGCTTTGTGTGTGTGTAATGAGCATGAGCAGGCCTCGGGCCCTGGTGTGGGAGAAAATCAGGAGATTTCAGTGTGTGTTTTCCCTTTGACCGCTTCTGGACCTCTCTGGAATCAGACCCAGTGTGGAGGCCGTGATCCAAGACCAGAGTTACGTGACGCCTTGCAGGTGGCAGGAACTGCTGTCAGCTGGAGGCCGGTGTCAGCTGCCTCCACACGAGAAGCACTGGCACTCACCCACTGGGAGCCACTCATCACTTACATAGTTTTAAATGACATAACCACAAATGCAGATCATCTGAGAATGCACAGTTTCTGTCAGTTGCTTTGGCATGATTGTTGAGAGGAAATCATGATTCTGAAAACATCGGTGAACGTTGCATCCCAAATCTGTAGTTCATTTTTACATACCAGTATATCCATTTGTTGTTTCTGTCATACAGAATTCTAATGTATAAACAGAAATATCTTCGGTTGACCTGGTGATGCATTGAGCTGAAGAAGTACTCCACCAATTTAGCTCCTACAGCATTGTCAGACAAACTATGTACTGTTAATGAAAGGGTGTTAATAAAAGGGTCAAAATGTTATGTCTCGTCAAGTTTGTTAAGTTTAGTTCATGTGTTTTTCTGTTACTTCCTGTTTTATTGTGGCGTTCAACTTTTCCCTCCCCCTCTCCCTCCTGCCTTGATTGTTTCCACCCGTGCCCCTTTCCCTGGTGTATATATTGTCCCTTGTGCTGTACCAGATTATCTTCTACTCTTGTGTCCAGCATCTTTAGTCAGTGTTAAAACTGCACCTTTTTCTACCTATTTTGCCTTGTGTCAAGCTTTTGAGTCCATCCTCCTGTGTGTGCCTCAGGTCGTACCATTAAATTATTGAAACAGAACCAGTGACATCATCAGGTTTTTTTGCACTCTCCTTCCTTGTCAAATCCTTGTTACCCACAATGCAACCCAACTGCCGACAGTTCAGTCAGAGGTTTGGCTGAGTTATGCTTGTAGTGGATAATGGAGCCTCATGGCTCGAGGCAGACATGAGTTCACTTTTTCGAAACTCTTCACACTGGTCTTTTTAGCAACACGTTCTTCAGCACAATTGTTAGTCTCTTATCCAAATTGCACTAATGCAACACATCTCAGGGAACATTTGGCTGCCACAATAGTAACCCAAAATAACCTACTTACAAGACGTCAGTTTATTTATTGTTTATCATAAACCAAGATTCCAAAAATGAGGTCACTTCTTTATTGCATTAATTGTTCTACCTTACAGTGTAAATCACAGATTGTAATATGCTTCAACTGGCCTTCTTTTGCCATTTGCCACGTGCACAAAATGAAACAAAAGTAATTCCAGTAATGCAAAACAAAACTATACATATTTATACAGATTAAATCGTTAACCATGCTTTCTGCAGTTTTGACAGCGTTTTGCAAGACAAATTAAATGATATGCAGCACTGTATAAAATGATGACGACAATGCAACAGTGTTTCACAAAATCTGCCTTAGCAATTGAGGAAAACTGATAATTACAGTAACCACATAATGGTTGCAACAGTTTTGCCTAACCTGTATCCACCCATATGCAAGTGGGAGGGTAATGAGGCTTATATTTGATGCTGAGTCTCTACTGTAATGGTGTGAAGTGGTTTGCTGTTGGGGCAACTCAACAGGGGAAGATCTCCATTTGTCAGTGTCAATGATGTCATTCTTTCAAACTGATGCTGGTTTCACTTCACTCTTGACACACTCACACTAATAACATTTTTTTCATACTTTCATGAGCATGTAATATTATGTAGTGACTGTTGTATGGAAAAGAACAAGTCGTAACATGGTCATTAAAAAAATGTAATGGGCACAAGGTTAGTCAGAATGTCAGAACTAAACAGCAAATAAGAATATTCAATATTCAATAAGAATTGAAATGACTGCATAAAAAAGGAGGCTAGACAGATGGCGGGGAAGGACAACAAATGAGAATCTGATGATTCATCTTCCCATTTGATTGCTTTTGGCTTGCTCAAGATGATGTTCCTGACAACATCCAGTGAAAATTCAAATATAGTGAATTCTGATCAAGCAATGGTAAATCATGGAAGCATGTCACTGATTGTAACTTTAAAATATTAACTTTTTTAATTAGGAAATAACTGAGCCATGTGTCACCTAAACGAATATCCAGAAGATTGAGAACTTTTGAAACTGAAGATGTCCACCTGTGCTAAGAAAGAAAAGATAGGAAAAATGGAAAGGAAATCAGTTATGACGCCATCACGTTGACAAAATCTGTCCACAGACGGACATGAAACCACCTGGCAAGGCTCTCCAAACCGCTTCCTCGATGGTTCCCGCTACAATGGGCGTGTCCAGGACAACATTTTGTCATAATGACACACACACTCACAAGGTGAAAACAATACAAGCTGCGACGGTGTGTGACTGGTATTGCTTTCAGTGTCTCAGTGTGTATGAAGAAAGAAATGAAAAAAGAACTAAAAAGAACAAAACTAGGTGTATTGTCTCCACTCCTTCCAAGGCCTGACTTTCATGCTCTGTATGTCTCTGTGACTTTCAGTGAGGCGGAATGCTTGGCAACTGATTATTTCCATTTCCCATCGACCCTCATGTTTAGTCTGACGTGTACATTGCAGGAACATCTCTTAGATAGACACTACCTACAGTATCTCTAACAGAGACTTTTAAGGTCACACAGAGGGTAAGTGGCCTTCTCCATCTATAACACTGTCACAGGATGACAAAACATGAACATAAAAAAACAAAACAGCTGTTCAAGTGTTCACACCACACGAACATGCGGTCATATCATATCATCAACACTCACTCACTCATAACACACACTTACTCATCTATCAGACATACACAGACATCACTGTAATACATTATACGTGACCTATTAAGGGGCCTGAAGAAGCAGACACAGTGGATTGCATCACCAAAGCTGTTAGAGGTGAAGCTTTTCCCGACTTCAATCTCTCATACCTGAAAGACTGGGGCTTTAACTATTGTACTCACAGCCTAAGTAGTAATTTTCTGACATCATACATGTTAAAGGATAGGCTCATGTTTCAAGTCACTGACACACCAATATGTCAATTAAAACATACTGGTGTGTCGCTGAAAAATGCATCATGATGATGATGATGATGATGATGCATTGCTACCCCTGAGGATATAAAATAGATTTTTTACCATGTAGACAGCCTAAAACCTAAGATGAAATTCCAACATATGTATATGCTCAAAAATGTACACATATAGGAAGAATTTTGAAATGCAAGATTAAAATATGGCAGAATCTCTTCTTCCAAAGATTGATGAAACAATAAACTTGGTCTGAAACATGACCAGGACTTGCGCTTGGTAAATTATGTTATCAAATACACACACACACACACACACACACACTTCTGAAATATCATATACAACATATATGATTTATAGATTAGAGAAAACAGGAAATAATTCTACAGAACCAATTCTGGCTTGAAACTTCTTAGCATTTTCTCTTTGAAAACAATGAAAACACTGTTATGTGTTTCACGTTGTGAGCCCTTGAGAGACTAACAAGCACTTTGCAGAAGGGATCCAGATAAGAAAATAAAGAATCTCTGGCACACATCCAAACACACACTCATTTATGCCACCAGTGTCATTCACACTAGAAGGGGCGATTACCTCTCGTCACACACAGACTCTGGTATCAGTGTTGCTCAGCCCCGTCTTACACGTCACTAGTGTAACTAACATGTCACAACTGACTTGCAAAATGCCAGATATTTTTTTCGACGTCTTGAAAGTTTTCCCATGTTAGTAATAGGGTGTCTTGAGCTATCACTCCTTGACACACCTTGCATATCTGTCATTTCTTTTTGCTCAGCCCTTTCACTAATTCTTCTCTATGTTCCGTGTGTTACTTTGGAAACATTTTGCTAATAACAAATAAGTATTAAAGCAATGAGTTGTGGTCTATTACTATTTATATGATTAAAATGAGCGGAAAGTAGAAGCGGATGATACGGGTGCAAGTGAAGCAGCTATAAATCATGAATACTAACATTGTTAATTATATGAAAATACAAGCAGTGGCAACAGATTAGCAACAGTGCCAACTTATAATGACAGCCATGTGACCCACATTTGTAACACTGCAGAAGATGAAACCCTGGCTAGATCTCTCTCAGCACTTTCGTCCATTTCACCGAATAAGAATAAGAAAGAATTTTTCTCATTTCCTGTCTCCCAGGCCATCTAAATGAAATGACGTATTTGTGTTTGCTGGAAAGCTCTGTGAATTAGACTCCACACGGACCCAAGATTTGGCAGGACAGCCGCAGGACACTAGAGACTGATTGGGAGCATATTCAGCAAAGCGATGCTTAATTGGTGTCCATATTCAGCAAATAACTTTGATGTTGGCTGATTAATGTGCGTGTATGTGTGTGAGAGATTTGTGGACCTCTAGCAGCCCTTTCCTTTGCATTCAGACTGTTTCTTCAAGCTCACTTAGTCAAATTCTTAAGTAGAGTTAAGTCTTGAAAAGAATTAATGCAGCCTTACGGACACCACTGGACAGTGACAAGGATTACACATTTTACTTACATGAAGTGACTCTCACATTAATGAGAATTTAGTGATCCACACCTTCTATCATCACAATCTTTTTGTTTTTGTCTATGACTAAGATTTGTCTTAACAGGTCTCACAATCAGATCATGTTCATGTTGTGACACAAGATAACAGGAAGGCAACAGAGTAGTACTAAGAAAACATTTCAACTATTGATGATCTAATTTTCGTAGAATTGTTTTGTTTCGGCACGACTGTTTCTCAGAACAAATAATCATAGTGGTACATCTTTTGCAACATTGTTCTTAGACAGTTCTTTATCTAAACTGTCCTCCCATGAGGAACAGCAGCATCAGTCCATTAAGAAACTCCTTTTTGTGCCTAAACCTAACCTATCCTTAACCATAGCGTTGTCACATCAGAAAATTTAAATATTTTCTCCAGAGGGCATGGACACCCTATGTTTACCGCCCTTTATTTGCTGCAACCTTGTCTTTCTATTACATTAAAATAGAACTAATGTGCAACAACACATATTTTTTGAAAGAGACATAATGTTGTAGTTTTCTATTTACATAATGAGGAAATATTGTCAATAAATATCAATGCTTTGTAAAATATGCATTGACAATGCATTTCATTTGTTTGCTGCCAAAATATCCAAAACATTATCCACTTGTGGCATCTACAACATGAATTAACTTTTTATGGTCTTGTTAAGACATTCACAGCACTTGTTTCTGGTTAGGAAAATATCTAGTTTTATACAGAAAAAGTCCTCAGTGACGGGTCGTAAGAGAGACAACATGGTTTAGTGAGATTTAACCGAAACCATGACCACCTCCCTTCAACTCCAGTACAGAAGGCAATGTGGCAAATGTGAATGCAAACAGAGACGGTTCAGAAAGGTACCAAACTTTTACTTATTTCACCTCAGCAGTTCAACCAAATCTGTCTCTGAAGAAACTTGAGGTGAGAGGTAAGTGATCCAGCTTCTTAATATTAACTCTAATACTAACTTTCTTGGCCACTATTCTATTAGCTTTCTGTAATATTGTTTCTCCACAGATTAGTTAAGTTAGTGAACACTACCTTTGCTACTATCTTTACTGTAGCCAGCATTTAGTTAGTTAGTGAGTTAGTGAGTTATTTAGTTAGTTAGTTAGTTCGTTCGTTCATTTTATGGTATATAGCTACTGGTGTTTTGGTTGAAATTTAAAATCACAACATTTCCTAATATCCTATTATTTATTTTTTATTATTCCTATTATCACACACCTGCTGAAATAAGAATTAGGAAAAAGTAAGTTACAGCATTCACTATCACTTTCTTATTTATTTATTCGTTATTCGCTTGTTTTTATGACGACTTAAATTCCAAATGAGGGTTAAATAATATGCATGTACACTTAAACAAAACAGACAACTAGATGAGTATGCTGTTAGCTGGCCTGTGACAAAAATGCAATAATAAGACAGTGTTAGCTCTCTTTGCCTGAAACATTTCAACTTAACATACATTTTGTGCGACTTTTCCTGTATCACCAATGAGATATTCTTGATGGACCTGAGGGACGACAACCATGTTTGTCACACCTGGTGACTATAGTCTCTTACTTCAGACGTCTGGATTCTTTCCATAAACACAAGCTACTGCAAAAGTTTCCACGACATATGTCAGCTTTGTGTTTGTGTTGTCACAACACGCTGGGTGACAGGTGACGAACTCTCTGTGAAAAGGATTTTATTGATGCAAAAACACATTTCCACATGTTTCCTTGGATTGTAGCAGGATGCGCTTTGTCATAGAGGCGTTTGAATGTAACTCACACTTAGGTTAACTAACAGAAGCCCATCAATTTCTTAAGATAAGATAAGATGAGATGCACCTTTATTCATCCCTCAAATGGGGAAACTCACATATACACAAAAACTACATCCAAAACTCGAAAATTACAGTGAGAATTTTAGTGAAAAGAAAAAGAAATTAAAAATTAAAAAAAAAAATAGAATAAAATACAAATATGCAAATATACAAAATGTACACAGGTAAATAGTCAAGCATATCCTAATTTTTAAAAAGACTTACTAATATAATGCTTTTATATTTACCGAATATTTTTCATATTGTGACACTACAGTCATTTTGCAGTTTAATTTTACAGGTGGCTACGGTTTGGTGGGGTTAAAGAATACTTTAACAACAAATAACAAATAATTATTATTTTGTTGCATGGTAACATTCTGTACTTTGTTTCAGTCATAAATCTTAAAAAAGTATTTTCAAAGTCTTTTTGTTGTTGCTGTAAATGTAGTCACATATATAAAATAACAACTAACATAGCATAGCATAGCATAGCATTGAATACCCAAAGGTAAAATAGCATATATCGATCTTCCAGATAAAGGTGACTCTCAGTTTCACCAATGCATTAGGCCTCCTGACATGTGGGTGCAGTTTTTAAATAGTGTAATTTAAGTTATGTGTGTAACTACATTGGTTTCAAAAGGAGTTCCCCATGATTGAGTTGATGACATAATGTTTAAAGGAAACCATTTGTTTGCATGCTTACATTGCATGAGTCATCATAGGCTGGAGACCACACATAAACACCTTTACTTTGAAGGGAAGGGACTCAGCTGGCGAAGGAGGTGGAGGTGGTGGGCAGTGATACTTAAGGAAGAAGTATACCTGGGAAAGAGCAACTGGTTCCTGTCAAAGATATGTTCACCTAGAACAGTGGAACAGTAATCACTTACATAGAAGTTCATTTCCGAGTGTTTCCATCATTAAAAGTATCATGTCTTCAGTAAGATTCTTTTTTAAACAAGCTTCCTGTTTGGCCACATTTGTGATGTGTCCAGTTCCACATCTCCACATCTCATTTGTTGTGTTTGTTATACTTTTACAGTAGTAAAATGTGAAGCCTAAATCATAAGTTCTATCAAATTTTGCCAGATTACAAAAACTCAATCAAAACAAATGACATGGCTGCTAAAAGAGTTACAAGTATTGATCTTTCATCTGTTGTTGATGCTCTAAGACTCAAAATTACAATCCAGTAAGGTTGGACCACAGTCACAGCTTTCTCTGGACCTTTAAAAACCAGGGGTCCTTTCTGTGAAGTTGCTGCCACTTTGAGACACTTTAAGGTGCTTCTTGTTGTAGCAGTAATGATCACTCGGCCATACAGAAAATGTAGGTTGTAGCCACATATTGTATGTACAAGATCCTGAAATGTATCTTATCTTATACTGTTTTACTGTCTGATTTTTGTTCACTTTCCATCCCAGTAATATCCTCAAACTTTATAAAAAACATAATAAAGAAAACATATGCCTACAAAACAGGTGAACAGCTGACTCAGTGCTGTACTGTTTGCAGGGCCAGATGCTTGGCTGCAACTCACTTAAGTAAAGTGGAAATGATTAATCAGTCATCAGTCACTTAAATTATCTGTAAAAAAAAAAATGAGAAGTGACTTCTGCGTGATAATTGATGAATCATTTTGGTCATTTTTGAAGGAAAATTACCAGATATTCTCTGCTTCCGTCTTATGGGAATTTATTTATTTATTTATATTTCGTGTAGCTGTAAATTTAATTTGCATGGCTGGTTTTGCATTTTGACAGATAAGATAGACAATTTCAGGACGATGCCTTGTGCGGTGAAAATTGTAATCAGCTTTGGGTTTTTCTTTCACTAAACAAAAAAACAACCATTAGTTTAATTAATAATGACAATAATCATTATTTGCAGTCCTTCAGTTACCTCAACACCATGCTCAAAAGTCTGTGGCGATAATATGCTTGACTGCTACTACTGGACTACACTTCAGAAATGCTTCAGAAAACTTTTTTTCAACATCACTAATTAGCAGTTTCTTTTCAATTACTTCTGCACCGCAGTATACTGGCATAATGTTACCAGAATATAAAAGTAGATTGAATGTCGGGGGAAACGATACATTGAATATTCACATCTTACAAATAGACTAATTGCATGAGTATAAACATGTATACAAAATATTTCACAAGTTGGTACTGTATTTAGGATACATTCAAAAACGAATACTTTTTTTGCAAGGCTAGGAGATTTCCATCTTTTAAATTACACCATAAGCTCTGTAAAAAAATTCTTATATACAAACTTTCACCGTTTTACCTCGTGGTCAACAGGTATCAACAGGTTTGTTCTAGTTATCTTTTTATCTCTTCTTTTAAATCTCAGAATGTTTTAATCTTTATTTGTGTGTAACATGTATTTGTAAATTAATGTTTATATACATTTCATTGTTGGTAGTCTTTCATTTGCTGATACATAAAATATTCACATATGTCGAGCTGCCATAAGTGACAGTGTGTTGGTGTCTTGAGATAAGATTGGGACATTTTTGATTTCACATCACACATTTGATTAAGATCAATAAAAACAGGAAGAAAAAAAATCCTCGTACCAGCCAGCGCACAGGAATAACTACTGCAGTCCTATCATCACTGTCTCACGGACCTGATGCATTTTACTCACTGACTCAGTGTGATTGCAGCTTTCCCTCTGGTTTGCTCTGTTTTCATGCAGCTCCTCAGTCCTCCTAGTGGCAGTTTAGACACATGGAAGTAACAGTACAATGTTTTTAAATTGTGCGTCACTTTTTCCCCTTGAAACATGGAGCAGTCGAGGAGGGCCTCTCGGTTCACAACAGAAACACCAGCATTACTGTGGGATGACTAATATTTATGAATGGGTCGCAATAGTAGCAGCACTGACTGGGAAGAGGAGGGGGTGACTGCTGCCTAGTCACTCCCTCCCTCCCTCTCTTACGCACCATAACTGGACCAGCTTTAATGTTGCACAATAGACATGAACACAGACACACACATACAGACACACACACATACAGACACACACACACGTGCATACAGAGTGAATCAGGGGTCCCTATGGAGAAATTTAACCACTAAACCACAGGCTTTTTTTTTTTAAATTAAATCCATATTCCTGTATGTCATGACTTTCTCTTATTTCTCAATGTTATGAGTGATCTTGACAATGATGCTGATGATAATGACCTAGGAAAATTACTGACCAACAGTGTTGGATGTTCCCATTAAAGTGTAGCTGCTGTTTATATACTTTACATTACGTACATATATTACCCAGGAATGGCATTGGAAAGACACATGATATGAAAGACAAACATTAAAATAAAAAAAATGACAGTCAGGGAATTCAAAAATCAGCAGCACAACTGGACGTAAACCGGTGTCTAAATCCCAAAGGCAAAGCAGAGGTGGAGAAAATGAAAAAATGCATCATTTACTCATTATTACTGGCAAGACCAGACCTATAGAGACCATAAGTGGCACTGAGAATAGACTATATGTGGTTACATACATGGTTACACATGTTTCAATTTTCAGACAGTTGTTTTAATTCATTAATTCATTGTTTAATTCATTAAACTTTATGCTGGAAAAGTATCTGAACATCATTATTCTACTGTCAGTGTGAGTGTTTAGAATAAACGAATAAAACGGCTGTTTATGATATACGTTCCATTGCCTTGTGTTTTTCAAGTATCCATCTGGGGCCACAGCAAAGAATTAGTTTTATCATCAGTTGATGGAGTTTAAGTGGGAAAACCCTTCATGAAGCAAACCATGAGAAAGACCGCAAATACCTGAACATGAATAATTCAGTACTTTAGGGATGGATCTAGTTTTTCCGACTAAAAGGGATTTTTGTGGGAATCATGGGAAAGAACGTCTTCTATTCAAGCAGTTTGGTCTTGCTAAAAGAATGGAGATGTAAATGCAAGATAAAAATAAAATGTGAATAAAAAAGAAGTGACCCCAAACTAATAATAATAATAATAATAATAATAATGCATTTTATTTATAATGCACTTTATATCTGACAGTACAGATCTCAAAGTGCTACAATTTTAAAAATAGCCTCAAGCTGCTTACATCTGCATGCATGTAAGACTCCCAGGTATCTCCATAGTAGAAATGCATGAAATTAAATCTAAGCAAATAACATATACACTCTTTTTTGGAAAATAATTTCAATCCACCTGTGATAGGTTTGAAGGTTTTCCCTTGGAGCACAGAAAAGGAAAATATCTAGCTTCACAAAAGAATTCCTTATGAAAGGACATGTCTGTTGTTTTGTTGCTATTTATTGTCATTTGCCTTTGCTTGCAGGACATTCGTGCCATTTCACACGCAGGGAGTGTATTTAGGAAAGAAAAACTTTTAGCCACAGTGACGAAACAAAGGCTATTTTCTCATTTTCTCCGTAAGCTCAGACGAGTGTCCGTGCATTTCCAGTGCTCACGTGCAGACAATGGGGCACACAGTCACGCACTTAGACGTAATATTCATGCAAAAAACAGGCTTTTCTGTGTGAAACCATATGGGTCTGTCATGCTGTTGATTCATCCCTGTCGTCTTCAGTTCCCGTTTCAGTTTATCCACTTTAGACCTGTCCTCAATCTATCTGTATCTCATCACAATTTCCATCTGTTTGCTCCAGAGTTAGCATGCACTCAATACTTTAAGCATTTACTCTACTTTCACTACAGGCAGTAGAAAGGGAAAGTGCTTTAAAGGGTTGGTTCACCTTTTTTTCCACTTACCCCAGTTATAAGGAGCCTTGCAAATATTTTTTTAACCAAAGGATGAAAGTGAGGAATATGGAGAAATGAGTGGAGGTGCTGATCTCAAAGCTAAGCCCATTTTCACACCTGTGTATGCCTGGCAAGTGGACGTGGTTCAGGAAAATTGTGTCAAAAACATGTTGTCCAAAAGTAGCTTTTGTTCTCCTGAAAAGAGCCTCCAGGCATGAAACGAAGCCTCTGGAGTAAAGGGGAGTCACCTGCATCACCTGGCAGTCATTTCAGACACCATTTCAGTATGGTATATGTATATGGTATATTCTTTGCTCAACATTTATTCTGAAAATCATGTCTTTGGAGCCAGGTGATGCAGTGAGGGTCAATGGCAAGTCAACCTACAATGCTACTGAATAATGCCTCATTGAACTGGAAGTAAAAACTCCTGAGTCAGAGCAGCTGAACAATGTTGGCTGTGGGTTTTAAAATAAAGCAAGGCTGGACTTTCAGACAGCCTCTCATAACACTGTAATAGCCTACTACTGTCATAATACTGGAACACTCTCAATTCCTGTTAATAAGGATGATTAAAATGTCAGAATGAAAACCACATGCAGTTCAAAGACTGTCCAGAGGAAAATAACAGAACCGCAAATTTTGACAGACCAAGAGGCCAGACATGATTATGAAAAGGTGCGTGTGTGTGTGTGTGTGTGTGTGTGTGTTGCATTGAAAAGAGATTGCTTCATAGTTATAGTGAATGCATTTGTCATGAGTAAATGCCAAAATAAATGTTATATGTTATATATATATAACAACAGCTGTCGCCCTCTTTTTGTATTAACATTCTTCACTCTGACAGTTCCCATCAATCCATGAAAGGTGTATAAAAAGAAAGAAATACACCTAATCTAAATAAAGCATCTGACTAAGTGACCCTTCATTTCAGGTGTGATAAGATCGGTATTGCAAACAGGTCACCTTACCTGGGATTTCTTCCTGTTTGCATTACTAAGTCAATGAGTAATAGCCTCGGGGGAAGCCATTGCCTAATTTAGCTGTTCCCAACACCACCAGCATATCTATGGTATGCACACGACAGTCATGAGTCACCTGGATAAAAATGAGACCAAAAGGACTCACCCATTCTACCTTCAGTATAGCAGACTGGAGAGCTGTTAAAACACAGTTTTTCAAATATCCTACACAGTAATTCTGGAGATTTACATTGCAAAGCTGAATGTTGGCCCCTATCTGTGTGACTCAAAGCTTACTAAAGAAAACCATAATAACCAGAAACCTCAGCATGGATGTATAGAAAGCAGTGACTGATTGCGGGCTTTGTGAAGAGGGGTAACTCTATACCTTTGGTTCCACAGACAAAGATGTCATGGAGCAAATGGTTCATTGAAGAAAATCTGTGCTTTAAAATGCCCATAAGGGAGAAGCTAGCTGACGCACACATGGACACAATTATCCACAAACACCTCTTTTCCTGTAAGACTACTAGTCTAATTTAAATTACGAATTGTCCCAAAGGTCCTTCAGTTTTTAAGGTATGACTACTGTGTGCTGTTTAGATTGGTTACCATGGTGTTGTGAGTTTATTGTCACTGTAGTCTCCAGCCCGTGTGTGGAGGTGATATGCTGGTAGACGTAAATTCATATTCATAAACCAAACTGAGATACAGGCCTACTGGTGTTGGTGAGTCATAAAAAATGGGAAATAGGGAAATCTGGGAGTTTCAAAAAGAAAACTTTTCTTTGATTTCATTTTACACCCCCTACACTTTTGGCTCAGTCTGCAGCATGGTGTACATGAGGGGATCATAATCAATGAAACTCTTCTCGTTTTGTTCATCTGGTAAAATCAAATGTTACAAAAAACATAAAATCATGTTAGATCAATTGAGAAAAAGTTAAAAGAGAAAAAGAACTAAGAAAACAAAAAGGGTTGATTTATTGGCATATCCAGGAGATCATGCATTTAGGGTACAACACAAATAATATATAGTCAATTAAGACTGATATATTACTGTACATATAGTAATGCAAGAAAAGAATGAAATCCTTATGTTTGTAAGCTGATAACATGTATTTAATAGGATGAAATGGATAGGAGTAAACATAATCAGTTGTATATATAACAAGTAGTGATATATTCCTGACATGTAAATGCAAAGACTTATAACAAATGTTGTTATAGTCTGAAGTAAATGAAAACTCCTTTCCTTTCCTTTTCCTCCTTGTAAAACTCCTTTCATAACAGCTCAGTACTTCTAGGCCTGAATCATTAATGCAGAGGGCTGACATCTAGCTTTTAAATCAGGTGTTAGTAGAGCTGACCTGGTATCACCGTCTTATCCAGCCAAGAGAGGTGGCCTAATGATCCATAGTGATGCAATAGAGAGACTCTAACACACATACACAATCCTCTATATCCATAGATACACTGACAACATACGTTATGGTTATGAATAACATTTAGACTTTTCGGGCATGTGGCCCTATGTTTTTGGTCAGAAAAAGTAGTACATACTTTTATATCATTTGTTTTTAACAGATCAAAAGTATTTTAAGGATTTTATAGATAGACAGACACACACACATACATAGATACATTGAACTAATATTGGACTCTAAGCTGTAGCTGATGGACAATTTTAGAACAGAAGGTGATAAATAATCTGTTGAACTTTACTTTAAGCAACTTATGCTTATTGGGGGACCGAGAATAATAACACCCTGCCTGACATGCATACTGTGTGTGCCTAAATAAAAAAAGTCAAGTAATCCTTTAAGCCAATAAATACAGGACACAGACACAGTGGACAGAAGTCAAACATGATTGCATTAGCTTTCCCAGAAAATATCAAGTGGGTGTAGAGAGCATTTACCCTTCCTATTTGCACTGCAGTGATTCAGCATGCAGTTAAAGGAAAACTTACAATGGCACATGAAAGGGAAGGAAAAGCATTAGGAGTGACTTAGGTATTTCTTTTCACACGGCAGCTTGTGGATATATACAGCCTGAAATGTGCTGGCTTAATGTATGTTTTTATGATGATGCACTGTTAACAACCTCTCACAGGAGAATATAAATCTATGCTGGGACTACAGACAATGTTAATAAAACACTCTAATTTCCAGTGAAGCTGTCACAGAGACACGTATACATGATTAAATGAATACAAACATTTCTGGGTGTTCATGGTATTGAGAATAATGGGATACTTTATTTCCACTGTAAAAGTAGCAGTGTTGGAATGTAACTAAGTACATTTACTTTAGTTCTATATTGTTTATATTGTTTATACTGTCCTGTATTCTTTTGTTCTACTGTTGTAGTTTATTTCTACTTTTCTCCTCACTGTACATAGAGAGTCAAGCTTTACCGAGTCAAATTCCTTGTTTGCCTGTTCAAACTTGGCCAATAAAGTTGATTTGATTTGATTTAATACTTTTCTTTAACTGCAATTTTGATGTGGTTTCCTAGATTAATTGTACACGTTTACTTCACTACCTTTCAGAGGGAAATACTCTATGTTTTACTCCTCCACATGTATTTAGTTACTTTTTGCTGATCAAGATTTTATAAGTAAAAACAGATAATCACATCACAAAGGGGCCACATCAAAAGGGCCATTTAGCTTTATGAGCTCTTTTACAGTTGATTTAGCATATTTTGTTTATAATACTTTTGTGCTTCTACTTAAGTATAAAAAGACAACAGACATCCTCTCACAAAACTCTAAGAAGAATCACACCTTTTTAATCTAAGCTGGACTTCAACCTTTTGACCCTTTTTTTTTTTTTTATTCGAGTGCTTGACCATAAAATATTGACCATGACAAGATGTACAGTTGCTCCTATTTTCCACATCTTATCCATCTGTGTTGAAATGCAATATATTCACTTAACGTTTTTATCTTTGTGAATCTAAAAACAACATTTCCTCCAAACTATGAAGCCAATTGTTTGATATTATAAAAGACAATGTTTGAATTTAAGAAGGGAGGAGAGACCACAGTGTGATTTTTGTGTTGAAAATAATCAAGGAGCGCGTGATGAAGCATCAGAGACATTCCCCACCCGTAGCTAGCGGTGTTTTTTGTTTTGAAAGATTCCCATCATGTGTTCATTTTCGTGTGAAGCTCTATGCCTGGAAGAACTTTGAATACCAGACAAGATCACTTTATCTGAGAGTTCAACTTGAGGATATAGTGCCCTTGTCTGAGTTAACTCTTAATGTGCTGTTTGTAGTAGTGAAATACAACACAGTAGCTCTTGTGTATTGCTCTTAAATAGAATAAGCTAGGAAAAAAATGAAGCTATGTTCTCTCTCTCTCTCTCTCTCTCTCTCTTTTGCTCTCTATCTCCTCTCTCTCTCATCTTGTCTGTTGTTAGGCCTTTATCAAGTAGAGGCTTCTAATTCCTGAAGTGAAATCCTCTTAGGATCTATGCTCTATTTCTGCTCGGTCTATAGGGTCTTTTTTAAAATCTCCATTAGACCAAGCTCATTGGCTGGAAAAGACACACGCATGCACACAAAAACACACACCGTCCAGCAACAGATAGCTTAGAGGAGTGGAGTCGACTGTTGACCAGTCCAAGGTTAGGTACTGATACAAAGGGAGGACTTCACTTTGACTGTGGGAGGTAAGAAAAACTCTACTGATGCCTCTTGTTTTATTTTTTGAAGATTATGGATTGGGAAGTAGACACGCGAAGTTTGATTTTTAATGGGTGTAATAGGAGATACGTTTTTTGATCTGTATGTTTTTACATACATTTGAGACTGATTGTGAGAGCCGTCTTGATTTTTCATGTATATAATCTGCTATTTCCACTATGCTACAACATTAGGTATCATATAGAGTTGATTTATTAATTCTGGTTTAGCTCTTTTCTTGTTTTTAAGTAAAGACTTCTACACAGAAAGAGAACAAAGGATTCTTTCTTTTGGTGCTTTATTTAGTCATGGGTCTGTGTCTAATGACAGTCAGCTGTTTACAAGCGATTATTGTCTGTCTTTTGCTCACACACATACACTTAAAGAATTGAAACCTTGACATGACAAACCTACACATGAGTTCATTTGCTCATGCTAGAACTAATCACAGTAAATCTCCACTTGTGGATTTGGGAGTTAGAGAGGTGGCCGCAAAGATCATCGACCTAGATCATCATCATGACTGCACGTAGGAAGGAAGACTACACTAATTGAAGCACTGGGCACATGCCAGGAGATACTGGCTCTGCATATGTCACGCACACCCAAAGCAGTGTGAGAGACGGTGTGTATTGAAGAGTCACCTTAGATTTAAATCTAATGTGAGTGTATTGTACATCTTCTAAATATGAATGTTGAACAATTGCAATTTATGCACATTTTTTGCAACCTATGTTCTAACGTGGAAGCTGAAAGAATATATATTTAATCATGTAATGTAGAAAAAATTGTAGTGTATACACACATGTTCATTATTACCATGAAAATGATAACATCGTTGTTTTCCACCTGTTCCATCTCAAAACAGAATCTCTAAAGACTAACGGCAAGCAAGAGAGAGATTTGTTGCTGTTCAGTAATCCTCTTAGACTGCATTAATTTAATTAAACATCACTGGACTCACTTGGTATCCAGTAGCTCTGTCACAGTCGAAAGAAAACTTTAAATCTGTAGCAATACAACAATCTAATTGATAATAAATGAGAGCAAGTGTTACAGACCATGAGCACGTTGAAAATGAAAATAATGATTCATTCCAACATCAAAAGCCACTGTTAGTCATACCATAAAAACATCATATGAATTAACGCTGTGTGATTTTCAATTTTTTGTCCTACAGGTAGCTCACCAGAAAAATGTCTGACAGAGCGGTTGACTTGGAGGAGACCGTAACCCACACAGGTGAGTAGCAGCAGTGTTTCCAAATATCACACAGTAACCGAGCATTTTTACAGCCTAGTGGTCTTCGTTTGTGTTTGTGCCGTGCATGCATGCATCATTTAGGCCTTTAATAGGAACAGTTTCATAAGTAACACAGCAAGGGCATTGATTACAGACCAACTGGTTCTAAACAGACAACGAGAAGACCAAAGTAGAGCACAGATCTGTAGAGCTTTGGCAGTTTAACTGACGCTCTAATCTTCTTTTTCTTACGTAACAGTGGTGCAATTAGTGTATTTCCTAGACGGTTGGGGTGAAGCTTTAATCCCCACATTAAAACAGGATACAGTACCCACCAATGAGTCACAGCTGCACATTCTCAAGTCTCATTGTCATTTTACAAAGCCATACATGTATACCACATATTATTTGTAGCTTTAACATCTTATTTTCCCTCTCCATAGGTCCAAAAGGAGTCATTAATGACTGGAGGAGGTTTAAGTTGGAAAGTATGGACCAGGAAAACTTGCCACCTGCAAAAAGAGAATTGCTGAGACAAATGTCGACCCCAGGCGGGCCAAAAGATGACTCCAGATCAAACGTTAACCGCAAGGTACAACCAAACTCTTTAATGGGCAGCAAATACTATGCTTTTGATTGTGATCTTTCAACACTGTGCATTATGAAACAGCTGTGGCTGCTCTCTGATGAGAGCGTCTCGAAGTTACTTTAGAAAGCTCATGCCTTATGAATAAATTAATGTGTCTAATAATCATAAGAAATCGCAAATACTGCACTTCCATAGCCCACGTAACTTGTAACTGTTGTATTAATGTCATTTTTCAGATGAGTGTCCAAGAATATGAACTGCTCAAGGAAGAGGATGAGGGATGTCTAAAAAAATACAGAAAGCGCTGCATGCAGGAGATGCATGATAAACTCAGCTTTGGACCAAGGTTTGACGGTGTGCATGACCTGGACAGCGGAGAGGCCTTCCTAGAAGTCATAGAGAAGGAGCATTACAGCACAGTGGTGGTTGTCCACATCTACAAGGTTGGGGTCAAAGGCTGCGAGGAGCTCAACAACTGCCTTGACTGCCTGGCTACTGAGTATCCCACTGTAAAGTTCTGCAGGATTGATGCTGTCGCATCCGGTGCTGCCGAGCGGTTCTCGGATGAGGTTTTGCCTACTGTGCTGGTGTACAAGGCTGGTGAACTACTAGGAAACTTCCTGGCCTGCACGCAGCACCTAAACGAGGAGTTCTTTGCCACTGATGTGGAGGCCTTCCTCAACAGTTACGGCCTGCTGCCAGAGAAAGAGCTGCCTAGTTTGGAAGATGAAGCAGAAAACGATGTAGAGTAAACAAAGAGTTTGGCTGCTGAGGAACAAAGCAACCTGTCTCAGAGGACTGGATACAGAGCTATGAAAGAGAATTTATGACATAAGACAAGTTTTTCTTTTGGGCTACAGCTAATAGAAAAAACATGACATCTCCACAAGCTCACTAGTGTTTGAGGATTGTTCTCTAAAGGAGAAATTTCACATCTTAGTTGGTGAAGAAATCTCGATGTCTCAGATATGGGTGCGCTCAAATATGGGTGTGGGTTACATATGGTGAGGAGATACATCACTTATTAATTAATAAGAGTATATCACACATCCCCTCATCGCCACCCAAACAAAAGCCAAAACCAGCTATCTGTAATTTATTGCAATGCTTTATTTTGTAATGATAGAAAATAGTGCATGCTGTATGTACTTGTAAAAATATATCAATCCAAAGACTTTTTTGTAGCATTTGTTTAGATTGATCTGTACACAACTTAGATCAAAGTAAAAATCCTCAAATGTGACACAATATTTGAACTCATGGAAACTTACAGTCTCTGTTTTTTGCCAAAATTGAAAAACCTTTTAAAGAGCTAAACAGAGCAGAGACTCTTGAGACTTCCGAGGCCAAAACACTCTGGATGTGGAAACATTCTTGTGTAAACATGTACCCCAACTGTTCAGTCCCAAATTACCTTCCCTTGCTTCCTCATCCAGTGAGGTGGGAGGTGCGTACTGCATCTGGAAAACAGTCATGATCCTCTGGTTTTTTACCATCGTCAGTGAAACATTACCAGTAAGGTGTTCATCCATTTTTGTGTATTTTATATCGTGGACGAGGGAGACAGTCATGCGAAAAGGAAACCGTGGGTTTGGGATTTTCTTAGTATGATATGACTCAACAAGTCCTCCACTCAGCACAATGGTCAACATCATCATCATCATGTATGATTTGGATTTGGGAACTATTTTAAACTATGTACTGTAATATGAAACATAGCCTAATGTTATCCAGAATACAAAAAAATTAATAAAATCATGTAACATAGAAGAGTTTTGGATGGCATTTTATTGATTTATGATACTAGAAGATCTGCTTGTCATCACAGTGGTTTTTCTAGTGATTGAACAAACAAGACAGAATGTGTTATTATGGGAGTTTTAAAGGCACTGGTAGGTGGATTTGTTTCATCTTTGAACTTCCCCCTGTGTTTTCAGTCTAAGATGAGTTAACCAGCTGCTGGTTATACCTTCATCTCTCATCTCATCTCATTTTCTATACCGCTTATCCGTCAGGGTCGCGGGGGAGCTGGAGGCTGACCCCTCTCGCGGGCCCCTTGGGCGAGAGGCGGGGTACACCCTGGACTGGTCGCCAGCCAATCGCAGGGCCACATACAGAGACAGACAACCATTCACACTCACACTCACACCTGCTAAACTATTGTTTTAAGTGTGATTTCTTCTATCACCACCATTATCTGACGATTGTTCCAGGAGATTCAGCCAAAAATTTGGGTTCCCCACCAACAGCATCTAGACCCCAGGAAGGGATATTCAACATACTTAACCTCTCTGTCTTCAAGCAACATCTCTATCTTCAAGCAGCGCCTTATGCTTTGATACAAACTAAATCCAAAACCTTGTCTAAATCTCAAGGTAAATTCACCCAAACTTTCTTTAGGGACACTTCTTTATATAAAGGACCATACAACTTAGTAACTTAAGTTGTATCTCTACATTTTTACAACAATATTGCAAGAATTCTCTTTAATAAAAAAAATCATCTGACCCCATCTGACTCAATGTATTCAAAACAGAGGCACAAAGGCAAGAGAAATGCATTATGCACACATGCAGGGCTACATGCCATTGCAGAAGGCATCTCTCTCCTCTCCTGAAGAAGCAGGCTGTCACATGTTGAATAACCTCATCTGTTAATCTTGTAACATATTTGAGTCTCCTGTGACCCCAATGAGCTGCATTCATGCCAAAACCGCAACATAAAAGCCAGTTAAGATTTTTAAGTAAAGACTTGCAATACTATCCCACAATTTGACATGCTGTGAATTAAATTAAGTTGTATCTGTGGAAAACTGCCAAACACATTACCACACAAAACACACCCACAGCTACTGTCGGAAACAGAGGTTTGTAGCAAAGATTATTCTAAATTCTTAAAGAAGGTATGTGTACATTTCTATATTATCAATATAGTCAGTTCAACTTTTATTTTCAACCTGATTAGTCATATTGCTTGACTTGCCAGGCAGATGTAACAATATCTGATAAATTATTGGTCTTCTGCTTCCTTTTCTCTTCAGCTGAATGATTCAGCATCAACTTTACCATGCTTGACTTAATCATAATGTCAGATAGCAGCATGTAATGTAATGCTTCATCAAAGAGTGTCATTTGATTATACGTAGTGCAGAGATCTACACCGAAGTAACCAGGCCAATCCTCTTACAGGATTAAGGTTTTTGCTTTAATAGTAGTAGCATGGTAAATCCAAGGACAAAAAACATTATAGTCATCTCAGCATGGGGTTATACACAGTTTGTCATCTTTATACCTTTATACATTCAAAGGTGTCTCCTTTTATGTGGTTTCAGACAAGTGAGTTCTAATAATCTCTGACATATTTCCTGCTAAGGAGCTTTTGATTTCTAATTACAGAATTTAAGGGCTATTGAACAGTGACACGCTAACACATATTTCTCTGAGGACATACATGTGTCTGAGTTTCCAAAGTAACACATCTGGCACGGCTTGCATTGCCTCCAGGTAGTAACACCTCATTTTCACACAGTAGCGTGTCTAAGATTTATCAGGACGTTTTTTTTTTTAAAGCTGCTCATAAGGTATTTATGAAAAGTGAGAGGTTTTTGTGAGATGCCCAAACATGTCAGCTAGACTGGCTGCTGCTGACCTGGACTACAGCATTGTCTTACCAATGCAAGGTTGGAAATGCTGTAGTCTTCTGCAAGCCATAACAGGCCTACAAAGTTCACACAAACTAAAGGGCCTTATTCGCAGGAATACGCCTCCGTGCTTCAGCCACATTTCACAGCCATGTACAGTACACAGTAGCCTATGCGGCGTTCCTCCAACAGGAAGCAGAGTGCAGCAGAAGCGTGTGAGTCCAAACAAGAATTGAGACAATACTCACCTAAATACTGATGAATAAATGACTCATGTGTAGGCTCAGAATATGGCTCAGGGAATATGTGGTGGACTGATTTATGGCAGACATGGTTCTGGTGAAGAGGCTATCTCTTAGTATGGAGGTGCGGGCAGAGAGGGTCTTATGACGTCTGCCAGATGGAAAGAGTTCAAATAGACAATGGCATGAGCGTTAAGATTCCTATCAGATGCTGGCAGCTTTCCTGAGGCACTGTGAGGTGTGGATGTCCTCCAGAGCTGGGAGCTGTATCCCAATAACCTACAATGTGCTGGACACAACCTGCTGAAGAACTTTACTGTGAGATGAGATATCCGACAGAAGATGAAGTATGTTTGATTATTATGATTCTCTCAGTGGTGCAGCGGTAGGAGGTCACCAGCAGCTGTTTGAGCAGCCAGGCTTGCTTCAGTCCTCAGCAAACACAACCTGGGAAACTGGATAGTCTCTCCACCCTGTCTCTGTTGATGAAAGGGTGAATGGGGACATCAGCCAGAGATACTTGTAAATACCTCAGATAGCTGTTTAGCACAGTCCTTAAGTGCGCAACCTGGAACTCAGTCAGGACCTGCAGCTTTGCTTGGATTAACACTCAGCAGAATGCATTATGTGTGCTCAGTGTGAGAACCTGTTTGTCCTCTACGGCCGGAAATCCGGGATTCTTGCATTTGTCACATTGCTGCTGATTTCAAAGCGAGCAAAGGAGGTGTTGAGCTCATTTGACAGTCCGACATCACTGTGTGGGTAGACAGGGTTGTTTTTGTAATCAGACGTAATTCTGATGCCGTGCCACGTGCTCCCACTGTCAGTGCTGTTGAAGTGATCTCATAAAGATTGTCTGTGAATGGGAGAGGGCATATTTGCTTCAATATTCTGTAGAACATATAAATGACCAAAGCATGGGGGTCCTCTAAGAATCACTGACTGCGTTATCTGAGTCAAATAAAAAAGTCTCTGGGATATCTCTAATTTTACTCAGGATAGCTACCCAGAAACCTCTTTGAACTTGTTTCTTGGAACAGGCCCCAGAGCGCAATTTGACTCATCACTCAAACAAATGTTTACCTCAATGTTTACCCCTGCAATGACCACCTGATCCCACCCCCATATCTGGTGTTTTGATTCTCCTCTTTGTTTATTCTGCTGCGCTAATTGGAGAACTTTTGTGATTTCGTGTTTGGACTCTTGGAAAGCCCAGCTGCTTCGCTCCAGTTCACCCACATAAAAACCAATTGCACAGAGGTGATGTCATGACACGACAGTGGAGACCTGGTCTGAGGCGCACATGGCCCCCGTGCCCAAATATGGACAGAGGATGTGTGGGAGATGACATAACTACAAACAGTGTTCGCCGGCTGTCATCATTATTGAACGACTATTTCAAGTCGCTTTGTTTAGATGTTTTGAGGTTTGTTGTGACTCAGTATTTTTAGGGCTGAAGAGATAATGTAAATATTTTTTCTTTGACTCATTTACTCCTGATGGCATCAAACTTGTGCGTATTTGAAAAAAAAACAAACAAGTATTTTTCATGTAACTGGAATGAGATGCAACCACAACATTGACACAAAATACTATTGTGTTATTACTCAAACAAGGCGGGGTGAGCAAATTATTGAAGATAACAATAGAGTGGAAAGAAGAAGAAGAGAATGAGTAGCACAAATCACTCCTGCATCAGAGCCCACCTTTGGGTTCATTACTTACTCATTGTTATAAGGAACTTAAAATGGGGACTTCACTTCGTGGAACACCCTCCAGCTATCTCAAATACTATATATAACCATGTGTAGGTGTCCATGCTTCTGGGTTTCACTCTATTCTGACAAGTGCTGACAATAACCAACATGGCTGACTCAGATTAGGAGCAGTTTGCGCAGCAGTGTTGCTATAGGTTACTTTACATCTTGGTATCCAGGCGTGACAGCCATGTGTAAGAAAATAGTTCTGCTGCCCGGAGCAAACATCTGCCTTAATGTTTCTCATGTTCGTGCCATCGGTCTTTTGTCTCCAAGAAGTATTACCCTGGTTATGAACCAATAAACCGCTGAGGTATTTGTCAAAACTGGTCCAGACAGGGTCCAAATACCTACCAGGCATATGTCACCAAGGATGCCGTTAATAAATGACTGCACTGAGGAAGTAACTAAAGCCCACATATAAGCTGGGGATTGAAAAAGAACAATCAATCTAGCTCCAACTAAAGCTGCTGTACACATGAAAAAAGAATGTGTTTGATGAATTTTAGATAATTTGAGGGTTACATTTTCTGTAGATTTCATCTACCTGAAAGCTTCAAAGCTTTCTCTTCATTGCCAGCTGTATATTTCTGTGGGAGAATACTAAATCCCTTTTAATTGATTTAATTCTTTGTCTTCATATTTTAAGATATAAGATGAAAACCATTCATTGTGTAGCATGTGTGTGATTGTAGAATTAAACCATTAAACCCTTTCTTAAGGACACCCCCTCTGCATTTTCAGTCGTAGCTATGGCATGAATATCATCTTCATCCCGCCTTTCTAATTACATTGCAGGAAACTTTGCTCATGTAATGACAAGTATTGAACACAGATAGATGGACACATACTGGTAAAAAAACGACCCTGAACCCTCTGCTTAATTAACGAGTTCAACGAGATTACCAACGTTTAGCCATGTTGATGATATCAAGCATCTATAGTGGTCTTTTAACACAATAAAGAATGCACTTTAAGTATCAGTTTTATTTCTATTAAGTGTAGCATGATATTCTATAATGAAGCATTCAAATGTTATTGTCTTATAAGAATGGGTTGAATAATTTAATCTTACATCAGTGCTGTTACTGCTGTTGTGGTTTGGTCTGCTTGGTCAAAGCTGGATTTCCCAGGAATGCAAGTTTCTCTACAAATTCTCCTCTGCTGGATTGCATCTTCCCTTTGAGTGACACACACCTGCACAAACACGCACACACCCACTTACTCACACTGACTTACATGTACATGCAGACCAGCACATACACAGCTGTTTTTCAGCATGTGTTGGCGCCACCTGCTGTTCATCTTTGACTGAGGGAGTGAGTATTCGGGGTATTTAAAAGCAGAGGTCAATACAGAGGACAAATAAAGTTAATAAATGAATAGTTTCAATGCACAATTCTATTCAATTGTTAAGTAATCAGAAAATCCCCAAGCCACAAGTGATTTCATCCTATAAAATGATAATACAAGATAAAATGGTCATACATTAAGGGTTAAAGTTTATTTTTGACCTTGGAAAACAACAGTTGAGGGCCCCAGTAACAAGTGGACCTTAAATTCATATTTTGCCTTAGAATGAATCTTAAGTTCTAAAAAAAATAAAAGCCCATTTTAGAAAACATCCGTGCCTAATACAAACCTGTTATTTAAGCCTTATAAAAAGTTCCTCAGGAAAGTGTTTCAGTTGTGAATGGGTCTTGTATGTATAATAATGCAGGTATTTTGCAGGACTTGGGAGAGATGCACGCTACAAATACCTCTCTCGGGAGTTTGAATATCAGAAATACAACTCCCATAATGCTTCAGTACCTTTGACCACGACAAATCGCAACCGGCGCTTGCGCGTGGAGTTGTTGTCGGAAAAATGGCGGCACTGCTGCTGCAAGAGCTGGACAGTTCCGAGATATCCAAACTACCAAAAACACTTCAAAACAAATTTGAGAGGATTCTATCGGATCAGCAGTATGAAATCGATTCTCTGAAAGCACAACAGGAACAATTTCGTGTTGACAGCGGTAAGATATTACCTGGTTTTCTGTTAGCAAGCGGTGCTAAAGTATTTTGCTTTACTCACCATGCACGCATGTCGGTTGACGGAATAAAGTTAATAATGGAGGCTGCATTTAGCAACAATTAAGCAACACAATAACGCTAATCACTGTGAACGACTTTGGGAATTTGGAATAACACCAACGCTAGCTAGGTAAACCAGCAGTTTACCAACCACGATTTTATGCTAATGCTAGCTTTAGCTAACCTACTGGGCTACCGTTATGGAACACAAGATGACTTTGGGCAGTATTTGAGTTAAATAGCGGTGGTTAGTTAAACATTTTGACGTGTTTTTGTCTTTGTTGATCTTCTTCTTACAGAGCAACATTTCTTTGAGAAAGTGAAACAGCTTGCTCAATGTCAGGAACAGTTTTTGTCCCAGACTCAAGAGCATCTTAAACTCAAAGATGAGTTTGCCAAGCTTGGTAAGAGTGAACTTAAAGCAATATCACACTTGACTTTACTCACGTTCACTTCATGTTGTATTACTTCATGATATTATCTTTACTCAACTCTCCCTTCAGAGGATGAACTTAAAAGTGTGCGTGAGAAGAGCAGGGAATATGAATTGGGCCAAGAGAGGTTGTCATCAGAGCAGGTAAGGCAAATCAAATCAGCCATGCTAATAATCAAACATGTTGGAAGTTAGCTTCCGATTCGCCAGTTAAAGGGAATTGAACTGACATTGTTGAGCTCCTTTTTGAGATCTGTCTTTTTGCATTTTCACAGAAAGAATACAGGGTTTGCAAATTTGAAAGTGGGTTTTAGGCAACCTCAAGGCTGTTTTACAGACTTTGCATCAATCTAAAAAGCAATGTCCACACAACAGTTTTAATAAGCTTCGCCTAAAGGAAAAGCATGATAACATGTTGATGCCCACAACATTTTATATTATTCACCAGCAGTGCTTCTAATATTTCTGTGTAGATGTTGCTGTCAAAAACCAAAGAGGAACTGGAGGCAGAAAAGCGTGAGCTTGTGCGAACACTGGAGAGGAGATCCTTGGAAGTGGAGCATTTAAATGGTATGGACAGATAAATTGGTCTGAAAACACTTGTTGAAACATCTAATTTGTGTTAGTACATACTGACTGTCACTTGAACATGACACTTATGCAATTTTTGTTGCTCCCCCAGATGACTTCAGGCAACTCAATGATAAGTTGGTGGAAGTCAACACCTCTAAAATGACTCTGCAGATGAAGTTGGATGAACTTGAAGCAGCTGAAGTCAACATTAAAGTGAGCTATATTGTTACATTGTGCTATACATTGTACAGTGATTGAATAATATCTTAACATCCAATTTTTCTATAGAGGTAGTTACTTTATAAACAGCTTTTACCTTCTATCATACTGTACATGCTCCCTTTGTAAACAAGTAGCTGAATTAAATTGTGGTGGTTTGATATCACAGTACAAGGAAAAGCGTATGGAACAAGAGAAGGAGCTGCTGCATGGCCAGACATCTTGGCTGAATGAGGAATTGAAAGCTAAGAGTGAGGAGCTGCTGTCCCTGTCCCGAGAGAAGGGAAACCAGATCCTGGAACTGAAGTGCAACCTGGAGAACAAGGAAGATGAGGCATATCTCCTTTTTTTGTATTTACGCAAAGATTTTTGTATAGCTCAATGGCACCGAGAGAAAATCTTTGATGGTAGTAGCAATGAATACAATTATAACAATAGCATGAAGGTATTTAACTTTGTTAAATTCCATCACATTATATGTCAAGCTGGGTGTGATGCACAAACCATAAAGGAGTAGTTTTGCACCTAAATAGACATGAAATATGATGGGGATTTACTGCCCAGTGCTCTGCTCATACTTTGGCTGTACATAATATTGTTTTTGCTTGTGACTTTCAGTTGAACAGACTCCAAGATCAAGTGAGCAATTTGAAGACTTCAAATGAACACCTTCAGAAACAGAATGAGGACATGATCAGCAAACTAAAAGAAGTATGTGTGTGGTATTTCGTACAGCCTGTCCCACGGTTTTATTCTGTCTCATTTTAGACAAGCAATTTTATTTTATAATGTACTGGATATTCTGCAACAGGCTAGCACTCAATGTGAAGTTTAATCATTCAAGTGTGTAACAGGATCTTTACTCATTCTAGGCCAAGGACCAACAAGCCACTATGGAGGAAAAGTTCAGAAACGAGCTGAATGCCAACATTAAGCTTTCTAATCTGTACAAGGTGTGTATACATATGACAGAAAGCTGATGTACAGTGGTACAACCAAAGCATTTTCTCTTAGTGATTAATTCAATCAGAATATACAAGCACACCTCATGGCTTGGGCTTATTTGTTTGGATGATATTTTAATGGTATTATTATGATAGATAATCTGTGTTATCCATGTATTTCAACATCTAAAATCAAATGTGAATGTTGGGGGATAGTGCCAGCCCAAACTTGCATCAGTTTAAATGATCTGACTGCAGGAAGACTTTTGGTGAAGGCATACTGATAGTGATATAGCACTGCTACACATCCTCCCTTCCCAAACATAGTACTGCATACATATCTGTGGTTTCATTAGCCTAATTCATATTGACAGTGAATGAAATTTTTCACTGACTGTTATAGTTAAATTCCTTTTCCCTTTTTTTTTTTTTTTTTTTTTTTTACCATCACTAACCCTGTTGTTGTGGTGGCAGGGAGCAGCAGCAGATTCTGAGGCAAAAAGTGAAGAGCTCAGTCGAGCAGTGGAGGAGCTGCATAAGCTGCTGAAGGATGCTGGAGAAGGTGCGTGGCTTTAACAGTATTACCACAATTACATCCCTGTTGTTTAGTACTTGACTTCTTCTGAGAAGGAGAGACTCCGAATATACATAATTTTGTTTGTTTAGCCTAGCGGTTTAAGTGCTGATATGCATTCCAGTTGCTGTTATTGCTTGACATTTGCTCTGTTTACTCCTTTCACCACAGCCAACAAGTCTCTTGAGGAGAAGTTGGAGGAGATGAATGGTGCCACAGACAAGACTGTTGCTGAGTTAAAGGAGAGGATCCAGGGTCTTGAGAAAGAGCTGGACAATGCCAATGAGCTGCTGTCTAGTTCTAAACTCAGAGGTCTGTTGGGCTGATTCTTGTTTTGTCTTCATTACACTGGTTGTTTTTGTGGACATTTCAAAGTAAACTTGAAAACTTTCTTGAATTTAAAATAAGCCGACATCAAGACTTGTTTGGATTTTCTTTAGATTAACAACAATGACCTGTGCTCTTTTCTGTACTTTTTTGATGTCCAGGTCCTGTCGGTTCAACATCTGTGCTCTCAGAGGAGCAAATGACAACAATGTCTCCAACAGCAGCTGCTGTATCTAAGATAAAGCCTGGCATGAAGTTGACAGAGGTATATCCAACTGAATTTCAACACCCATATTACTGTATTATAGTCCTTAGGTCTGAGGGAATGTCTTGTGGAAATTATTGATGAGGTAGACTGCCACAATGGATGTCTAATATTACTTAATGTTAGACAGCCCACAGACTATGTTAAGGTTAAGCTTATGTAAGGGGCAACAACCAGTATGAGGTTCTTTTTAGTATATTAACACTGGTTAGTATTGACTTGCTTGTCCTAATTTCTCAGTCAAGTGTTGGCCTAACAATGTGCACAGCTGTCTTCACTGTTCATGTTTCCATTTTCTGTATCCCATGTTTCTGTATTTTCAGTTGTATACAGCATATGTGGAGAGCCAGGAACAGCTGCAGTTGGAGCGTTTGGAGAACAAGCGGGTCAACAAGTACCTGGATGACATTGTGCAAGAAGTGGAAGCAAAAGCTCCTATCCTGAAACGGCAAAGGGATGAACATGAGCGCATGCAGAAGTCAGTGGCCAGTCTTTCTGCCAAGTTGGAGCAGGCTGTTAAGGTGAGAACTGCAGACAAGTTGCATGCATGTTCAGTGGAATGAGATTTTCGATTAGTTTACGTTTCTGCTTTTCTTCCATTAAAAATCTGTGCGTATTTGGCATTGTAAGTATAAATCAATTTATCAGTGGTGGAAGATGGGTAAATTTAAAGCAGATGATTTGCTTATTTTAAAACTGGTGAATAAAGATTACAGTCAGCATTACCTTCTGCACTCAAAGTCAGCAATTAACAGTTCTTTTCATGTACATGTGCGTTGACCTCAGGAGGTGCACCGTCTGCAGAAAGAGGCTGATGAAGCTAACAAACGCTCCACTGTTCTCGAAAGGGATAATCAGAGGTGTGAACTGCAGCTAGGAGACATGGCTCAGCAGGTGGGCTCTCACTCTCTTCCAGGTTAAAAGATAACTGTGGTCATTTTCAGACAATATGCATTACAGAATTCTCCAACCTCTTATCTTCTATGCCATCCCGTGGTCTTTCCTGCCAGGTGCGTGTGCTGCTGATCGAGCTGGAAGAGGCTCGGGGAAACCATGTAATTCATGAAGAGGAGGTGAGCTCAGCTGATGTCAGCAGCACATCAGAGGTCATCAGCCAACACTTGGTGACCTTCCGCAGCGTAGAGGAGCTACAGAAGCAGAATCAGCGTCTTCTGGTGGCCCTCAGAGAGCTCAGTGATGCTCAAGAGAAAGAGGAATTTGAGGCCACTGGCAATAAGTATGTTATAATTCATGCGGATTTATTTTTTTCCCTCCTTTGTCTTTTTATAGTTTTTCATATTAATAAATCTATTAGTTTAAGTAACCAGAGATGTTAAACTGTCAGTAAGACTAAAAAATGATAAACGGTTACAGGCGTGTTGAACTGGAGCAGAGTTTAGAGAAAGCCCAGAGTGAGCTGGAGTCCCTGAAGGAGCAACGCAGCCAACAGGTTAAGATGACTGAGTCCATTGTGAGGCAGAGGGACATGTACCGTGTGTTGCTGGCTCAGGCAACTGGAGTCAACTTCCCTCAGCAAGGTAAGAGATAAACCAACTGTTGACGCAAAACCATAGACTGTATAAAAGAAGTGGGTCTTGGTCTGAAAAGTGAAGCCACTGCGAAAGTCCCTTAAACCTGCATTCTTTCTAATGGCTACCAGGAGGTGACTCCACGGGCTCCAGAAAGAAGTTTAGTTGCATGAAAGAGAAAATGAACTTACTTTTTACTTGATTTATAACCTCAGCAAACATTTTCTCAATAAGGTTATGGTTTAGTTTTAAGTAATTTTCAATACTGCATGATGTTCATTCTGTAAATTATGGTTCCGTTTAGAGTAAAAAAATACCATAAAGCTATGCTTTAGGGTGGGGCTACCTTCTGACTAACCAATCGGAGGCGGTCTTCATGGAATGAACATCATTTCTGAAATGATGTTCATAGAATGAACACCACTTTCAAAACCAAGATGGCAATGCTAATAAAGCCAAACTCAAAACTGCAGGCCACAAACCAATGGAGTAAGTTATGGTGACTAAGGCCACTTCTTATATACAGTCTTACAAAGCAAGATACCCTGTCTGTGCACATTTACTAAGTTATATTTATGGGAGCAATTTAAAGTAGTTGAGGTTCAGTCAGATCCAGCATCTCCTCTTAAACAGCGTTGTGATTATTTTTGCTATTTGCTAATGCTGACTGCTCTTCCTTCAGGAACACCACCAGAGGAGTTCTCCCTGACCTCCACCCCCCGACGCTCACCTGCCGCAGTTCCTCCCGCAGGAACCCCCACTGCACTTGTCTCTATGGCAACAGAGTCTGCTGAAGTATTGGAGGCCAATGCAGCTTTGCGACAGGTGAGTGCCACATGAGCTTGGGCCGTTTATTTTCCATGTCTGCCACTAGATGGCAATATGTCTCTATTGAGAGATCTACATTATATGAAACACAAGCATACATACATACATACATTTTATATATATATGAGATTCTTATCCTTTTTTGGCTAATGATGCTAGAGAATAAAGTGAAGTGAAATAAAAAACAAACTAAATAAGTCAAAACAGATATAGGTTTATTTGGTCCTCATTTTATCAACAAATCATCAGAAAATGTAATTCAGTGTTCCAGCAGTAATGTGTATGCAAAATATTTGCAGCTGAAGGTTTCAGTCAACAATGATGACGAATCACACAAGCCTTCGACTGCATTGTCACATGAATGGGTCAAATACCAGTGTAACGTGTTCATTGTCCTCCATGAAAATTGTATTTCTCAAACAATAACTATAACTGTATTGACGTAAATATTTGTGGTTGCATTTGCAGCTGCAGGAGGTTTTTGCCACCTATAAGAAGGAGCGTGTGGAGAGTGACAAGGCCTTTACTGATCAGAACGAGAAGCTCCAGGAGCAGCTCTCTGACCTCCATTCCCAGAATGCCAAGATATCCACCCAGCTAGAGTTTGCCTCCAAGAGGTAAGTTTGATAAACATGAGCAGGAACGGTTTACTTTAAGAACATAACTACTATTCTAAGTAAAACATCTCTTCTCCTGGTTTACTCAATATTCAATGAGTTTATAGAATTTATAGGAAAGCTCATAGGCCACTAAAAAGGATGTCTGTGTCAACAATATCAGGTATGAGATGCTGCAGGACAATGTTGAGGGCTACAGGAAAGAGATTGCGTCCCTCAGAGAGAAAGGACATAAAATGGCTGCTGCCACACAGAAGCATGAGCAGATTATCCACACCTTGAATGAGGATCTGAGAGCTGCCAAAGAGAAACTCACCATAGCTGAGGTTTGTCTTCATATCAGCAACCTTTTCTTTTTTAATGGTGATATTTGTGAATTAGTTTGTTTTCGTTGCATTGTATAATCACTAAGGATAATTGTAATGGTACTTAATTTGACTTTATGGCTGCTCGAGGGATCATAGAGCCATCTAGACTTATCTCTTCCTGTTCATCAGGGCCGTGTTGAGAGCCTGCGTAAGGAGAGAGAGATGCTGAAGCTGGTGGAGTCTAGGCTGAATCAGGAGAAAGAGACAATCCTGAGTCAGCAACAGACCCAGAACCTGCTGCTGACAAACCTCCAGACCATTCAGGTAGTATATAAGTATGAGATGTCTCAGTCATTGTCTTACACACACATAAATATAGTTCAAAATTAACTGGCTGTGTTCTTCTGTGTTTAGGCCACTCTTGAGCGTTCAGAGACTGATACACGTCAACGTCTGAACAGCCAGTTGGAGAAGCAGGAACGAGAGATCTCCCAGCTGCAGAAGAGGCTGGAGCAAGAGGTGGAGCAGCGCCACCTGCTCAGCAGGAACCAAGAGGTAAACAAAAAAAATAAAAATTGAATAGTTACCCATCTGTTTGATTGTTGCACCTGAATTATGTCTGCCTTAATCATCGGGAAAGGTGTTGTGGTGCACTGATAAATCAATATTGTTTACTGTGTTTTAAAAAACAATTAATCTTGAACATATCCCCTTAACAAATCAGTCAAACCGAGACTCACACTTCAGCTCATGAAAACAGATGCAAGAAATAAAACTGAATTCAATAGTTTGCTTACAGTGTGTCTTAATGTCGCTTGCTTCTCATGCACAGATCCAGTTGATGGAGGCAAAGAGGCAGCTGGAGACGCAGGTGGCTTTACACCAGAAGACCAAGGAGCTGCTGAATGCTGCAGAGTTGGAGCTCAACACCCTCAGGCTGCAGCAAGGCAGCAGCGAAGCACGTCACAAACTGAGCTCCCCCTCCACTCCTAGTATCAGAGGTTAGCACAAACAAACACACTGGCAGAAGTATGCATCGTAGCAGCACAATACACAGGTATCCTTATATGTACACACATAAATGTAGAGTAAAAATCATTGAAAATCAAATCATTTAAACTTCTCGTTCTCAGTCACTATCTGTGTATTTATGGCGCATAAGACTGAAACATTGCAAATTTGGCAAGGAAATAAGACACAAGTAAATGGCTCACATTTTACAGGTTCTGTCTATTTTTTGCAGTGGACAAGCCCAGTTTTATGCTTAACCTACTTTTGAAAAATATACATGTTGGAGTACTATGGTCTCACTGGCTTATGTTGTTCTAATTTGACGTGACTTGACTTCTAAGAGTTCATATGAGATCCAGTAAAAGACCCACTGAAATGTCCAAGCCACACTTTCAAATGTTTTATGAGTTTGAAGCAAATACTCTTAACATTGTAATGGTGTTTTCAGTCTACAATCCATACTCCCTTCCTAGAAGTACATACTAATTGTATTGTTGTCAAATTGCATCATTCACATCTGCCACTTATTTTTCCTGCTTTCAGTCCTTGGTTCAGACCAAGACAGAGAGGACCTACAGGGCCGTCTGCAGCTGGCTGAAACCCGGGCAGAGGAACTGGCAGAGAGCCTCAGGGCAGCCACTTCCAGCATGGAGCAGTACAGAGCCATGGCTCAGAGCCTGGAGGAGTCTCTGGACAAAGAAAAACAGGTGCAAAACAAACCCAAACTGTCTGTCAGAGTTCCACCTCTCTTAAAAATGTTGACCACAACCACAAAAACATTTAAGAAATGAAATACTTGTGAGCAATTATGTGGGAAGCAGATAAGCCTGTTGTTGCTGTGTGAATTATACCACACTGAGTTTGCCAAAAGCTGTCAGTGTTCCTTTTGCCAATCAAGCAAATTGCATGACTACAGTTTAGTCTTAGTCATCACAAAGGATATGAATCCTGATTTTCCTGAATACATACATTTGATCTATAAAACAAGCCAAAATTTTACATTTTTGTATGAATAGCTTTTGATATTTTATTAACACACCATGAATTGGAATTGTGTTAGAAAACTTCACAATAAACATTTAAAAGTTGAGTTAAGCAGTTGATCATGTGTGTCTTACATTTTATTTTGAAAAACTTTTGGGATTGTAAGAAATGTTTATTTTTGCTAACTCAGGTAACAGAGCAGGCACGCTCATGCATTGAAGTGCGAATGAAAGAGGCAGAGAAGCAACATCAGAGGATGGAGGAGAAGCTTCTGGCAGCAGAGAAAGAGAAGCGAGACTTGGAGGAGCAAAAGAGAGGAGCCGTGGCCTCTCTGGAGGAACAGGTATAAAAAGTCAAACATTATCAAGAAAGGTTTACACACTGAGTCAAAATGTTGTAGATTTCTTTGAAAAATGATAGGAGTCAACGCATATGGCCTTCTGAGCATTGTTTTCGTGATCAGTTTTATTTAACAATTAAATAAAGAAACTGTTGTTTTTGCTTTTCTTGTGTAGATGAACAGTTTAAGGAGAAATCTTAACAGTACCCAGGCAGAGCTCCAGGCGGCGCTACAGCGAGTGACAGTAGCTGAAGCCCAGCAGCAGCAAGCTCTACAAGACAGCCAAGAGCAGGTAAGCAGCTGTTATGAAACTGAATGTAGAGGAATAGAACAATGGTTAGATTGTAACTATTCAGAGTCAGAAGTCATGATGGGTCAGGCTGGGAAGACTTGAATGACATGTATTTATCTCACAATCAGGTTTGCTAATCTGAGTATCCAATTCATCAGTGCATAGGGATGAAGTTGAAACTGCAATGAATTTATATTACTGTAACATGCACAGATAATGTAAATTCTTCTTTGCCATTTCCAAGGCAAAGGTGGCAGCTGAAGCACAAGATAAGTATGAGCGGGAGATGATGCTGCATGCAGCAGATGTGGAGGCCCTGCAGGCTGCTAAGGCTCAGGCTCTGCAGGCCGTCGAGGTCAGACACCAGTTGGAGGAGAGAGCCCAGAGGGTTGGCGCTGAGCTACTGGAGGCCAGGGTGTCCTGGGAAGAGCAGGAGAAGATCCTCAAGGTTTGTGTAGTGATGATTTGATAGATGTACTGATGATGAACAGACAGGATTAGGTAAAATAACATGGAGTGTACAGAATCACTGGAACATCACTTGTACAGAACATCGTAAGACTAACAAATATTTATATCAGGGTCATTTGATTTGATCATATTTAAGGTGTTATGGTTATTCTGCCCAAACACTTTTCATTTGTTTTAAAAGAAATTATGCTTTCAGTCAGAATTTTCTTTGCTCATATTATAGGAGGAGATATCCAAGATTGAGAGTCGCTATGAGGAGTTGCAGAGGCAGAACACTCTTCTGCATGAACAGGTCCAGACGATGAGCAGCAAGATGGCTGACAACTTACAACGCGCTGCCAACGAGCGCTCCCTGAACGTTTCCCTGTCTGAAGAGGGCAAATCACAAGACCAGGTCCTTGAGATTCTCAGGTAATGTCAGAAGTCTAAAGGAGGGCTTGTGGCTGAAACTTCACATAGTGGCAATGAATGTTCATGGAGCATTACCTAGTGTGCAGTCTGTTTTTGCATTTTTATTCTGTCCAGTACCAAAGATTTATTGTGTTTGGATATGAGTGCTTTTGCAATGTTTTTGTTCATGCAGAGTCTTGCAAATAAAATGTATGTTGATCTATGCAAATATAATCGTTCCTGTCCTTCCATGTTCGTCACTATTTTTTAATACCTGGAGTTGTTCTCCACCACAGGTTTGTGCGTCGGGAGAAGGAAATTGCAGAGTCTCGTTTTGAGGTTGCCCAAGGGGAGAGTTTGCGTTACCGTCTGAGGGTGGAGCACCTGGAACGAGAGCTGAAGGAGGTGCAGGACAGCTTGAGTGCTGCAAAGGAAAGGATGCAGGTATGTTTTCATACTCGCTATCCCGCTAAAAAAAATCGAATTTGATTCTTTACCAGTAAATTGAATGAAGTCTGAATGATATCTCTTTTCTTCAGTGATTTATTAATTTGTATAAAGAAATCCTTTATTTGGACACTTTCCTGTAAGGACGTCATGGACATTTTTACTTACAAATATAACCTGGCCCATAGAACTCTAATCTAGAGATATCACATGTGACTAAAAGCAAAATGCTAATCTTACTCAGGTGACAGCGAAGACTCTGGCTCAGCATGATGAGCTGATGAAGAAGACTGAAACAATGAGCATCCTGATGGAGACCAACAAAATGCTGAGAGAGGACAAGGACAAAATGGAGCAAGAACTGCAGCAAACCCAAGCTAAGGTATCAGTTACATTGATAGAAACATTTTGTGGTTGTAATGAATTTCATGTGCACTACAATTTTAAGTATATAAAGGGTAAACTTTTTGTATAGTTTCACACCAAATTTAATTTAATTACACTTTTGAGAAGTATTCCTGAGTAAATCTCCAAATCCAGACTCCTTTGGCTCATCTTCTGTGTACTTCAGGTGCAAAAGCTGGAGTCAGACATCATGCCACTACAGCAGGCAAACTCTGAGCTGAATGAGAAGAGCGACATGCTGCAGGGGGAGAAGAAGATACTGGAAGAGGAGATCAAGCGCTGGAAAGCTCGGACCCAGGTCAGTAAAAAGACTTAAAAAGCGGGGGAAATGAATGCTGCTTGCAAGAAGGGGGAAAAACACATCTACTATTAGAAAAGTAGATTGCCTTGCTTCATTCAACTATTTATTGAGAAAAGTGACTTTACTTTATTCCTAATGTCATTTCACCCCATTAACACACCTTTTCACGTGTTCTTTCAGCATTTGGTGAGCCAGCAAAAAGATTCAGATCCAGAAGAGTACAAGCGTCTGCACTCTGAAAAGGAGGCACATCTCAAACGCATTCAGCAGCTTACAGAGGAGAGCACCAGACTTAAAGCAGAGGTTGTTAGGTGAGGGATTAAAAATGATGTTTTTCTCCTATACTCAGTTGTGCTGATACTGGTAATTTATTCATAATCTCTTCATTTCTCTCTAAAGGACCAATAATCTAACGACCTCCCTGCAAAGCCAGATACAGAACTTGCGTGACAATATGGGTAAGATAACTGAGGATAGGAATGCGCTGAAGAAGGAAGTGGACAACAAAAATCAGGCACTGCAGGAGAAGGTGCGAACTATCACTCAGGTCAAGAAGATTGGACGCCGCTTTAAGACTCAATATGATGAACTCAAGGTGGAACATGATAAGGTGAGAGCTCAGGAACTGTGAACCTCAATGGCTTAGTCTTGAATCCAAAGCAAAATGGTTGTACATTGAATCCGTTTTTCAGTAGTCCGCTAAAGCCACTCTTGTTCGACTGGTTTAAGTATAATTAATCTTTTCTTACTACCCTTCTTCCAGATGGTAGCTCAGGCTGCAGCAGGCCCATCCCAAGAAGAGGAGGCTCGTCAAGCCTCAGTTCAGGAGCTGCAAAGCCTCAGAGATTCTCTGAGCCAGGCAGAAGTCAAGACCAGAGAGCTGGAAGGACAGCTAGAGAATATCAACAAGGTTAAACATCACAAGTTTCAGCCAAAAACATTGAACTGTACAATTAGTGGTTGGAGTTGTGTAGGCCGTACTCGTCATGTACTGTGATCAGTTTGCAGGATCATATAGCTTGTATGTTAAACAGTTCACAGTTAGACGATGCTCAATAAGCCTGTCTTTTTTATATATATAATCGTTGATGTTATGTCGTCCTGGCCCATGACAGGTGGTTACAGACCGTGAGACTGAAGTGCGCAATGCCCAGGAACAGTCCTCCAGGCTGCAGACAGAGCTGACCAGGCTGAGGCAGGAGCTGCAGGATAAAGTTTCTCAGGAGGACACAATGAGACAGCAAATGACTGAGAAGGAGGAGAAGACCAGGAAGGCCATCGTTTATGCCAAGCAGAAGATCAGCCAGCTCATGGGTGAGAGGAAGGACCTACAATAAATTCCTAATTTTATAGATCCCTCTCTTCTATTGTTGTTCCTTATTCGAATCTCATGCCAAAATAATTTATGTCCAGGCACCAAAGACCAGCTGCAGAAGGAAAATGAGGAGTTAAAGCAACAGCGTGAGGAGCTGGAAGTGCGAGTGAGCGCTCTCAAATCTCAATATGAGGGTCGTCTGAGTCGACAGGAGAGAGAACTGAGAGACCTGCGAGGCCAACAGGAGAGACAAGAGCAGAGAGATGAGCCACCTGAGGCAGGTCCAAGCAAGGTGAGAGTCTCCTTTAAAATGTTTCGCAAATTACAAACATTAGATTATGTTGAGCTAAACAAAAAATAATCATGCAAATTTGCTGTTACATAAATGTTTCACTTGGATTATTTTATTATTGTTTATTACACTGGTATCCAACAGATGTGAGTGCACCTGATACATCAGCTGTTGATGCTGTTTGCTAATTTAGGCATAAAGCAAACTGATCACAAAGAACCTTAGTTACCTGTAACAGCTGAACTTTGATATCAGTGTTATTGTTTACAAGTAAAGGCGTCTGTAGATTGTAGTTATGCTGACCTTCCCATAAACACCTAGAAAGATATCAACGTTTCATCACTGTAGAATTAACGTTAACTTTGAGTTTGGCTTTGGCTTGAGTACATAATGGATAATTAGATCACAGAAAGTCAACAAATACAGTTCGGTGAAACAGTATTGTGACTCACAGCATCTTGTTTGGTCTCCATCATGACTTTGTCTTTCTTTCCTAATTTTCAGACCCAGGAGCAGCAGAGAAGCACAGAACAGAGACAGATCAGTCTGAAGACAACCCCAGCTGCAGACAGGGGCAGGTGTGATACACAACCACTAAAACTGTCTATTATCTATCATTTTACACTGCAGTGCAACATGGATTTATAGAAGTGAACGCATCATACATTTTCTTTCTCAGTTCTGGGATGCTCTTAAGTACACCTGCTTTTATTTGTTCAAGACTCATTTATATTAAATGTGCATTAGTAGACTCATTATTAATGTTTGTCTCTGTCAGTGCCAGCACATCAGAGCCTCCAACTGCCAACATTAAACCAACACCTGTGGTGGCTACAGCCAGCAAGCAGCCCGTCAATCCAGGGAACAAACCCACTCCAAGAGCAAGCATCAGGCCCATGATCACCCCAGCCACTGTACCCACCCCGACACCCACAGCTACCGTCATGCCGACTACACAGGTGGAGACCCAGGAAGGTGAGTCTTACTGCAAAGCTTCAGACATCAGCTTTCATTATTGGAAACATAGCTGAAGTAATTACACTCAACACGCCCACATGGCAAAAACACTTTGTAAATGCAAATCTTTACTAGAAAACTTTTTTCTCAGTTAGTTTTAGGGCTAAAACTCCTTTTTGGCATTAGTTCTGCCAACTAATGCCTCCTAACGGCAGAGACTATCACTGTTTAATCATAACCACAATAGCTCACTTTGTAAATTTCCACTATTCACCTGTGTACATTTTGTAAGATTTGTTTTTTAATTTGCACTATATTTTATTCTTGTACATTCTTTATTTTGTATTTTTTGTACATTTTGCATTATATTTTGTATATTGGTATTATTGTATTTTTCGTTAACATAATTTTCCTTTTTCTTTCACTGTAAATTTTTTCTGAATGGAGCTGTGTGTATATGTGAATTTCCCCTTTGGGGGATAAATAAAGGGCATCTTGAATTAGTTCAATGAAAAGCTCTGAACTACTAACTAACTTTCCTCTACAGCCATGCAGTCTACTGAAGGCCCACCAGTGGAGCATGTGACTGTGTACGGCAGTGCCAGTGGCTCCGTGCGCTCCGCCAGCCCCAACGTCCAGACCACCTTAGCTAGCCCAATGTTGACTGTGCAGCAGACCCAGACACAGGCTACAGCATTTGTCCAGCCAACTCAGCAGCAGAGCATGACCCATGCAGAGCCAGCCAATCAGGAGCCGCCATCTGCGGTCATCGAGGCAACACCTAGCTCACAGGTGGAATGGCCTTCAACGTCCTCCACCTCATCTGTGTTTGGGACTGGTGAGACACTACTGTGTAAAGCTGAGCAAATGATTGTTTATATGTAATAGCAATACAAATGTATAATAATGTTGTATTTTGGGAAGTGAATGGAATAGGAGATGTACTGTACATTTCATGGTATAATCAACTCATAATATTAGATGTACTGGATTTGCAAATCAAACCAAGTTCATTTTGCATATTTATTAAAGATTTAACAATGGTCCAGCATATCCATAACATTCCTCAAAGTTACCGTCAGTGTTGGCAAGAAGTCTAAAAAGTCCCTATGTTTCATCTCTAGTTTCAGCAACACCAGGAACCTCTTCCATGTCCAAGAGGCCTCGTGAGGAGGAGGAGAGCACTACCATGGTCACTGACACAGAGGCCACCCAGGAGGATAACTCCAGGGCTCCTATACCTAAGAAGCTACGCATCATCCAGAGAGTGGGTCCGGAGGTGAGGAGGAGGAAGTTACATTAAGATTTAATTGATATTTTCTGAAAACTGGTACAATTATGTTATGGGTGTCTTATGTGTTCTCTTCAGGAGGAAGTCCTGGTCGAGGACAGTGCTGAGGCTGAGGGGGTGGTGCCAACAGACAGTCAAGATGGTGCAGAAGCAAGCCAGGTTGGCTATCACTTCATATGAATAATAATGTTTTTTGCCATCAAGAAAATCTCTCATAGACTTACCATGCAGTCCTGTCCCATGGTACATTACTAGTAGTAATGTACAGTGTAGTAGACGGTTATGTGGTAATTCCATGTTGGTTCTACATGTATCACACCTTTTCTTATGTGAGATATTTAAAAAAAAAAAAAAAAAATTGTACATATAGTAGAATGCATGTTGTTCATAGTGCCCCATGGTTTGGTCCTGCAGACAGAGGACTTCCCAGCACTGGAGGAAGGAGATGAAGGTGCAGCCTCCCAGTCCATGTCGATGGACCAAGAGGTTACCCTGAGCCAAAGTGACACCACTGACCAGCTGCAGCAGGAAATAATCGTCATAGTAACAGACACAGAGAGTGAGGATGACCAGGAAGAGGAGGATGAAGAGGAAGAAGAGCAGGTAGAGAGTTTCTGGCGAACATTTTAAAAGGCAATGTGTAAAGTGGCATTAGACACCAGTTGCAGTACGTCTTGGTTTCCTGACGCTAATGATTTTAACACGGCTTACTGAAGGACTACGACGAGGAGGAAGAAGAGGAAGAGGAAGAAGAGGAGGAAGAGGATGAGGATGAAGAGGAAGACGATGGAGAGATGGGGGAGGAAGGAGAGGACAGTAACGAGGGGAGTGGAGACGGCAATGAGGCTTACGAAGGGGACGACACAGAGGTTAGATTACCTACAAAACATAATGTACTTCACAGTTACAGCTTTGACCTTTTAACACGTCCTCACCCACACAGCTTTCACATCCAGTACACCATGTGAACCCGTCCCGTGATTCTAGTCAAAGATTTACTTACGCTTCCCAGCTCACTCACTCACTTTTTCCACAGTGTCTCATTTCAGTTTTCCTTGTATTTTACCTGTGTCGTAACTTTCTGTCTGTGTGAAAGCTGCGTATGTGTGTTGACTTTAGGTGTTTACCTTTTTACTCTAGTCTTGGTTGCACATGTTCAGTGGGGTGAGTCAGTGTCTGCAATGGGACAGTTAATGGACTTTCATTTGTAATCTGCAATGTGTAAAAGTTGTTGGAAGTGGGGAAACCACTGTCCAGTGTTTTAAAATGGATTATTTTTGAAGGCAGTTGTTTGGAAGGAAAAGGCTTTATTACCAAGCAATTGAATATAAAGTGTATATTATCTATACAGTATCTGAGACATTTTAGACGCATCAGTCCTCCCCAGGTAATGACTAGTTTTTGTAGTTTAATTTTGATAATTAGTTTTTGTACTTTTTGTATCAAGTATTTGCTTTTTACTTTTCCCTGGCTTCTGTAAATGTGAATGGAAAGTAAAAAAGATAATAGAACAGCTACAGCTTTCTTTTAATTAATCATTTAATAAACCATCAAAAAAGAAAGTTAAACTGACAATACTAATACCCAAATATTTGATTAGTCTCGGCCAAATTTAGATCTTAACAAATATGTGTTGTGTAGAAAAACCACAGTAGAAAGTAGTAGTAGAATAGTATTTTTAAATACAAATAAAAAAATCAGTGTTACAGCTAACGATTTCCAATACCAGGTTTTCCCGTCAGCTTTAAAGCGTTATTTGCCTTTTAGAGGCAGCTTCAGGTATGACCCTAAAATTTGTTAACAAGAGAGTCCAAGGCAGGCAAGAGTCTAAAAACACTTAAATATTTAATGTGCAATATGATTAAACAAAGCATTAAGATGATTTTGTGAGTTGATTGAGTGTCTGTATATATTAAGGTGCTGTCTGTGTGGGTTTTCAACATTTTAGACTAATATGAGTGTGTTTTCCTGGAATTTTTAGCCTTTTCTGAAGGGCATATAGGGAGAAAATGAATCATAATCTGTGTGTTGAGCTCTGCCAGTGCATCCTGGCATCTATAGTGTGTGGGAACCATCTCATAACCTGCTTCCTCTGATTCTACCCAACTGCTGTTTTTCTACTCGTCTTCATTTCCTCTTGTTCTCACTTTACTTATTTATTTGCTTTTCGTTTAACTTTTTAAATTCCGCTCATGGTCTTCCATTCTTCTTACCACCCATTTTCTTTAATAATCCCCTTTGTTGTTTCCTTTCTCAGGGAGCTGATGTAACAGACCCGGGAACAGAGACAGAGGAGAGTTTGGGGGCGTCTGACTCCACCCAGAGGCCAGCAGATTCCCAGACACCCAGCTGTAAGATCCAGGAAACCCTGTTAAACGCACACACACGTAGATCCACCCCAGACTCCATGAGCGCTCACGAAACTGTCCCGCCATCCTATGAGTTATCTGACATTTCACCATGACTGAGAAAGATGTAATATGTTGTTGTCTGTCTGACGGGAAGTGTGGTACATGTGGTAGCCAAAGTAAAGGTCATTTCCAACAAGGGCACATAAAGGTTGCTTTACTTTGAATGACAAATGATTAAAGTTATTTTGTGGCCTTATATTGGTTGTGTTAAATGTACAGTACATGAACATAAATAACTATAAAGAGATTTATTATTGATATTTTTTTAACAAAATACTACCTACCTGACATCAGACACAAATTTTCACAATTTCTATTATACTACTACCAATTATACTAACGATGTGTATGTTGCGCCCAGTTCATATCAACTTTCTCACATCTTTTGGATACTGTCAAGTAATAGTTTGTTTTTGACTTTAAACATTATTTGTGCTGTGAGTTTGAGAGCCTAACAGATCATTTAATAATCGGTGGGGTGGTTGGTTTTTGATATATAGTTTTGTTCCCAGTTCCTAGCTCTGATCCAGTGTATTTATTTTAAATATAATGGACCTTTTGTTTATTTGAGCCTTTCCACTATTGTTTTAGTTGAGGGCAGCACAGTGGAGGCCTTCTCTTCAGAGCCACCAATCACAAGCTCTGGTTCAAGGATGCCCCAGTCACCACGGAGACCAACACATCAGCTGCCCCCTCGCCTGAACATCCATCCTGCCCCAATATCAGAACTGGGACCACCTGCTCAGGTTGTTAAATGAATATGTCCATATTAAGAAAATGGAAGTATAAGGAACGAACATTGTTTTGTGTCATTGTTTTACTGTAGTTTTCACAGGACTTATCTTTTAATGTCACAGTTTGTTGACCACGACTAATCAGTTTTGTGAAATGTAACTTCACAGCGTATCGCTGTTCGTCGAGTCCCTCAGCTCAATCCTGGAGTGCAGAGCAGTGCTGTAAGTCCTTTATAATTGAAAAACCACTGAGCTGCAATATTATTTGAGTAAATGTTGCTGTGAAACTTTTATCCGCGTGTTTGTATCCAAGACTTTCTGCCATGTCTTCCTCTGCAGCAGCACTACTTTGATGATGATGACCGGATGGTTCCCAGCACTCCCACTCTGCTGGTGCCGCACCGCCCAGATGGCTTTGACCAGGCCATCCAGTAAGTGTCTCACTCATGCACACAAACCAGGAATTCTGGATGCCTGGGAAACAGCAAAATGTCTTATTTATTAGTAACACAACTACTGGCAATACAGTACATCATCAGATATTACTGGCCTAATATGGTAGTTGATCGAATTGTGTATATTTTAAGGTATAAGTAAAACTTCTGTATCTTTACAAAAACTTTAGACCTCTACGTTATGGTCTTGGACATATACTTTTTGAATTTTATAGAATCAGAGGATTGAGTGTATATTTAGATATTTATATAAACAGAAAAAGCAGGGGAAAGAACCGTAAAATAACTAACTGTGTGTTGTTGTTTTGTTTTTGTTTTTGTTTTGTCAGTTCTCCCCAAGTGGCTGGTGTACCTCGCTTCAGGTTTGGTCTCTCAGAGGACATGCCGCAGACCAGCTCCTCCTCACACTCTGACTTAGGACAACTCGCATCACAAGGAGGTACCTCACCACGTAGGGCTGCACAATTGATCAAATATTAGTCTCGCTAACGATTTTGGCTTCCCACAATTAAATAAACATGACCAACAGTTATATGGATGTTTTAAATGCATGTTCCGGTCATAGAAAAAGCCCCAGCATATAGAATAAAACACTTCCTACTAAACTAACAACTAGCCACGGGCGAGTAGAATGTTTTGGCTTCACTGTTGGGTAGCTGTCATGTAGTTGCGTGCCCACCCTGCTGCAGTGGGCTTTGTAGAAATGTCCTTTATATTGCGACTGCAGTCTAGAGAAGAAGAGTTATATATACAACACAGAGCAGGCAACATTAGGCAGCATTAAACACCCGACTGACTAACTGTGACAGAACATCAAAGTATTTTTTCCTTGTCTTCAGGTCTCGGGATGTATGAAAGTCCCCTGTTCCTAGCAACTCACGAAGAGGAGTCTGGTGGACGCAGTGTTCCCACTACACCGTTACAAGTTGCAGCACCAGGTGTGTCTCTGTCTGTTTCTGTCAGTCTGATATGAAAGAGTCTGTTCTGTTTAAATATAAACGCAACCTTTTCATCAACATCTCACCACATTTAGTTTCTGAAAATATTCAGTTTGCTGGATTCAGAGTTGGGAGTGCTATCAGATGCTAGTACATAATCAGTAAGTGAATCTTGTTTTTCTGTTCTTCTATTCCAGTAACGGCCTTCTCGGAGGTGGCACAGTCCGACAGCACTGAGCACGCCTCCCAGTCGGTTCCCATGGTGAGCACGTCCACACCAGGCCTGGTTGTGCCAGGAGCCGCCAGCACAGGGGAGGAGAGAGACGACGTCTTCCTGGAGCCAGACACTGATAGGTGAGGCTCACTCCTCTCTGCTGTTTGTCAATCATTTCTGCTGCTGGAGTTCAGACCTCTGGCGCTTAAGTCAGTAAACTTTATTATTTATTGCAATGCAAACATAAAGCCTGATATGAAATGTGACCTTTTCCTCATCCAGTGAGAACACTGGATGAGGAACCCCACACTGTTAATATTGATCACTGAATACAGTAAAAAAAAAATTACAGGCTATAAAAGTTGGCAGGTTTATAAAAAGTGCATCTTGTGATTTTTGTTATCTTACGGTTGAGTTTTATTGGGCCTGTATCATTTGATCAGATTCCATGCATGTTGTGTGTTGGTCTGTTTATTCCAGGCCCAGCGCAGAGGCGTCGATGGATCCTGTGGTTTCGCAGGGAGATATGGAGGAGCCGAGCCAGCCGTCTGACAAGGCCAGCCTCCCCTCCACCAGCCAGGAGCCCTCCTCCAGCTCTGCAGGTACAGAGTAGCAACAGGACTGTGCAGATCCCTGCTGCGAATGACTGTTTTGTTTTATCATTTTATTTCTCTCCTTATGTTTCTTAATTAGTGTTCACTTACCACTGCTGTGCTGCATTTTTTTCTAGATACAAGCAGTGCTCCACCCAAACCCTCCAGACCTGGAACCAGCAGACAGCTGCAGCGCTGGCCAGAAAACCGCGGTGGTCGCATGAAGAGAGGAGGTAACATGAAAACACACACACCCCAATGGAGCTATTATATTGCTCATTAGTGTGACGGCCCACGGTGGCTTTCTGCTTCTTTTTTTTTTTTTTTTTGAGTCCGTGGCTCATTTTCAGGGTCTAAAAATTCATAAAACACATTAAAATCTACTTAAAGCCTTTCTGGCTAATTTCGTATCTCCAAGTGTCACAAATGGATCCAAAGAAACATTTCTTCATGATATGATACAGTGAATTAAAGTAGAAGTAGTAGGTGATGCTCTAAATCATGTGTGTTGCAAGACAATCACGATTGATCACAGTCAAAAGCAAAAAAAGCAAACCATGACTTAACATTAGCAATATAGTTAAAAGCTGCATCAACAGAGAAACTTCTTTCTGACAAAATTCCCCTTCAGTCATTTCTGCCATCTGACAGAGGCCTGAAATGCAGAGAGAAGTACTTAAAAAGTCAGCTGCATAAACCCAGTTGGTTTATCTATAAGACTTTTACAATGCGTTATTCCAGTAAACAGCAGGCTTCCACACATACTTTTGGTACTGCCATATTTATTGTAAATCAGACATAAAGCTACAGGATTCCAGTTTGACATTTCCAACTTGTAAAAAACAGCAAAACAATATATAATAAAATATAATATTGCTTTTTAACAATATATTTTTTACATGTTATTGCATGCCTGAAAATGCTACTAAACTAGTAACACATTTCATACAGCCACTGTACAGAATTTTTACATCAGTATAGCAGGCTTTGTTTTAAAAAAAAAAAAAAAAAAACTTTGTATCTCAACAGGTCAAGGATTTCCTTCTCGGGGTGTACATGGGAGACGATTCGCAAGATAAAGAACTAAAGACATCACAACCACGACCGGACAACTTTTTATTCCCGTCAGAAACACGTTTCCAGAGTGTCCAGATTCTTCAGCCTTGAAAGTTCACTCGTTCTGAAGCCAGTTTTTCTTTTTTTGCTTTTGTTGTTTAATGTACTTGTAAAGTACCTTTTTATAATCAGTCCATGCTGAAGCAGTGTGTTTTATGATTAATGTAATAAACATTAAAACTAGAGGACAAAATGGTATGAGACACCACATTCTTTTAATCAGACTTTCTTTGGGCATCTGAAGAAGTTGTTGCTCTGAGGCGGCTCGTTGGCAGAAGGAGCAGCGACGACAGGACGCTCACCATCCATCCTCACATTGTAGGATTTGGCTGCAAAAAAAAAAAAGCAGACTGGTTTGTTGATGGGTTCATCAAGCATTTTAATTAATAATTCATGTCTGACATTTAGGATGTACTTTTATCCGTGTACATGCCAGCTTCCATTTTAGTGAGATGAATTTTGGCATAAACTCAAACAGTCCTGACTGCAGAGTTTTCAGGACTGTTTGCAGTTTGAATGACTTTGACAGCTTTTGGCTGCAGCAGAACAAGAATTTAAAGAACTGCTGTGTTTCTTGAATGGAACAAATGACTAGACATTCATCCTCCTGACACTTAAACTGAGTTAAATGTTTTACTCAGACAGGAACTACAATATTCTTTAAGCTATAGGTATAACTATGAAAATGGAAACTTTTACTGCAGTTACTCCATAATAAACTGGAGTCCTAGGTGAATGGAAACCACCCTCGATGACCTTACGTCTGCTTGATCCCCACCCCATCACACATGGTCCTCATTAGGCAATTTCAGACATGATGTGAATGAGGGAAAACAAATGCTCCACTGCGGACGGACGAGTGAAGGACGTTTTGTACTTTTGAAGATGAAGCAATTAAATATTATGATCAGAGGGGAGTGAAATAATAGATCTTTAACCAATAAACAACTATTACTATTTAAAGACCTCTTCAACTTTTATTTCAGGTCTGTAAATTCAGAGCCCGCCACTGTTTTTTAAACCAGGGTGTGTGGGGAGCTAATCTGAAATAAAGCAAGGAGTTTCTTTCTCTATTGACCTTATAAATTTGGGCCTTGACGTGCAGAGCACAGAGCGTGAAACTACATTTAGTTTTCAGACAAATTTTTCTTCTATTTTATAATGCTGTCACAGAAAAGATTTAAAACAAACCGGCACTGTAGTCATATCTCTCCTTTTAAATAGATTTAAGGAGTGAGTGTTTCTATTTTATGACTTACATCTTGAGAAGACGTAGTATTTGTGTCCCTCTGGTTCTCTGTTGCTTGGGACGGACACGGCAGCCGTGATAGTGGAGGGGAAACCTCTCCAGGATGTGCGGATGTTGACGGTCGGCCCCAGAAAAGACACTGGAAACAAAACGGTGGAGTATAAAATGAGTGAACTAATATATATAGTTTGGTTTCCTCAGCTCAAATGTTTTAACAGATCTAATACATTCATTCTATTTTAAAAGTTCTTTGTTTAATAGTTGCAGCCCCATAAACGGGACACACACAATTATTTACAATCTTTCCCTTTCACCTCCACAAAAGCATGAGTCACTTTTTCAGAGAACTACACATGTTGTGACTCCAATAAAACCTGTTTATGTGGATCTGTTAAAATGCTCAGCAAACACCCAGTACACTCATCACAGTTACACAGGAGCACAAAATGAGAAAAATAAAATGCAGTCTCATTGTTAATATGAATTTATGTCATACAAGCTAAAATATCTCTTGTCCTGTATGATTTTTTTTAACTCTCGGAGTACCTGCTTGTCGGACCATTCGATTGCGGACTGTGTAAACAGTGTAATTGGGTTTCCTGCCACATGTTGGACCGGTGCCAAACTGGTATGAATATTTCTGGACCGATCCCCCTGAAAGAACCAGTCAAGAGTCAGTGTTAGACTGTTTTCATTCATTCAGACAATTAGCATCATATATAGTGTTTGATTATTAAAAAAACTAAGTTTTGCTTTATGCTTAAAGGAAAAAGTAGAATAAATAATTTACAAACTGAGAAAAATAACTAGTCATCTTTAGTCTAATCAGCCTGAACCTGCATCGGCAGCTCATCACCTCTCTTGAAGAAGTAAACAGACTCTCTCCTCGTTCGGTACTGAGGCACAGACAGAGCAGCTGTGATGTGGCCCCGGAGCCCATCGAAGCCTGTTTGAATGACCTTTGGATAGCCGTTGTCCAAAGCATCATTTTCAAATCTCCAGTACTTTGTTCCCTGCGAACATCACAATCAAGCAAGCAGAACTTTATTTCTATTTCTACAGTACATTTCATTCCAGGTGGAGGCACAACGCATGAGCTACTACAGAAGTTACAGCCACAAACACTTTTTTCACTGGATAGTAGAAAGATAACACATCAGAGATACGTAAACACAATTCAACTAGCCACATTAATGATATATGTGAGTTAAAGCCATTAAGAAGTTGGAATACAATGAAAATAATTGAGAGCAACAACAATCAGTAAAGAATAATAAGATGTGAATTTTAAAGAGTAGGAATAAAATCAAATTAAGTAAAATAACAATAAAGACCATCAGTTGACCATTAAAAAAAATATTGGTAATATTATTGAAAGATATATATGAAGGTTAAAACCAATAAAGGGGGTCTAGCTGGTTCATAGTTGCAAGCGAGAGATACTGAGGGTGCCAGACCATGTTGCAAGCCTTAAAATGTTAAAAAACAGTTCTAAACTTAACCCGGAACCAGTAAAATGACCTCAGCACAGGTGTGATATGGTCATACTGCCTTACAAACTGAAATGTTACACCTCAGCCTACTAAAATACACCTGTACAATATTGCACACAGGTAGATTATTGGCCAAGAGAGCTCAAGGGGGAATATAAACTCAAAGAAGAGTCAAGGTTGTGTTTTCAGCAGCAAAAATGCATCCTGACAGAGTGGTTTGGACGAGATGAGTAAGTTCACCTTGAAAATGTATGTTTTGCCCTGGCAGTTGCAGCGGGTGAACACGGTGTCGATGGGGGAGGGGACGCCCCACGTTTGTGTGATGCCACGGGCCGGACCAGGCACCCTGTTGCTGTCCAGAGACCAGAAGTAGTGCCCTGAAAAAAAATAACATGGCTACATAAGGCTGGTCCACCTGCACACAACAGCACTTAAAGCAATCAGCAATCATCAGATAAAAGTAGTGAAGTAGAAAAGAATAATATCTCCTTCTGAAATGTAGTGGAGAAGATGAATGAAGTAGCATGAAAAACAACTAGAAAAGTGTCTCAAAACTCTCTTGTATGTTAATTTATTGGTATTTCTCTTAAGGTCTCTCTTAGATCTAATGACTGTGAACAGTATCAGCTGTCTGGCTGGCACCAACCTCTGAAAACCACTATTGTGCCGTTCCTCAGTGTAGTGACTCCACTGACCGGCCGCCCACTGCACAGATTTGTATCGTTGCTGTCATCTGCGAAAAAGGACATATTTGTGAGGAAACCATCTGTTTGGATAAACAAGCATTAATACAAAGAAACCAGGCAATCACAGACGGAGGAGTTACTGGGTGTCAAATGCAACATAGTGCTCCAGAAGCTTCTCCTGTGCTGTGCTGTTGTTTCAAATATCTGAGCGTTATATACATTTTCAAAGGACTCTTTGATTCTGTTTGATTTACAGTGTGTGAAAACAGTCACTTCTGACACTTAATATAGTAGCTATGCTTTGGCAGAGGCTCTGTTGACAAAGAGGCTTATTAAAAAAAAAAAAAAAAAGCAACCAAGCTCATAAAGCACACTGTGAGCAGTAATAAACATCTACCAGAAACTACAGGCCTCCATTTCTGTCTAACAGTGTTGGACTCATGTGAAAGAAATTAATAGAGACTATGGAAAAGAAATTTCTATACTCGCACCCTCTCACAGAGGTCCTCTTTGAGGCAATTTGTTTTCTATAGTTGTGTTAAGAATCTGGACCAATGATAAGCACATGTTTTACCTGCTTGGTAGTTTCTAGGATCATCTATATTGACGGTCTGTGCAGGGTCCAGAGGTTTGGTCTCAGGTTTGGATGCAGGTTTAGCCAGAGTTGGTTTAGTTGGGGCTGGCTCATATGGGTCAGGTTTGTCCTGGGGTTTTGTGGTGGCTTCAGATGGTGAGGGTTTGGTTGGGTTTGTGGTGGCCTTTGGTGAATCAGCAGTGGTTCCTCCTGGTGGAACGTCATCTGCAGCGTCATCCTGCGATGCACCTGTGGATGTAGGAACGCGGGTTGTCGTGGCATCGAGATCTGACAAGTTCCCGGGCTCCGCTGGAGAGTTGGAGGGATGAAGGTCTGCCAGAGAAATAGGAGGGCCTGTTGTGACATCCTCTGCATTGTTCTCAGTGTCATCTGGTTCAGGGTTTGAGGTGGTGGCCTCTGGGATGGATGTTGGGTCCACTGTGATGGTGACCTGTGAGTTTTCCATGTCTGCGGAGCCCTCAGTGGCTCCTGTGGACACTGGAGCCTCAGTTGGGTTGGAGGCTGCGTTGAAGGCTAGGGTTGTAACTTCTAGCTTATCAGAGGCTACAGTCGGATCTGTATTCTGTGCCTCATTAAAAATATCATCCCCAGGCTGCACTCCTTCCTGCCCTACTGTCTCGAGCTCCGCGACGTTGGCTGTAGGAGAGTATCTTGTTTGGGATACGGTGGTTGGAGTAGGCTGGCTGGAGACATGGTCCACTACCGTCGTGGGCTGAGGGAGAGAGCTGGTGGGATCACCGGCATCTGGAGGAGGAGAAACATGATTATGAACTCCTTTTAATCAAATGTACTCAGCAGTAATAACAGTTACTGTATTCTTTATTAGTGCCTTCTATTGCTGGTTGTGTTGACATATTCGACCAAATTGATACATTGAGACATTTCCTGTATATATATTTTATTCTAGTTAGTTTTGTGAGTATATTGTTTAAATATTGTTTCAATTCGTTTTTTTTCTTCTAAATTCTAGTTTCTATTTTCATTTCATATTAAAATGTTTTTCCACACCTAGTTTAGTTTACTTTAACTATAATAACAGAGCTCAAGGGTAGTATGAAGCATGTTAGTAAATTATGATACAATTAATGACATGCAAGAAAAAAAAAACTGAAAAACTGAGTAGAGAAGAAACATAAAAAATACAGATGCTTTCAATCACTGAATGGTTTGTTAAGCATGTAAATTTATTCTCCACACAAACATGAAGGATAACATAAAATTGAATGATTAAAACCTGCCATAAAACAAATGATTGATTGCATAAAGCAGTGAATAGAAAACTTGGCAGGAGGCTACTGATAAACTGATGTAGTCAACTGAAATTACTTCAATGTACTTTGGAGGAGGCTTGATTTTTTTTCAGCATTTTTGCTGAAGCATTACATTTTAATTTAAGTCTCTTTATTTGTTACTGCCTGATAATCTCTGGATATCACATACCTGCGCCTTCAGTGGGGGCTTCGTCAATGGTGGGGTTGGAGGGGCTGTCATTGGTTGGTTCATTATCTGAGGGAGTCATCTGTGTCTGTGAGGAGACTGGAAAAGACTCTGTGCTGACCTCCAGAGCATCTGGATCCTGAGTGGGCTCAGTAGAAATCTGATCCATCAGGTCAGCTGTAGGCAGTCCATAACCGCTGGTGCTCTCTGGGATTGGACTCGCTCCTGGGTCATCCACTCCATTGTTGGAAAATACGTCATTGGGAAAAATCTGGCTGTACATATCTAAAAGAATGTGACGAGAGAGACAAGGCGCGCACCTGGATGTCACACTCATGAAACTTAATTGGAGGAAAAAACGCTTAGCTACATATATTAACTGTGCACGTCATTGCTCACCATCGCTGAGATCATCTTGTGGATATGATGTTGGACTGACCAGGGGAATCAAATGGTCATCTGTAGGCAAATAAGACAAAATCAAAAATGTCAACAATTGGTATTGTGCACGCACATCACTGAGTGTGACTTTTCAGTCACAAATGGGTGAACTGGACATCTTCACGTCATCACCACAGACTGTGTTTGTCAAATCAATACCATATGGACAGACAAAAACTCACTTACAGTCAAGTCAATTCTTTGTCAACACTTTTTTAACCCTTCATCATTTAGTCTTTTAAAGAAAAAAGGTATTTTATCTGGTGCAACTATAATGTGACTCCTTAAAACAATCTATGAATTTCCTCATCTGTTTGCATATGTTGTACAACCAGAGATATTTTTCCTTCTCTTGTCTTATAAGAGTTAAGAGACTTTTTAAGATATGAAAAGGGAATATTATGCCTCGTTTCACATGAAAAAAAAACAAAACAATGATTGGTAGACAGCCAAAAAAATAACAGAAGGAAACGTCACGACACGTCTTCCTGCTCAGAGAGAAGTAACAAGGATACAAGAGTGTATAATATATACCCACAAAACTATTCTGATCCAAGTGCTGAATTAAAACCTTCAAGAAAAAGTTCTGTCATCCTTTCTTGGCTTCATCCTGTTCTTTCCTCTCTTGTGACTGAGCCTGTGCCCGTAACCCTCCAACACACTCATGACTACACTGCTTCCTTGTGTTCCCTTTGGCCGGTCAGGCTTGTGTTCTTGGCTTGTCCTGGTGAGACTTGGCCCCCAAAGGAAACCGCAGCAAGAGAGCCACAGTGTGGCAGTCAACCGTAAACATCTTCCCGTTGTCTCCCTGACATAGATTAAATCCACAGAGTTCAGCTCATAATTACCTTGTGTCATTGGAATCCAGTAGCAGCTAAGATATGAAATAAAGTTTTGTTTGGCCATCTTGATTACATTTCAAAAAGCATAATCACCTTCATTGTTTCCTTCGTTAAAAGTCAGCTCTGTTGCTTCATTCAGAGTTGGCTCTGTGGGAATATTCATTAATAACAGTTAGAGAGTTAGCTGTAAAAAAAACAATTTGCTTTAAATCCTAAATTACTGAAAATGGAGAAGAAATTCTGTCTCTTTGCCAAGTCAATTATACCTTTGGGTTTGTTATCATTTACATTATCGCATGAATTAGTCTTCACTGGTGCTGTAGCACTGGCTGCTCCACTGATTTCTTCTGTGGTAATTACCAAGACAGAAAATATTGTCAAATTTAACCCAATGCATTGGTGCAGATTACTGCGTGCATTGCATGCTACTCCACATGCTGGTGGACATGCAGGTTCTCCATGTTAGATTAATCCTGGCTTCTTTGGACTTTACCCATTCATGCACATGTACTAATCTCAAATGAGGGCCGACTTAAACTTGCAGCCTTGACCATCACTGCATTTGCAGGCCAAGTATCAAATGACCACCAAATGTCAAAAGAAAGACAGTCAATATCACGGTGATATAACTGAGTGCAAAACTCTGAAGGAAATCTGTTAACATGCAGAAAATAAGAAACACAATCATGCTGACTTTGTTCGACAAGGCTTACCCTCTGCGTCGCAGTGCGTATTGTAATCTGGACAGCATTGCTTGTACTTTATGCAATTAGAGTCGCAGCTACACATCCGGCCCCTTTTGAAGCTTTCGCCACACCGTCCTTTACATGAGTTTTCTGTTACACACAAACACAGCAGGCTTCAGCACAGCAGACCTGTACAATGCTGATTATATTTGACTAATTATTTAGTTATTCATATGGAACATGGAGGCGGTGTAGGAACTGTTGCTCCTTGCTGGGATCAGGATTCAGAAAAATCTGTGCAGAATTGGAAAGTCAGCTACAGATTGACATGAAACCTCATTTGATGAGTGTAAAAATGTGCCATCAGTAACACAAGATGTTGGTTGGACATCAGTGTCTGTAGGTTGAGTAATTTCTAGCACTACTAGTGTCAGGTTTATAAGTACGTCAGGGGATAAAACTCTTACTTGTGGTGCACTGGGACTCATAGTCTTTGCAGCACTCTTGATAAGTCAGGCAGTTATAATCACACTGGCACATGTTGCCCCTGTAGTATTCAGAACCACATCGTCCTTTGCAGCTTGCTGTTTGGAGACAGAGTACATGGAATCAGATACAAATTGTCAGGGAGCGACATTCAGTAATATGCCTCCAATAACATAGTTTACACAAGGACATAGTCTGTAAATACTGTGCCAGAAATGAATCTCTGAAGTAGTACACACATCGCACATACATAGACATGGGTTCCCCTTCAAGTAAATCATCATTAACAGAATAAACATGAATGAGTACAAGCACAGAAAACACATATATTCCAGGAAAGCCTATAATAAAACAGACATTTCTGGCAATCAGAATAGTTGAGAATATATGTCAGTTAAATGTTTCTCTATGAAATACAAATGTCACAAAATATACTCACTCTGAGCATCGCTAAATGCCAGGGCACAAGCCAGCAAAATAACAGCACAAAGCCCAGTAGAGGACATGCTTCTGTGAACCTGAAACTAAGCATGAGACACACAAAGAATAAATCAATCAGATCTCCCTCGTGTCAGGAGTGCGTTTGTGCTCATGGCTGAGAATCTGAAAAAAAGATGAAAGAGCAAATAAAAAGTAACCGACCTTGTTTGAGCCTCTGTCAAAGTCCTGCTGAATGTTTGTGTCGGCTGCTTTTAAAAGGCTGAGAGACCAGCTGACTTCCCATTAATTGACGGATCCGGTCTAATTAAAAGTGTGATGATCTCACAGGCTGTAGGGAGGATCTTCTAGTCCAGCCAGACCATAGGTCTAGACGTCATGATTCCCCACAAACAGCTGGAAGCACATCAACACACATCTGTGCCAGACAGACGGCTGACTTCACACACCTCTGAGCAAAAGAGGGGTGGGGGTGGGGGGGGGGAGGTTGTGACTTAATGTTCAGTCACAAATGGGTGAACTGGACATCTTCACGTCATCACAGACTGTGTTTGTCAAATCAATACCATATGGACAGACGGAAACTCACTCACAGTCAAGTCAATTCTTTAACTTCTAATTTCTTTAACTTTTTTAAGCCTTCTGACAACGGTCAAAGGGGTTTCATCATTTAGTCTTTTAAAGAAAAAAAGGTATTTTATCTGGTGCAACTATAATGTGACTCCTTAAAACAATCTATGAATTCCCTCATCTGTTTGCATATGTTGTACAACCAGAGATATTTTTCCTTCTCTTGTCTTTTAAGAGTTAAGAGAGTTTTTAAGACATGAAAAGGGAATATTATGCCTCGTTTCACATGAAAAAAAACATCACAAAGATTGGTAGACAGCCAAAAAAAATAACAGAATTTTGCTAATCAAAGTCCTGCTGTTGTTTGCCATCTCATGACCCTTAAGGTTTGCTAAGTGGCCTCTTAAGTAGCCCTCAGGTTGGGAACTAGGGAACTAATAAGGCAGTGTTACAGGTGTAATAATTATAGTGCATTTCCACACACGCTTAAGATGTTATAGTGTGATCTACAATGACCTTGTGGCCATTTATCTGACCTTGTTTATGCACTTAGGGCTGGTCTGCACTGTGGGTATTTTGCGGTTGGAAGTGCTGATGAACCATATCACGTCTGTGGTATTTTCCCATCATGTCATGGTAAAATTAGAGGTTAAGTGCTCATTAGTGCACTTGTGTCAGGGCGATAATGATAACAGGATCTGGTTGAAATGAGTAGGCCTACCAAACAGCCGGCTAAACGCAGACACTATGGGAAACATCTCCACCATGATTTCCCCACAGTAGCACTGTGAAAAGACTAACCATCAAGCCCCTGACGTCTTCAACTGAAAAACAGTGACCTGGAGTCAACTCATGCCACATTCAGAGGCTGAGTGGGTAAAGTTACAAGTTTAGAAAGTAGAGTCAGTGCGCCCTCTTGTGTTTGTCCTAGATTCATTTCTGCCCTGCAGCAGTTTCACGTCCAACAGCTCAAGACTTTCTACACATGGTTAAACTGCCAAGCTTGAAGTCCTCACTAAAGTTTGACAATGAAAGTTTTTGAAATGTGGAAACTGTCTTCTCTCACTAGACCACTGCCCCTTTGGCCTCCTGCACCTTTAAGGCCCTTTAGTTTAAGTAAAAACTGCTCTCTAGGTCAGACAATTTAGAAAGTGAACCTGCTGGGATGTACCCAGGAGGATGAGAATTGCTGGCTTAAGATAAGAGAAACCAGCTTGTGATCCATCTGGATGGGGAGTGAATGAATGACCGACACTATGGTCCCTAATTACAATGTGAAAAGTGCAAGTGCCCAGATGAGATCATAAAATACAAAAAGTATTAGCATATACAAATTTATTTAAATTCTCGTCATACTAGCCTGATGTCTCTTCCATTGCAAATGATATATGATACGATTAATCATTAATGTTGTTGATGAATAAACAATTGTTTCTTATTTGTTATCATTTCAGCTGGTGCTGCATTTGTCTGTTTATTTTGGATGTCTCTTATTTTGCTTTAGTTTGTTTAACATTATAGTTATAATTCATGTTTTTAATATCAGTTTGGTTTATTAGTTTATATTAGTTTTAATTTAGGGAAGAGCTTGCTTGATCTTTCCTGTCACATCTATTGTACTTATTATTGTATTGGTTTAAATTTGTACATTATTTTTTTTAATTAATAAAAACTCTAAAAAAAATGTGCAGTGTACTGAGGCTCTGGACAATATCAGTCTAATTAATTTGGATGTTAAACAAAGCATACGTAAGATACACAACGTAGTCTATGTAGACTTACACATCCTTAACCCTTTAATGCCTGAACCATGAAATAATTGCCAGAAAATTCAAATTTTTTTAAACTAGAGTGTTTATTGAACCTTCTGACAAATTACGACAACAACAAAAATTAAGTTTAAAAAGTCTTAATTTGTATCATTTTGGGGCAATTTATTGCTCACAGTTTATCTAAAACAAACAAAAACATAAAACACAGATAAAATACAAAAAGATATCACACTGATGATGTAGAGGTCTCAAACACTCATGTATCAAATATGATACACTTGGCGTTAAGGGGTTAACAATCACACAAATACAAAATTATCATTGATCACCATGGGTGATCTTCACTGAAAAACGTGAGTGTGCTGTGACTTCCTTTCCATCACTTTGTCTTGATGGCTCATGGGCATGAGCAGCAGTATCTCTGCTCACCTCCCCTGCAGGCCAACAGACACACACCAAGCACAAGTAATATTAGCTTACTGAGACAAGAGGCACAAAGCACTTATTATCACAGATGGATGTCGTACACACTGGATCTCCTTGGGAGATGAAAGGACCACTGAGGGGGGGAGTCAGCTCCTTTTCCTGGATCCCAAGCTGTGTCTGTGCGTCGCGAGCAGAGGAGGCCATCTTCTGTCTTGGCAACTTCAATCAGCCAGCCTGTGCAAGCTGGAGCTAAGCTGATTTTAAAGAGTTAGAAGAGAGGCAGAAACGCAGAGACACGCACGAGGAGAGGTGACGCGGGGCATGTGGGTGCACACATTGGGCCTCAGTCAGTCGATATACCATGCCTTTATTCTATTCCACATTGAATAGAGGCTTGGTAACTTTCTCGCTATGTTTCTGCTAACATAAACATACTAAAGTTGAGTTCAAAACAGGAAATAACACAACAATTTTAGACTGCGGTCATCAGAGAACAAGCCCTTTGTCTAGACTTACTATATATTTAAGTTCCTGTTGAATCTTAACAGACATTTGTACTTAATTAGGCAGTCAGAAGAAGGCTGTTGCTGATCGGACATCTAAAGAATGGCCGAGTCCGTGAAAGCCCTTCATGTGCCATCTGTAAAATCAAGATGAAATAATGAAAATGCCTGTCACAATATATTTGTTTACATGCACTGATGTGACGAATGAAACATGATCTGAAAGGACCTTTAGAGGGAGACAAATGCGAGCGTATCGGCTGGTGTCTGAAGCAACACTCAGGCAGGATAAGAATAGGGCCTCCAACAGGTGGTAGGGACTGATGATATATAATTAAGTTCAGCAGCTCATTTCATTTTATTTGGAGGGTTTTTACTATGGATTAAAGGCTCAAAAGATTATCATGTGTTTCACCTGTGCATGCAGATGGAAATGGGGGACATTGCCAATCAGACTGTCTACAGAAAGGCAGGGTTTGTATAACGACACAGCTTTATGTCACCCTCCTGTATGTCATCTATATGCTTAACATATAGACAAGAAATACTCTTAATTCTAACCCCACAGTTATTTTAGATGTGATATCTTGCCTTGTGACTTTGTGGTAAAATGCTCTCTTCCTGTAGCTCAGTGTAAGTCTGAAGGTGGAAGTGATGTTAATGTGATCTCAGTTACTATACAGGAAATTTAACTACAACCTTGCACCGTGCTATTTCACTGTCTTTGACATTATGTTCTGCAGCACCCTCTCATTTTAATATTGCATCACATCAAGCATCAACACCTCCAGCAGAGGACTCTCGCCGCTCGATTCTTTGATGTGTAAGAGCTCCTGAAAGGACATGTGAAGCTGAAGCAGTGAGTCATAACAGCTGTGGTTGCAGCAGGGCTCTCAGTGTCAACCAAGAAACCAGTTGCATGTGCTTTTGATAGAAAAAGGCCACATTTGAATATCAAATATTATCAGAAAATAGTGACAAGTGAGCACAACTGTTAATGCCAAGCTGATCACACCCCGTCTGCAGGTACATTTACTCAAAATCTGTACTTAAGCGTACATTTCAAGAACTTGTACTTTATTTTAGTATTTCCATTTTATGCAACTCTACGTCTTTATTTACTTTTCAGATTACAATTTCTGGTCCTGTCCAGTAAAAACAATGCACTGTATCTCCAGATTTGGTCATTTGAATTCACATTTTTCTGATAAACTGAAGTACATATACATATACATACATACATACATATATATATATATAGACATAGAACATATTTATGTACATATTCATGTGTTGAGGAAATTCTCCCTCTTCTTCTTAAGCTGAATGTACTATTTAAACCCTCCTTTGATTAGCTGGAAAATGCGTCATCATAAAGCTGAAAACAGAGCTGTTTTTCTGAGTTCACAGTGCAGCGACACGGCAAACACATGATGATCTTATAGATGATGATGAATTGCTTAAACTACCCAACGGTGTAAAAGTAGTTAAAATCGGCAGAACGTTAAACAACTGCAGCACTAAAATGCAACATACACATTGATGCAGCAGTAAAATCAATCCAAACAATCTCATATAGTAGTAAAACACTGACAGAGGGCATTTTAATGCAGAATTAATACTTTTACTTTCTAGGAATCGAGCATCAGGAGTGTATTTCTGCCGCCAATCATCCACAGCAGTGTGACTTCACTGATTATCTGTCTGTGCTCTACAATTCAGAGCAAAAATGAACTGCACCATATGCATGTTATCGGCCTCATTGAATATCTGATGGACTGTTTTGTCTCCTCACTGTCAATCAACATGCGCCTCGCAAGTGCTGCTGCCATTGCCTCCCCCTTAACTACTACCGCCAGTATTTCAACCACAGCATCTGATTTTGAAATGGAGGTACATATTCTCCTTGTCACTCACAATCTAAAATATACCGCGTGTCCTCCTATTACAGGCATGCATTTGGTGAGTTGCAGGTCAAAAGTGTTTCCAAGAATGTCTTTTTAGATGTCTAAATCACAAATAAAAGCATTTAAATCACTATATTTCATTGCGTAGGGTCATAATATCCAATCAAAATAACTGAAATGTGTGTAAATGAGTACTTCTTTACTGCTTTCTGCTTATACACTACTGGTTATTCATATATTTGTCTTTAGCCAGCAAGGAGAAATCATCAGATCAAATCATAAGCTGTACTACAACTAAGATTGTGCAGACTGACAGCATTATTAGTAATATAAGTAAGAGAACACAAAGCTGCAGATATTCAGTGAATCTCTATGTAGTCAGCTGCTTTTCTTAGTTATCACATTAGAGTGAGTGAAGGACAAATCTACCCTGGAGACACAAAATAATTTAACAAAAACACGGTGATGTGGTTTTAAATTACACCTGTTGTGACTGTATGCAAAAGGTTGTTTATATGCATGTCTTTATGCGTTGTTGGTAAATAACAGGGTATATTAAAAAGGCTGGCTGCATGGACATACCAAAGCTAATAAGACAGATAAGCATTGATTGAGGAGGTATCTGTCCATTGTATGTGTTGTCTCTTATCTTCACTAATTATAAGTAGATCAGTCATTACAAACTCATGATGTGCAGCCAAGCACTGCTGAAACACAGTTTATTTTTAATTCTAGTGGGCATCCTAAAGTTTAAAACCATATCAAACATAGTATACCGGGCTAAAGTTTGAGTAAATGTGCAGAATGATTCACGAGACATGTATGATAGGTAAAATTTATTTAACAGGGACAATATGGATGAACAATGTTACATGGCAAGATTGCAACAGATGTCATGTATGGCTCAAAGCTGATTTTCAGCCCCTGACCCTGCTTAAAAAAAAACAACAAAACATATAAAACAGCATGTGTTCGTGCATGTGTGTGTATTATACAGGACTGTGCAAGCACTGACATATAAATGAGGGTGTCTATGTGTCAAGGGGATCCATTTAAAACCCATTCAATCATCATGAAATAGCTTCAATAAGGAGCTGATACGTGAAACGCACATGATACTGTGGCAGCGGGACGTTAAATAAGAGGGGGGAAGCTGTATGTTACAGTTAAGTGAGTTACAGAAGTTACTAAAACACCAAACATCGCTTACCCTTTGTTTGATCTTGGTCCAGAAAGACAGAAAGCAGCAACCACGTCCTTCAGGCGCCTCAATTCATTTCTACGTTAAGTATTATGTGGGCGTTACCCTGGAAACAATCACCCAATAGGCTGCTAGTATGCTCTCTAAGGCCCACCCTTTTGTGGTTGCTATGCCTACTACACGTTTCTCTGTGATTGACGGGCGCAGCGACCAATAGGCGTCGAGCTGGGCGGGAGTTTGCGCGCAGAGTGAAAAGTGTCTGGTGAATTTCTACTACTATGATCAAACCGCTCAGGGTGCGTACAAGTGGTGGACCGAGGCAGCCGACAGACTGGGGATGGAAAATGTACTATAAACGTTGTTGGAAAAGTCAATACAGGTAATGAGCGATTCCATGTCCCTTCGCCTCCTTCTGGAACATTAGTGTGATTCAGAAATTGGCTCGAAAGACTGAGCTAATGCTAGGCTATTAAAAATATCGAGTTGCATGGCTATGACATTGTTGCATTGAAACTGGCAGCACTAGTAGACACGTTTGTTTGACACATGAACGGAGGGAGGATTGGCTTTATATGGGAGGAGAAACTTAACGAGAGACTAATGAATGAGCTTGAAATACAATGTAAAACAGAATTTGAACTTTAGTATGTAATGCTCACTGGAACAAACCAAATTATCTTAGTGTTTCCACTGAAGGGATCAGGGATTAGTATCACCTGCCAAGCTGGGGCAGGGTTTTACTGGTCTGAATTTTGATATTAGTCCCACTTACATAAATTCATTTGACACCCTGGCTTCCACTGAGAGGATATTTCTGTCATCTGATGCTAACTTAGAGTCATTTTTGGTCTGCCAGTGGGCTTGTGAGTTGATATTGATATTACAGAATTTCACTGGTCAAATGGTCCTTTTTGCATCTTGAGACAGGTTTTCTTTTGTAGTGAGGATTCCTTGTGCAGCCATGTGAGCCTTGTTGACTTGAGTCCTACCAGTACAGGATTTTTAAGACTGATTGATGCAGATATTTGAATTTCATTTTAAAAAACTTTTAATGATCATTAGAACCTAAACATTTAAAATTAGCTCTTGCTGTACTGCGATGGACAAAAGCGTGCTGGTGGCTTCCTGTGAAATGTTTCTACATTAACAGAAATATATCTTAGGCATTTCTTTACTGCAGTGTTTTATTGCTGACATGCCATGATGGTATGATACGGATATCTCTGATATGTCTCTGATATACGTTAAAAAAACGGCTGATAATCTCAGCCGTGCAAATGTAAAACTCAGGCTCACTTGTGACACTAGCTGCCTCGGACATTTCCTGAAAAGTAAAAGCACTGACTGTTCAGCAAGCCCACAAACTGAATCAGAACCAGCTTTAAGTTTACTGCTGGACATCACAGATCAGAGACCCATTATGTGGTTTCTAGGTTAGATGGAGAGAGAGAGTTGTTCATGCCTGCAAATATGAACTGGTCTGTCCCAGATATGTGAATTTCTAGAGGTATGGCAGGTATTTGTTTGCCTCCGTTGGAGAATGGTACCTAACTTGAAGCCACCCTGACCAAGCTTTTATGAACAAGCTGCTAAACAGAAAAGGATCTGATTAAACTGCTAATCGACAACGATCCAGAAGGGCCTTTAATATCATGCATTATCATCATGGAGGAGAACCTCCTGTATCATATAGGTCCTTTTTGTTTTATAACTTAAAGGACACAGTCCAAAAGGGTAGACCCACTCCAGAAAATTAGATACAGAAGTGGAGCCAACTGTCACTCTCAAACTGACTGATATGTCTTTTTAATATGAGTAATACTAAGCTTGTCTTTAGATGCCTTTCATTTTTGTAAACACTTGAGTAAAACATGCTCAGACGTTGAGTAATGACTCATTCAGAAACACCCAAAATGTAGATGTGTCATTATGAATGTTTTATGGCAAAATATTACACATTGGGGTTTTCAGGTGGCCTGTTTGTTTATGACCACAACATCCGGACACAATCCGGACGGGGGTTCCCTCCCCACAACATTTGTGTGAAATCAAATGCAATAAAAATGTATCTTCATCTTTACAAAGTACAGATTGCCTACTATTTGTCAGCTAGTAGTATGATTCCACTTTTGTCTGATTCTACCAGTATTTTAGTGGGCAAAGTATCTTCAGAAGTGAAAGTAAGAGCGATCATTTTGGTAAGTTCAGGGCTTTCAGGTTGCCACTTCACGTCTTTGCATGCACTTTTAGGAGGTGCAAGTCAACCGCTGCATGGTTGCACCAAAGCAACCAAACTGGATTTCCCCTTTCACTGCCTGATAGACGTTTTATTTCCAAACAGCTATACTGTAAGCCACAGTATTTGCATCTTCAAGTTGCAGCACAGCTGTCTTCTTGTGCTATGTAGACTGTCTGCTGGCCGTGTTTTTCTCTCTCTGCCTCTGAAGGCAAGTGGCAGGAGTTGAGAGTTGAGGACTGCTTGGTCTTTTGATATCAAAGAAGTAAACAGCACTCTCCCTGGTGCCTTGATTTAAACGGGAGATAGACCTTTTCCCCGCTGAATGCTTAGAAAATGAGTCAGGGTGAGTGGGATGGAGAGAAGGGAGACGAGAGAGTGAAGGGAGGGAGTTTCACTATCATTAACTAAAGAAGAGCTCACCAGCGTTGTCTTTTCTCACTCTCCTCAGTTTACAGGCTCAGTCTTTGCCTGTCAGCTAGTGTCTGCTGATGCTCATCAGGTATGAATTTTGTGAATAGTCATTTGGCTGTTAAGCCTGGTTGCTGCTTAGATACAGAAATGTTGTACCCACTGTAGTGGTGCGGCTCTATGAACGGTAACGTCAGGCAAGTTGACCACTTTGGTCCAGACTGAAATATCTCAACAATTATTCAATGATTTGTTTTGAAAGTTTGCACAGACATTCATGATATCCAGAGGATGATGATGAATGACTTTGGTGAGCCCCCAAACTTTCCTCTAGTGCCATCATTAGGCTGACACTTGTGGTTTAGAGTAGACCTGCAGTGATTAATTGATTAATCGATTAGTTAAGTATTAAATTGATCGCCAGCTATTTTGATGAATTTGTTTGAGCAGTTTGTGAAGGAACAAAAGTCAAAATTCTCAACTTCCAGCTTCTTAGATATGAATACTTTCTTGTTTCTTTACTCCTTAATGACAGAAAATGAATTTCTTTGGGTTATGGACATTTGAGAACATCATCTTGGGCTTTGGGAAACGTTTTTACCATTTTCTGACATTTTATAGACCAAGCAGCTAATTGATTAATCAAGAAAACTATCGACAGATTAATGGACAATGAAAGCTATTTCACTCTGAACTGCTCCCCTTTTTCAGAGTGGAAAAGTGGGATATTTAAACTGTTCTTCTGACTGTTCATCTGCTGCCAACATACAGTCAGATTTTTAGTTTGTCTAACACTTCAATATCTTTTGATACTTCAATTTCTGAGCATTTCAGCCTCATAATTCCTCTGGCTCAAGACTCAGTTCTTGTTTATTCTATTCTATTTATCACTGACTTGTACTTTTTTCCATTGCTGCTTAACCTGGAATCTAACACTGAATATTAAATGTAATGGTCTAATATGACCATTAACTGTTTTGGAGATATTTTTGGAGAGAGAGGGCTTGGATATTATGTTGGTTGAGTGAGTGTGCTACAGGCTAGATGTCACTATACCAACCACTATCTCACACATTGTCACTATAACAAAGACAGTGATGAATATTGCATGGGAACATATTGCATAGTTCTACCAATATCTCAGCAGTGACCCCACTCTGTGTGACAGGTTTTGTAGTAGTCCCAAGGCACTTGGGAGTAGGACAGTCTGTTAAAGCACATAAGATCCAATGTTAAGCTTGGATATACAGATGCTAGACCTAACGTGTAGAGCAAAATGGGGCTCATTTTGAATTTTAAACCTAGCATGCTTCTTGAACCAATGTTAGGAGCAGTGACCGCAGGTGTTACAGTTTCTGACTGACTGACTCAGTCAAATGGTGACATTTTGTTGTGTTCTGCAATATATTTGCGCTATCATAGCAAGAAAAACACTTAGAACTGCAGTCTCAAACTGTAAGTTGGTTGGGAATTGGAGTCACTCCAGTTGAGATATACAGTTACAGGTTGTCATTGAGGCGGTCACAGAATGTGAGGAGGCTGACCACCTGAGAACAGAAAGCAGGTGGTAAAAAAGTGCCTGAATCTCTGGCCTTGTTTGACTGGCTGCTTCCTCACAACCTTGCAGCCCACCAGCAATTACTAAACCACAAAACACTTCTGTAAAGCCCTGTGCTGGGAGTGGAGTTTCACCTCTCCAGACTCAGCAATGGAGGCTGACAGAAAAAAGGTGGAAAGTGAAGCGAAAAGAAAGCCGCCGTTGAATCAGAAAGGCTCCCTGTTTTGCATTGATATTTGAATGGACTGAGATGTTTGTGCGGAGCTGGCGCTTTATCTGACAGCAACCTGCTGAGCAGTCGCTTTCCTTGAATACTCAAACAAGCAAGAACGCTCATGTGCACATGCTTAATGCAGTTAATGCATAGTTAATCAGCTGGACTCTTTCACTTCCTCTTTCTCTCTCTTTGACCCACAAGGATCTTCTTACTATTACTAGTTGTGATCCTGCCTCCCCCTTTCCCTATTGGCTCTCCTGCCACACTTTATATGGTGCCAATGACAAGTATTAATTATACATGTGTAGCCTCTCATATTTAGGCTACAGTGCTGCAAGGCCTTCCCTCTTCTTTGCCAAGCAGGGCAGAACCCAGAGGCAGGAAATATGAGGCAGGAAGCCGTGAAGCTAACCTGTTACATAACGAAAACACAAACAAAACTCTTTGCACTTTCAGTTCAGAGCTCTTAATTTGCAGTGTGCGACATTTCTTTAATCATAAATGGAGTGCAGCTATGATTACAAGGTCTAAATGTTCAGGTGACAACAGGTGAAATCCTGCTTTGAAATGTTGTTCAAATCCCCTGTGTAAAACCATGACATGTGCCTGAGGGTGTGAATAAGCCCAGCCAAGGTCTCCTCATGGCAGATGGGAGGGTCCCGGGGCAGGATGGCGGACCACGCCATCCCCCCTGACTTTGGTCCTGAATCTCTTTCTGGGTAACTGGTTCAATTTAAGCTGGGCTCTGCTCACAAGGCGTTAGTGACAAGCAGAGGTGAACGATGAAGAAACGTATTTTGTAATGTTTATTTGCTTGATAGCAGCATGGAGGCCGATTTCAATTTGAGATTATTTTAATTACCTCCTAGTTAAAAAGGAATGAGCTGCAAGGAGGGAAACCTTGAATATAATTACAGGCTTACGCCGTAAATTAATTTACAATTGGACTACATAATGATGTTCATAATCGCTTGTTTAAAAATGCTGTTTTATCCCTTTCCTATTCATTACACGTAGAGCATTTTTCAGATAATTAAAGCTCAAACAATTAGTCCAATTACAAATCGACAGAAAATGAATGTGCAACAATTTCAATAGGTCCATTAAATCATTTATCCAACAATCTTTGAGGATGTGATGCTTTTCTCTGTTTTATATCACTGAAATGAACATCTTTTGGTGATGATGTGTATTTGTTACTATTTTGGGATATTTTATAGATCAAGTGATTAATCAGTTAATCAAGAATTCAACTGCCAAGTTAAACTAGAAGGAAAACGATTATTAGTTTCAGCCATTACTTATTTTTGTTTGTGTTTTTTAAAAAATGCTTTCTGACCTTTTTCCTTATTGTTGATGTAACGCATGTCAGATGACTAGCGCCGGAACAATCAGTCATCAGTCATGAACAGACATTAATGAAGAAGCAACAGTTGATCATTTAAGTAATTTAGCAATCTAAAATGCTGAACATTTGCATGCCGCAGAATCTCAAATGCTGCTTTTCTCTGTTCTACATCATTTAAATTGAATATTTTTGGGGGATTTGGACTGTAGGTCTGACAAAACAAGGGACTAATTATTAGTTGATGCTGTAATTGTTTTATTGCTTGGCTTAATACCAGCCTTGGGAGTTGTTGGCAGTGATTTCAAGGTGAGATGTTTTTTTTTTTTTTTTTTTAGATCAAATCATCAGATATAATGACAAGTCAAGTTTTTGGCTGCACGAAAAAGAAAAAATATTCTATAAAAATGAGATGGAGCTTTGTTCATGGGTTAATAAGAAGAGAATAGAACTGAAACACAACTAAGAGCCAGAGATCCTCAGTCTCTCCTCTGATACAATAAACTGCACTAAACTAGACTTTGCCTTAATTCACAGCTGCACTACTGCAGACATGCTCTTCTCGAGCTGTGTCTGGACGTCGACGTGCATCGAGAGCGTTTGCTGTCACGCCGTGCAGTCTCTGCTCTCACACCGCTGGTCATGCCAGGCCTTGGAAGTGATGCCCGCCTGGCACATTGTCATAGACTGGACTGGATTGTGGCTGTGTGCTGCAGTGACAAAAGCACATTCATGCTCGGACAATGGGGAGCTGACAGCCTGGGTTGTGTTTATCACTCTGCTTCTCTCTCTCCTTCACTGCCTCCTGTCTATTGTGTTTGCTGTCTCACTGTTTTCCCTCATTCTGTCTCAGTCACTGGAGGCGCGAGCACATGTTCAGCAAGCAGCTTGTTTATCGCTTTAAGAGAATAGTGCTGCACAGTGTTTCTGAAGCTGCTTTAGTCATTAAATACAGGGTGTAACTCTGTCATCAAGTTGGCGGTGATGTGATTGTTGGTTACAGTGTGTTGTTGTTAAGTGCAGGCTCTGGTTTTAGTGTTCAAGTGCTTTTGTTGACGCATTTGGCTCTGAGCTGTACTGACAATCTGGGGGTGCTGAATTTGTTGTTGATTGTAGCAATCGTCTTTTCTCTCATTCTCTACATAATCGACACAAAATGAATCACCATCAGGATGCTGTTGAGTGCAGAGTACGATCAGGGTGATGCAGACAGTTGATTTGAGGTCTATTGTAGCTTCATTTATATGTTTATTGCCTGACTTATCTATTTTTTTAATGAATCTTTGAATCTTTTTGTTTATATAATATTAGAGAATAATGGGAAATGTTCTGTGCAATTCCCCTGAGTCCAAGTGGGTGTGTTCAAATTGCCGTAAAAAAACCAATACCAATGTTATAAAACAGAGAAAAACAGCACATCCTCACATTTGAGAGGGAGGAACCAAAGAATGATTGGCATTGTTTGCTTGATAAATGACTTGAATGATGAATTGAATTGTTCCAGTCATTTTTCAAGCAGAAATACTAAATAATCTCTGTTTTCAGCTTGTCAAATGTGAGTATGCTGATGTTCTTGGTCCTATGTAATATGAATATTTAAATGTTATAGTAAGCTGAATATTTAGGTGTTTTGGACTGATCTGACTATCAGAACTAGCCCCCCCCCCTGTATATGATCACTTGTTATCACATGACCAAAAGTTCACATTTAGGTCACATGATGACTCCTGAACCAGCTCCATTCACTGGATGAAGACTTTGAGATGCACTGAAAGCTCTGAATGGTTTGTAAGTTGACCTTTTGAGCTTCGATTCTCTTCACCAGATGCTGTCCCCAAAGGTCAAGCATCTCACCACTACTGATCCCCCTGGAGTTCATGTGTTTGTCAGTGGTGGCGATGCAGAATGCATCAGTTTGGTCCATTGTTGAAAGAGGTAGATCAGTGTGTCTCTTTATTTGTCTAAGTACGTTTTTTTCTGCGCTTCTTTTCTATTAAAAAATATGTTCTGACTAATGGAAGGAGAAATTCAGTTGAATGACATCAGTGCAGATGAGCTAAAAGCTTATAGTGCAGCTTGATTGATCATATCATGTCCCACATAGATTCCATATTCATGGGAGAATTTACTAAATGTCCACAGTGAAGCCTTGCTCTAAATAACCAGCTACAGCAGTGACTCATCCCTCGCTGGTGGATGAGTGCAGAAGACTGTCGGTGGCAGTGAAGGGGAAATTAGGCCTGACACAAAATGATCTCTCATCCATGCCTCGCCAAATCAGGTTTAAAACTAATACTGAAGGACAGACGAGTCGATCTGCAGTGCAGTAGACTTCTCAGTAAGGCTCCAGCTGCTCTGTAAATTCAGACTGTTTGTCCTTGTCCTACCTCTCTCAGTACCTCACACCTGCACTTGAGAAACAGAAACCTGACTGCATCACCGGTATATCAAATAGTGACTTTAATTGGACACTAGGGTGCAACAAACCGGACGATGGCCATGGCCGATTGATCCGTTGATTATTTTGGTGATTCATTTGCTTAAATCGTGTCTTCATATTACTTGTTTTGTCAAATCAATAGTCCAAAAGCGAAAATGTTGAAAACACAATCCCCAGAATTTACTGTGAGTAAAGCTTCATTTATATTGCACCACAGAGTGAGAAATACATGCAAATGCAACGCCCAAACACAGAAGACATCCAGCGACCAGTCACAATGCAGAACTCACCCTTAGTTTATAGAAAAGCCATCCTAAAAAAGTGGGTTTAATACAGGTGTTTAAAAGTCAATTGACTCAGCTGATCTAATTTCAGAGTGGAGATTGTTCCAAACACTGGGTGCCAGGACAGCAAAGGAGCTGTGGCCTTTTTAGTTTGGTGCGTAGATTTGCCAACAGGTGTAAGCTGTACAGGCTGGAATCAGCCAAAGTTTGCAGTTTTTAAGCCGCTCCTTGAGCTGATGATGTTGGTCTGTCTTTCAGCCAGTTCACCACTTTGGTCCAGATTGAAAAATCTCAACAGCTATTGGCTGCCGCAATCTTTTTAAAGACGTTCATGGTTGCTAGAAGATAGATCTTACTTATGCCATTATGTCACTTAACTTTTTCTCTCATCTTTTCATCTCGTTTGGAGCCTTGTTCATGTTTACCTGTCTGATTCTGCAGTATGGCTGTGTTTGTTTTATCTCTGAGTCTCACTGCCCACCTACTTCGCCTCCTTCCTTTCTACTTCTCACCTCGGTACGTCCTTTTTTTTTTTGCACTATTCCTTTGTGCCATTTCCCTTCTCCCTCCTGCTTTGCTCCCTGAGCTTGTGACAAATGTGCCTGCTCAGAGGTTAGTGAAGCATCTTTATTCCACACTCGGCTGTGTCATTACATTTAACCCAGTTCCATTTTTATTTTGCTCCTTGAGCCAGACGTGGAGGAGGCTGTTCTCTGGTGTTTTCACTAACAGTGATAGGATAGAAATGGGGAGTAATTCCTGTCCAACCTCTCATCTCACCTCCTACCCAGAGGAGGGAGAGAGTCAGGTGGAGGTGATGAGGAGGCGGGAGATTGTGTTGACCCACCTTCCCTTCCCTCAGAGAGACATCTGCTAGTTGATCCCTCTCTGGCAAAAGAGAGAGGAAAGGGAAATAAAAACAGAAATGCTTAGTATGTTCGAACAGGATGAACCCTTTATTTCCTGCATGAATTACATAGTTTGTGGATAGTTTTTGTCTCTGTGTTGGACTTTCTTTTACTCCTCCCCATCTGCTTTTCTTAAGTCCTAATTTTTCATTGCAGCCATCTGTGTGGTGTCAGGCAGTGTGAGGGTGGCAGAGAGCACAGGAAGAGGTTGGGTGTCTCTAAATGATAAGGCTGATGCCTTGTCTCTCTGTCTGTCTGCCTGTTGACGAGAGGATCCTCACCTCACCCCTTTCTTTATTTACTTGACTACCTGTGTGACTGTGCTGCTGCCCTGTATCTCCGCTCTCTGTCTCTTTCTGCTTATCTGTCCGCCTCAAACAAGGGTTAATCAAGTATGATTGAATGTAAGCAGATTGGCAGGGAAACAGGGTCACAAGATAACGTCATTTTAAAGCATGGTTGCATTTAATGGGAAACAAGTGTTAGAATAGCTATTTGTAAACCACAGTAAACCGCCGTTTTTTAAATATCTCGTCATTGATAATAGCTTATTAACTTATTTGGTATCAGGATGGATAGATAGATAGATGGATAGATATTCCTATGCACTGTGGCACTATGAAAATGTTTCACCAGCTCTGACTTGTCTCCTCTGTGTGCACCTGTTTAGGTTTCTTTCAGTTTAGGTTGTCTGTAGTAGGGTGAGATTTTCTGTGGTTAAACCATATGTGCATGGGGACAGAAACAGCGAGACCAAAATATGTGCTGGTGTTTAATTTTTGCATAAAAAATGATCTTGGGAATGAGGAATCAAGGTCACAGTGTGTCCCACTTCTTCTCTGGGCTTTGTTTGCCTCAGAGCTGATTTCAGCTGAACGTTTAGTTGGAACCAGATGGAGAATGCTGGATGTCAGCTACTTCTATACATCCCACCGTGGTTGGTATCCACATGGGGTCCCACTGCTCACCTCTCCCTGTCTTTGTGCTCTGGATGTGTGCTGCGTCAAAACCGCAAGGATTAAAGCAAAACGGGTAATTAGCTCAGATCTACAGTATGTTTCAGTGTGGCACACCAAGCTGTCACAAAAAGGAGACAAGTGGCTTCCCTCATCACTCACTCCCAGTGTGTCTGTTTTCATCTCTTCTCCTCCATGTGTCCCCTCTCTCTGCCACCCTGAAAACCATCTGGTGGTTTGGTTAGAATCACCGTCCCCCTGCAAGGGTATTTCGCCATGAAAATCTGCTCAGACAGTATTTATTGGTTGTGGGCTAGTGACCTTTAGAAATCTCACTTCACTGATTGTTTTAAGACCTACATTTTCTGCACAGCTGGGCAATATGTGGATTACTGTGTATCAGTATCATCAATCAAATTAGGTATTGTATAGAAATTTGGTTATATTAAAATATTTCATTTTTTCCTGGTCTGAAATGTTGCATTACAGTTACGTGACACACATTTCTGCATTTGACTGTAATGTACTGTGAATTAATTGTCTCTAACTGTTCAATTGGTAATAAATAAATAGAACAAATAGAATATTGTTAAGATGTCGTATGTAAATTGGATGCAGAGAAGATTAGATGCCATCTAGTAGTCACTTATTCAATATTTGGAGAAGACAACAAACAGTCTGATGGTGTTTATATACCACCATAATGGGTTTGTTTTGGATGTCTACGTTGGGTGGACTGTTTTGTTCTTCTTTTCCATTCTGTCTTTTTCTCTTTTTTTGTGTTCTTTTCGAATAGCCTTAGAAGGTGAATGGTGTTCACTAATGATTAGCGCATACTTGATGAAATATCAAGCACTGGTCTTGTAAAATGTACTTTTGTAATCTTGTCACATAGAATTTCTTATATTTTCCGTTACGACATGTGTTGTCCATGGCGAAACATACTGTAGCGCACAGAAATGTATGGTACAATTATTGAACTTATCACTTAAATCAAACAAACCCTTTTCACATATGCTCCAACTGAAAATCATTAAACAGTAATATTGAATTTTCAACCGCTTTGTAATATTTGTGCACCTTTTCTGTGCCGGGCTAACCTGTCCTGCCAAACAGAATGCTGTCTGCAGGGGCCTCCAGTCCCACTGCTGAGCTAATTAACAAGGTGTGAGGTGTGTGTGTGTGTGTGTGTGTAGGTATGTGTGACCACAGTATGTCGAGCTGCATTTGTTTGCGTGTGTGTGTTGTAGCTGCCTGATGCCAGGTCACTGGGCCGGAGCTGAGTCTGTGCCAATACAGGGAAAGGGCTGTTGTCAGCACACACACACACACACACACACACACACACACACACACACGGAGTCAGCAGAATAACGGATAACAGGAACCCTGTATGAGGGCAGCCCTGGGGAAACACTTTCACATTATGGATTCTCTTGGAAAGGGCAAGACAACTTCCAATGATTTTGCGTGTGTGTGAGTGGGGGGTCAGGAGGTGCATGCTCAGCTGGCACTACAGTGTATTCCCTCCTTCCATCAGCCAATTAAAACGTGTCTCATTCACGAAAACGCTGCAGTCACGGCAACTCAACAAGAGACATGTTTCGTTCCTTTTGTGATTGCTTTTTATTGTTTTTTTCTTTGAGACTTTATAAGGTAGAATACTAAAGTCCATCTATGACTCTTGGGTGTTATTACACAACACAATGGCTTTCGGCTTTTTTTTTTTAAAAAAAAAACCATATCAAACTGGATTTCATGTTATCAAAAAGGAAAGCCTTTACTGCAGGGTTGGAGACTGGCCCTGGTTCTTTGCTGCGTGTCACACCCCCTCTCTCTTTCTCCCATTTCCTGTCTGCTCTTCACTGTACTGTCAAATAAGTTGGAAAAAAAATATTAATAATAATCTGAAAAAAACCCAAAAGCGTGCATATCTGTGAGACATACTGTATAAATAAACGTATCTTCTGCTTCTTTATTTTATCACTTATCACTATAACAGCAACATGCCAGCTGTTTCCAGCCTTTGTGATATATGTTAAACTAACCGGCTGCTGCCGATATCAATCCTCTCCTCAAACTCTCTGCAGAAAAAGCAGATAAGCAACCCTTTTAATAATTATTTTAATAATTATCTATAGAATTACAGGTCCTCCAGTAGTTCTAAGCAGTTACTTAATAAATACTATATTTTCCGTGATACATTATAGTTTTGAACAGTAAATAAACGAAGTTGTCGCCAGACGTCCACCACTTGCTAGTGTGAGTAATGTTTTATTCAGTCAGCCGATGTGAAAAACGTGGTCACCGATCAGCAGCAGCCCGTGACAGCACGCGACTCAGCCAATCAGAGCCGAGCACTGCAGCTACCAAATTCACAAGCTGTGATGATCTCCTTGGTGGCTACCTCCATCTCTTCCGCCTCGTTCCCTCCATCGATTCATCTCTCCTCTCCTGTAATCCCTCACCCTCCTCCCTCGTCTCTCCTGTCACTCCTCCTCCCCGCTTCCTTCCTCAGCTCCCTCCATCCTCTGAGTTTATCCTTTTGAAGTCATTTGTTAAGCTCTCCTCTGCTCTCCCTCAGGAGCTGCCTTTCTTGCACTGAGGGTGTCTCAGGAGTCAGGAAGCTTGTTTTTGTGCAATTTACAGAGACTTTAATACTGCAGTTTATTGTCCGAGGGCTGAGAACATTTAATAGATTATTACAAGGAACTCAAAAGGCACGCTCCAGGTCATTCTCACAAACACTCAGACTTTAAAGCTGAGAAAATGGAGGTCAGGAAAATAAGGAAAAAAAACAAGTCTTGATGTCACTGTCTTTTCTAATGTTTCTTTTTCTCCACCTCTTGCACAGATTTCTGTGAATCTCCGAGTGAAGATGGCCTTCTTTCAGAACAACTTCTGGGTAAGTGTCCTGTTAACGCCTGGAAATGAGTCACTGATGGCGATGATCCAGAAAGACAAAGATGGCTACACTGATCAGGCTTTTATACGTTGAGAGTTAACTGCCACGTATTACTTAGTGGCCCCTATTGATCTAGCTGAATCAAAACTGAGCTTTTCATTTGTATTCTCAGCTAAGCAGTGAAGCTTCTGGCTCCCTGCTGCTTGTCAGGTACGCACGGGAAGCGCATATCATCTCCCTCCTCCGCTCACTTGCAAATAGAGATCAATTTTCTATTCAGGCTTCTGCTTATTTTCTGCCACATGGAAAGTATTTTCATTCAAATTATTCTTGTAGGCAGAGATAATGTCACTTTGTGGCTTTTTTTTCTGAAGCAGGTTGACTAGCTTTATACTTTTAAGTCATTTCATGGAAATTCTTGAAGTTGAAGTCTATGTATGTTTAATGTAACTCTTTGTTGCCTGGAAATGCATAAATACCTTAGTGTGGGGAATATTGATTTGTTTGTTTTTATCAAGCAAACAGTATCTGGAGAGATGTCTGTGGCTGTGAGATGATTGAAAGTTTCGTCAAATGTTCTGACTTTTTTCTTTTAACAAAATACATCACGAAAATATATCATGCTGTGTCAGGGTTAATCAAAGAACTTTATTGAAACGAAAAGAAAGTCTCAAGTTGGAAACGTTTCTTGATTTAGGAATTGATCAAAGAAGAGGTAAACATCCCTAAAGTCACTGGACCGTTGTGTGTTTATTCGCCTCAAACAGCCAATATACCATCTGTACAGATGTTAGCATTAAGCTAACGTGTTTTCAGTTCAGCTGCTGACTGAACTCAGAAACTCAGCAGAAACTCCTCCAGTCTCTCTCCATTTTTACTTTTGTCTCTTTAAATTTATGGAGCTGATTCATAAAACCACAGAATACGCATGAATTTCACACCCCAGTTGAAGCTTGCTATATTTCACCCCCCTGTGTAATCTCCTCTTTCCATAGACTCTCGCTCCCTCTGAAATTGGCTCGATATTCTTTCTGAACTCTGTCACTTGTCACCGCTTAATACCACGGATATGTTTCCATCAGTACAGTAAATCACTGATGCTTGATGCCCGGCAGTGGTCTCATGGTGTCTGTTTGCCTGTGCAAAGCCACAGTTTTGTAAACACAAACTCAAAAACCTAATTTGACAGAAACTTGATTCTGACACCAGGTGTTCCCACTTGTCTCCACAGATCATCTATGCACAACAAGATTCAAATAGGATATTTGAAACACAATTCGACATGAGGCTGTCCCGCACGCCGCCACCACTAACCGTATATATAAATGTTTAGAGTGGAATCAGCATCTCGCTTATGCTGTGTTCATACTACAAGCAACAAAGGTCTTGTCGTACAACTCGACAAGCCGACAACATGGAGCCTCAAACTGATGCTCGCTGAAGTGTCTACAGATCATGAGTTTTTGTTTCCTCTCCCGTTCTCTGGTTGTGGCTGTGTGCTACTAAGTTAGGTGATGCTATGCTGGCTAACTTTAGCTACAGGGGTGCACAGTAATACATAATACTAAATCATTTTTACTAGCTATTAAGGATGATTGTAAATGAATGAGGAACAGAAGCCCATGGCGACATAGCATAGCCACATCAACAAGCTCCTGAGGAAGACCCAAACTTCTACTCTTCATCAATGTAGCTGGCCATGCTTGGCTGTTTTGTAGCTTTGTTGCTCGTAGTGAGAGCACAGCATCATACTGTGTTAACGAAAGGCCAATCAATACAAGCCTCACAAAGCTGCGAGTAAGTGAACCTCATAAAGTGGTTAATATAGCTTAACATTGCAAAATTAGTTCATTCTGGCATCATTTAGCTTAATCTGTGCAGTAACTAATTGCCTGATTAGTAACTTTCCACAGATGCATAAAGGAGGGAAAAGGGAAATCTTTCTTTCATGTCCTCAACACCATCCTCATCCCCAAGTGACTTTGTCAGTGGTTACAAGATCTCTTTCTCTCCCTCACTTTCTCCTCTATCCTCGCTGTCTCCTCTCCTCTCCATCCCAGCACACCTGGTACATCTATTTCAGGTGTGCCCTACTTCTTTTACCGTGCCTCATCAGACTCTGAGAAGCCCTCAGTAATATTTTAGCAGTTGAACTAAAATGAGGCACTGAGTTCTGATGCAGACACAGAAATGAGATTCATGTAACCTGGAGGGTTTATAAGATTCTAAGATTGTTATATCTCTTATCTCTTTTAACATTATTTGCTCCCTTATTGATCCTATATCCAGGTATTTGTACCTGAGGCTAATAGGTCAGACTGTCTCCACCCTTCAATATATAATAATATCATTTATTATCTCAAACATCAGGCCTGTTTTTGTCTTAATGATGGTCTATCTTTGCTTTTTGTTTCAGCGTCTAAAAATAAAGCTGGTTAGATAAGTGAAGGTGTTTATAATTAAAGGGCAAATGCGTCTGCAATGGACAATGGACGAGAGGTCGACTGATGGTGGTTAAAGATTGCTTAGAGCAGGACGAAGTCTGTAATTGATGAATCGGCTGAGATGACCTCTACTGTGGACTCAAAGTGTACAGTCATTTCTACAGTCCTCCAGCTATGATCCATGGATTTTACAGTCTTTGTGCTGTGGGCAGAGACAGGCAGGTCCACAGGCAGGGAGGCAAGTGTAAAAAGCAAGAAAATGAGAACTGGTTGGGAGGAAGACAAGCCAATAGAACTGCTGTGCTTCTGTAGATGAGAGAAGATAACATTTCAGGCTTTGTCACAGTGCCCACCTCTGAAATGCAGCTACATTTTCATGATCATTTAAGTTAATAGTTTACGTTATTTCTGTGCCTGCGTGTGTTTACATTTTGAAAACTATGTTTCCCATCCAGCCTGCTTTCAGACATAAATAGTGGTGCAATACAAATCACCCCCTCAGTTAATTAGACTGTGCAGCCACTTTGGAACAAATCACCCAGATCTTCGTTTTGTTTGGCTCAAGAACATTCACAGCCGCTCACAAAGCCTCGTCGTGGCACGCTGTCCTTTCCCATTAACTATATAAGAGCTGTGCTCATGGCCCATAAGGGGAAGCCCATCATTAGCTATAATTAAGTAAATAAAGACACTTTTAAGTGTTAGGAATGTAATTTCTTGCTGCTTAGTTAGGCTTTTAATGGAGATTTTTCATTTTCAGAAAGATTTTATGCAGCACAAAAGAATTTCCTCACGAGAGGTGATCAAAATGGGTGGATTGTGTGGCACTGTGATACTTACCGTTATGTTATGTAGCTGCCCCTATGCTATGTCCATGAAAAATTAGGGTTTTGCCGCTGGTCGAGTTGTAAGTCAACTTACAGAAATGATAATTCCTAAATCGGCAAACTTTTTGTGCCACTGCTATTATTGTTATTTATCTATTTATTTATTTTTCTTTTTTCTTTTGCAGTTGTGTGCAGCACTTCCATTTCCTTTGTGTATTACAGTCAAAAGTCGAGGGCTTTTTAGTCTTTAGAGTGTAGTTGGTGGAGCTTAACGCCACATAACTGGAAAATGTTTTGATTGAGTGTGAAGTTGACCTTTAGAAAGATCTTTGATAATATTCCCATCTCTCCTCTGCTTACAGAGCGTGTATTGTCTCTCTTCACTAGTGAAAAGACCATAAAAAGTCCTTGTCTGCATAATATCCAAGGGGATTTAGAAGAAGTATTTCAAAAAATAACAGTAAAGATCAGCAAGCTGTTCTGTTTTTTAGGCTCTACAGTATACAGTATTCTTCAATCTTCATCTTCTGTCCTCTCTTCTTAGAAGCAGCTCCCTCTTTGCCTGCAGATACGAGTGAGCATGAAAAGACACAAACAAACAAACAACACCCAGTGGGTTTTTATTATTGCCTCCTTCTCAGTTTAATGATGTGAACTCCGTTGCCCTCCTATGACTTTGATTCACAGTGTTTTCTCTTGGGGTGAAGACCTGCAAATGCACAGTATGAAACTTTCTCCTTCCCATGTTTCCCTCCCCCTCTTGTACTTCCATCCTTTTCCTTACTCTCAGTCTTTTTCAATTCTTCCTCATGGATCTGTTCTGTGCCAAGATAGATTAGAGCCAAGACAGATCAATACAAGAGTTCTATATTTGTGTTCATGTTACGGTGTTTGTCTAAAAAGACAGAGGGAGCATAGTGAGGGAAACAGGATACTTGCAACATAAACTAACTGCGTTGGGTAAAGATTTGTCAAACATCAGAGATTTGCTTTGAAGGTCCCATATTGTGCAAAATTCACTTTTTAATTTCTTCTCAATATAAATATGTGGCGTAGGCGTACCAGGAGATCTACAAACTACAAGAAAAGACCATCCCTTCTCTTTTTCTCCTGCTCCATCTATCGGTAAACGCGTCGCTTAGATTTGGCTCCCTTTATGACGTCATAAGGGGATCTGTTGAACACGTGACCTCCTCCAGCCATTCAGCAGGCCCACTATCCCCACCCACTGAAAACCTCCTGAATCCATCTCACTGTGCACCAATGTCTTTTTCTCTCGAACACCAGCTCCTGGTATCACAAATGCGCAGGCAACAGTAAAGCAAGCAGATTGTTCTGTTCTTTTAAGAACAGAAAGAGGCTGAAAACAGCTGTTGGGCACGAGGAAAAAAAACTTTGTTTTTTGAACATTAACCCATGCAAACTTATTATAGAAGGACCTTCAAATGCAATTATGAGCTTGAATATGAGCATAATATGGGACGTTTAATTAAAGTATTTAATTTATGGTATCAGCCAAAAACAGACTTCTCGTGGAGGTTTTTGATGAACCCTTTTTCATTTGAACCACTTCTTCCCAGGAACTGTTCATGTGGCTTATCCCTCCTCCAATAAAAATAAAGCAGGCAAAATAAAACATCTGAGATTACCAGATGTGAGTTGCACAGACTGGGCCACCCAGCAAATTGGTCTAGAGCCGTCAGTGATGTGAAGTTGCTGCTGCTTCTACCTGGCCCTGATGTTATTGACACCTCTCTGCTGTGGGACTGTTGTTCTGCTCAACCTGCCCAGTCAGCAGAAAAAGTTTCTGTGAGTCAGCGAAACTCATTGCAGCACTGACGGATCCGTCGGCTGGCTGGATGGCTTGGTGGTACTCTCTCTGATGCAGGGCTGGAATGTTTCAGCTGTACTTTTAACAGCTGCCCGATAAATGGCAGCTACATTACGTGGCGTAGAGAGCTGGATCATATGCCATCTACAGTATATTTGAATGATCCATTTGCAGCTTGTCAGAGAGTAGGTTTGATGTAATTCACTTTACTACAATATTGGCACCAATGGAAACTTATGTCACCAGAGTGAAAACCAAAGTTGCTAAAATTTTAGGTATGCAGCAAGATGCCTGAACAGAGTTAAATCATTCAAGTCAAATATAGAACTGCAAGTGAGATGTGGAAATATATAAATGACTAAATGACATGTTTTTATATTTCAATATTCATTGCACACCTGCAACATTTCTGCCAGTTCATAATGCTGTAAGATGCAAATTATACTTCTAAAAGTATGTATAAACACCCAAATTACATTTTACAAAATACATTTTATTCTGGCGCAACTGGAAAAAAGAGTTTTATTTTGGGTTTTTCATGTTTATGCCAGTCTAGTAGTTGTTAAAAACAACAGTTCCTCTGTGGTCGACCTGCTGACAGGGTTGTGTCTGCAGAGCCTTAAGGTGAAATTGATGCCCCTCTGAAGATGCACATAAATGTCTCTGTAAAGCTACAGAGTGAGATGGGTAACGGTAGGTTGTAAAGGCTTGTAGAATAGCACGCTCATGTCGTACAAGTTGTACAAGTATGAAAGTAACAGCCATGCTTAAGTCTTAGAACCATTGCTCTGCTTGCTGGCCTACGTGCAGCCCGCTGAAGCACAACTCCGGCTTTAGCCGCCTTGACTTTTGTCTTTTGTTCTGGTCAGTTGTGCTCCGTACCTTAGTTTCATATTACTGAAAGGCTGTATTACAGAGCAGGAATGTCCTCAGACACTGGATCCAGTCTCAGACAGACTGTAAAGGCACATCTGACAAATAGCCAGAACTAAAGGGACTGCTCTAGACTTTGCCAGAGAATGAAGCACTGCATTATAAAGCCTGAGCCAAACTGAGCAGCACTTCTCTTTCCCGGTTATACTGAAATTCGTAGGAAAAAAATCCCCAAAGCAAGAACATGTATGTCTAGAAGAAGCTTCTGTTGCTCTGTGAATGGTTGAGGGTGTAAATTAGTGCTGCCTCAAAGTAATTGGCCAAACTGTTAGTTGATGAGAAGAGTACGTTTTCATTGGTCGGTTGGTTACAGGTAAAAAAACAAACCTCAAACTCCACTGGGAGCAAAATTAGGCCAAATCCTATATGTATGAAACACTACAGGGAAATCAATTTGAAATGGTGGACAGAAGTGTTAACACAGCTGGTCCCTGCAGTTATTAGTTAAGTATTTACACTAAATAAATTAACAAAATGTTCAGACAGTTTCCTTGCTGGATTTTCTGGTACATGCAGAATCATTACCACTATTAGCGATGTTGTGAAACGGCGGCTTGTTTCATACATGCTGTGCACCTGTAAAAATGTAAGGCTCATTATTATGGTGTTGTGGTTCTCTGTAATGTAGCCCAGTGTTAACAGTTAGTTACTCAGCCCTGGACCTCTTTCATTTATGATGCCCCCCAAAAATATGTTTAAATAATACAATTAATATCATAAATTTGTGACGACTAATGACTTGAATTAACAACTGAGGGTCAACTAGGAAAATCTTTGGTCTGGGGCATCCCCAGTGTAGATAAACTACTTGCTTTAATGCTGAGATCACAGTATAATCCTCATAATAAGTACGCTGCCGTGACAAAACATTCTCATTGTCATGATAATGACTACAATACAGAGCAGTTTAATTCAACAGTCGGTTACATTAACAGGTGCCATCATGTTCTGTGCTCCAAGCGCACACTGTCCTTCAAAATCAAACTGATAAACCGGTTGCACCAGTTTTCTTGAATACTTATTCTCCTCGGATGCTGGGGACGTGCAACCTGTTTACTAATTTGATTTTGATATGCTTGTGCTTGTTTCACCCTGGTGTGCACCTTGCTTTGTGTGTTTGAGAGAGTACATCTTAACACAGAATCCATCAAGTGAAGTCTTCTATGTCAGTCTGCTTTTTCTGTGCCCTCAGTACCACTTTTAGAGCCTTCTTTTTTTGGAGCATTTGTCTTCTTTAATGTTTACATGGTTTTATGCCTCAAATTTATTGAAAACATGATTTTGATGGATGATTTAGGAGTAATGTGATTTTTCTAAAAACCCTTTATAAAATCATATTTTCTAGTTTTAAAGTCAGAAGCTAAGACCACTGACAGCTCAATGAGTGTGTTCATCCAGCCAGGTGTGGGAGGTGCTCACGCTGATGTCTGAGTGAAACAGACACCTGTCAATCATCTATTATTCAAAATACCTCAAAGCCCACTGTGCCATGCCTGGCCACAACGTGATGAGGAAAGCAAAAGTTGTAGGCTGGTGTCACAAAGTCCCTGATTTGAGACCTTTAGGGGTTAGTTTTGCTCACTGAGAACCTTCTGCTGTTTTGTAGTAGACGGCACAACTCACACATTCAAGGCAGACATGCAGATGAAGATCTTTTATTTGTTGAAGTGAAGCACGCCCTGCAGCACAGAGTTTAGTTCAGCCCAGGTTTCCTCGCTGTCTGTAATTAGTTTCATAAACCCGAGGGGAAGTCTGAAGATGCATCTAATTAGAATCAAGTGAGAGCAGGCTGAACTCTGGAGACACACACACAGTGTATATTGTAAGGTGGAAAACTGTGTCTAAGAAACATCTGTACGTGTTTCTGCCTTTTTTGATCAGTTATCTAAAATGGAGTGTGCCAAAGATACAGCAGCAGCATAAATCTGAGGAAATGTTTGCAGGTCTTGTTCAGTTCCTGTTTTTAAAGCTCATACAGGTAAATGAGCCTGACCACCATAATGATGAACAGTTTGAGGGAAGGGGAAGTCAAGATAACCTAACCCCTCAACAGAGCAATGTTGGCATTTGATTTACAGAGATAAAATGATAATTTCCCTGGTGTTTACCATCCCCCTTAACAAATTTCAACAGATCCCCCACAGCTCTCAGTGGTCGTCAGAAGTCTCCATCTTCATGAGAAAGTTGTTCAGACTTCACACTTCCACGTACACCCCCCCTCCTCCATTTCTCTCGCCATTTTCTCCACTCATTGTCATGGTAATTGGCTCCATCGCGCGTGACCAAAACGGTCAACTTCATTAATGAAAAAGAGATCACCAAGAGGGGAGAGAAGAGGGGGTTTGCATATATCAGACAAGAAGGATTTCCATTCATCAAAGGCTTAAGGAAAACTTAATGGCACTTGAAAATACTTGAAGAAGACTGCCACTGGGCTTGCTGCCCTCATGTAATGTGCTATTAGATTGCCTGGCATGACTCAACATCTACAAGTACCAGCTCACCACTGCTTGCTCAATCAAGAACCTGCAAACTTAAACATGCATGAGTGTAGTTCTGTATCTGTCAAGAGGGAAGACGGACGTGTCCGAGTGGCCACACTCTGATAATGCACCTGCCAGTCTGAGGCGTGTGTTCTCACACAATGAGTTGTGTTATTAAGGTGGGATTTTGCTGTTCTGCCTCCCTCAAGTTTTTTGGCATCAGTCACAAATATAGAATTTCACTTTTTAAACAGGCTCAGTAATTTCAGAAAACAGCAGGGCACTGTAATATTCAGCAAACCTCACTAAAACAGGAGTGAATAGAATATTTGGGGGCTGTTTTCAGCTCTGAAGCAATAAACATTTGGTGCTTTAGTGAGTTTTTACTGCAGCAGGATGTTGTATGACTCAAATAAACTACATTACTTGTGTTAATGAAGGCACATGTCACCCAGAGCGACAGTGTGGCTCACTGACAATATTTGTTTTTAGGATAAGTTAATTGTTGGTTCGATTGCAGCTCCACCTTTTAGAATAACATTGGGGTTGGGTGGTACAACAGTGTATACTGTGCAATTGCAGAAATGTGTCTACTGGTAGAGATTAGCCTACACTGTCCCCACGGACCTTACGTGATCTCACAGTCCTCGCATGATCCAGTGACTTCAGCTGCCCGGCAAAGTAACGTGATTTGGGCAGACGTGGAGGAGGAGAGTGAAATTGCAAACACGGAGCAGGAGCTGGAGGCGTCCCACTTTGTGAGCACTGGAAACTGTAGTTCTCAGCCAACTCTTCCCAGTTCCTAATTCATCAGTACTCACCTGAAAAGATATTCAACAAAGCTGGAAATGTTATAGAATAACGGTATAGGGTATTTCTCTACCTCATCAATGGCCGTCTCTCCTGGAAGGTGTTCATAGTGTTGCGCTCTGCTGTACTCATGAAAAGTGATAGAAACGGGTGTGTGATGAATGAAAAAAGAGGGCTTGAGATAGGGATTCAAACCTTGGCTCTGCACTCCTGGTTGATTGTGATGTGGAGTTGGTGTAAACGTTGATCGTTGATTTTGTTACAGAAGTTGTCGGACACAGCCCATCTAAAATCTATAAAATGGCATTGAACAGTAGCATGTTGACTCTTAAAAAGTACCGTATGAATGAGTAAATATTTCCACAAGTACATGTAATATGCTAAGCAGTTAATATGCTGCTGCAATAAAGTCACGCCAGTTCTCTCAGAGCACAGTGTGTTCATATTTGCTTTTTGAAATATTCAACAAGGTCCTCTACTGACTGTTACTATAATGACATACTGATTGCAAAACCTTTTGAGCACTGTGAGCACTGTGTGTGTGTGTGTGTGTGTGAGACTAGCAGCTCACTTTTCTGTATTGAGCGTAGAGTTGCAACAACTATCAATGAACAGCACTATATTGCCTGCAGAGCCCCCATTGCTCATAAAAAGCTAATGTCAACACATTCAACTATTGCGTAGTAATATTATTACTATTCTTTTGTAAGAAAATAAGATTGACCTCGATAAGGCAGAACACATCTAATGTGGATATTTCGGAGTGATAGAGTCTTACAAAAACTCTTAATCTACTTACTACTAAGTAAGTTTCTTACGGCACAAGTTATCTCATTTATCTAGTGGTGTCTTACCTACCTGATGCAGATATATTTGTTTCAAAATAGATTTTTTTGGATCTATGAAATCTTTCCTAAAGCTGAAGGTGACTTTTTCAATTTTCATGTTTGGTCTGACAGACAACCCAAAACTCAAAAATATTCGGTAAATCTTCACATAAAAAAAGACAAGAAGCAAATCCTCACAATTAAGAAGCTTGGTCCAGAGAACATTTGAAAAGTGACCTAAACGATCAATAAGTTATTGAAATAAACAATAAAAAATATTGTTGTAATGTTGCCTTTGCTCTGTCAGATCAAAGTTGTAGGAGCTTTAAACCACAGTGTATCATGTGCTCCATTTTCTTTTTTATATTTTGAAAAAAAAAAAAATCTTGACCGTCTCAAACTGACATCAGCAGTGATGCTTCGGTGGCCGAGCTCACTTGGTGTTTTCTGTCAGGTCTTAAGTCATCAACGTGGCAGAGATGTCTCTCAAAACAACAGTTTCTCTTCCTGACCACTGGGAGCCCAGTCCGCTTCACTGAGTCTCTGCTTTGCATGCTCACTGTGTGTGTGTGTGTGGTTTAGGGTGACCCTTCCTTGGCATTCCAGTCATTCCCCTGGTACCTGGGAACTGGTCTGTTCTCCTCCGACAGGGTATTTTTAGGCCCTGAGAAGCAGCTGTCTGTGTCTCTGTCAGCGCAGGCAGCCCGGCCGTCTGTTGACTGACAAATGTGGCGAGGCAAGCAGCGACACAGCCTGTGCGTAATGATGCTGCCTCAGCCAGGCTCTTTTTCGGATTATGGAGACTTAAGTTAACACAGGTGTAGGTTTGTGTAATTATGACAGCGATGGGTGTAATGTAGTCTGTGTTAAATCTGCGTAGCTGCAAGGGAGGCAGCAATGGAGCACTGTGGTTTTCTCACATTTTACTGAGTCATGTTTGCCTTGGGGTTTTTTTTTGCGAGATGATTTCCAGTGGTGTGCAGCAGCAGTGCAATGTCCCACATGTGCACTAGTTTTAACTGAGTGAAGCATCAGCAACACGCATATTCTGTTTGGTTTGTTTGTCAATCTAGATTTAAAAAAAAATCTGTTGTTTAAACCAAAAGCAACAGAATGCCAAATGCTTGAAAGGCTGTCAGAGAAGGACATAATGTGTTTAGTTTTGTGATATTTTACCAAACCGACATGTAGACACACATTTTACATTTAGAATGCCAGTTAATGTTGTACATCAGGTTACCAAGTTCGCTTTGTGACTGAATAAAAACGACTGCTCACCCCAACATTGACAAGACATTTCAAATGTATAAAATGATCAAAACAGTGTCAGCATCTAAACAAAACTAGTACTGTTGCTGATGTACTAATGAGCAAACATTGCTGTTTAAGTGTTAAAGGCCATCAGTTTCATATTATTAAAAGTGACATGACAAAGAAAAGCTTATAGCCATGATTGAAGTGTGAAGAAGCTTTTTCTTAATGTTAACGTCTCTTTTCTTAATTGGGTCTTATTATAACATGAATTACTGTAATAACCCGTGATACAAAGTTAGGAAATGAGTGAGTGGGAGAGCATAAAAACAAAATTAGAAACAAAAAACAAAACGTAACTTTGGTTTGGTGGTTTGTGTTTCATTCTGATCACTTAAAAAATGAATGTATATATATTGTAAGGTGATGATGATGACGACGACGATAGACTGGTTACCTGGTGTACTGATGACCTACTTTAGCTCCAGATCAGTGTATTGTTGTGTGGTGTGTGACAGTGAGTGATGAGCACACAGGCCTTAAAGTTCTTAGGCACCATGCCGGTTTTCAGGCAGAGAGCAGTTTTAAATTCATATAATACTCAATTCAGTACATTGTACCCATTTCCTCTTAACAACTTTTAAGCTTTACAGACCTTTTCTTGCTTTAAGCCGCTGGCACAGCCTGTGCCAAACAACCGATAAAGTTAAATGATTATTATGCAGCTCTATTTTTCCCAAATCATTTTGGCACATAAGTAAATTCTTAGTGCTGGCACCAATCATCAGCCTTCAGAAGTTTGTTTAAAACAGTTTGTTACATTTTAATGACATATACCGCTCCTTAAAAGCTAAAGATATACCAACTGGACCACTGCACACAACTATAAAATGTGGTATTGATGTCTGTATTGATAAAACTTCGACGATACTCTTCCTTTATCTCTTTTCTACGGTTTATCGGTTTGTTTCCAACAGAATCCAAAACTGCTGTCATAGGCTACATTTTTACGGCACCCAATGTGTTTATCGAATGTGACTGATAGTGAAATGTTTCCTGGGAGCCACTGATAAGTCTGACTGAGTGAATATCAGTGGCAGCATGTAATGAGACTTAAGCTCAGAAAAAAATGTGATAACGCTGAACTGAAGGACCTACTGACATCACTCTCTTTAACTTGCTAATGTTGGTTTGCTGTTCCTCGTTTGGGTGCTAACAGACGGTGTGTGTGTGTGTGTGTTTTTTTATTTGTACCTTGGCAGGGGGAGAAGAATGCCGGCTTTGACGTGCTCTACCACAACATGAAGCATGGCCAGCTGGCAACCAAGGAGCTAGCCGAGTTTGTCCGCGAGAGGTAAAGTTTGAGTGTATTTGTGAATCTCTGTGTGGGAGGCGACGGCAGTGATGGGACTCGGATGGGGAAATTTAACATTTTTGACTCCGTGTACTTGGAAGTAAAGATGAGAGATTGTGCAAAGGTGGGGTGAAATGGTCATGGATTATAAATGAACTGTTTTGGATTTCATCTCTCGCTGTATCAGATTTCATGATGTTCGTGATTAATACGGTTTCATAGAGCGAACACTTCAACAAGTCTCTCTTTGTTGAAACTGCTTCAGTCGTCTCTCTCTCTGCTGGGATCTCTGACCTGTCCTCACTACTGTGCTACTTTTGAAGTGCACTATCTCACAAAAACTCTCACACATAAGCCTGAATAGGTGGATAATCCCTGGGCCTCCTGCAGTACAGATGTACATCTTTTATCCAAGCTTGCATCCGCTGGCTTTAAGCTCCAGCAGAGAGCTTCTGGTCCCAGAAGTAAAGATCCCATTCATCTTTTTTTTTTCCATACACAATGTTGACTCAGTAGGAGTACTTTTACTGCTTGGATTGCTACGAAACTCTCATGGTTAAATCATCAGGATAAAACAGGGTCTGGTTCTTTGCATTAGAAAAGGCAAAAGTGCGAGACTTAGAGATAGACGATATTTATGACTCCTGTGGTGCATTTTGGCAAGAAACAGCGACTAACCGAGCTAAAAGCTCTGTGACGTGCACCAAGCTGTGCTTCGATGACCATTGTGTTTGTCTTGTGGACACACATGAGGACGCAGGCACACAGCTGACCCAACACACGTTTTTAGCAATGGTGTCAAGCTATTTCACCGATCAACAGGTGGCGATAACACTCTAAGATATGCTGCTAGGTGCCTGCAAAGCCGGGGGGGGGAAGAAGACTGCAAGTTAGCAAACATAGTACATAATGCTGGATTTAAAATACTTTAAAAAATCTGATTTGCAAATGCTTCACACGTTTGTTAGACCTCAAGGATGCATACAATGTGTTTTGCTAGAGTACAAGAAAGCTCCGCCCCTTTAAATCAATTCACGTATAAATTCTTGTTTGATTTTGGACTAACTTGGCAACTACGTCTCTGTTTTCTTCTATTAAAACTGGTGACCATAACATAAAGGAGACAATGGGGGCTGTTAGTTGGAGTGATACTTTGCATACCAGTAGTATCTAAAGGGAGAAGTCTATAACCTAATTAAAACTGTCCTCTCAAATTGGGTAGTTTGTTATTTTAAATAGTCTGTCTTCTAATCGCTGATTAGCAGTCAGTAAATTGAGGGGAGTAATGAGGTTCCCACAGGAGTTTTTGCTCTTGCAGCTGGAAGTTAACACACACAGAGCCCACTGTCAGACACTGGTCTGATATAACCCTGACGTTGATTCAGAGCGCCTGTGCACATTCCTCACAGGGGGAAATTCACTTATCTGCTCGGACAGCAGCAGACAACAAATCAGCAGTCAGGAAATGAAATAAGGGCGCTGTGAGTAAAATTGTGTGTGTGATCCCACAGGACGGAGGAAAGGCAATTGTGTTGATAATTCTTTTTTCTGTCTCTCCGCTCGGCTGAAAGGTTGCTGTGATATAAGACACCATATGAAGCACTCGGTTAAAGTGACATGCCACATTTTACATTCACTCCCCTCGTTCAAGTACAGCTTGTTAGTGGGGACACAGTAGACATCAGGCATAAAACAATTAGTTTATCAATTTATGTGCAGACAGAAAATCAGTCGGCAACTATTTTGAGAATCAAAGATGACGATGAAGAAAATTGAGGGGCTGCACTGACTCAAGAAAAATGGTGGTAAAAACTGCTTGTCTACGGTGGGGCCAGTAATAAAATAAAACTAAAAAACTATGACTGTTCAGTTTAGTGTAAGCGGGAGCCCATGATGTAGAACTGCAGTCAAAGAGAAATCTGAGGCTCTCTGATGCTGAATATTAAAAATCCTCCATGGACTCCCACTTACACCTAGTCATAGTTTTTATTTTTGATAATTTAATCATTTTTCAAATGAAAACGGCAAACTGTCCATAGCTCCACCTTCTTAATTGTGTTTATCTGCTCTTTTTTGTCTTATATGATAGTAAACTTTATCTCTCTCGGTTTTTGACTGTCATTTGTACAAAACAAAACATTTTGAGACATCACTTTGCAATGGACATATTTTTTCACTATTTTTAGATATTTTGTAGACCAAACACTCAACAGTCAGTTGAGAAAATTATTGGCGGATGAATAGTCAGTCTAATAGTCAGTTGTAACAGTCAACAGTGCTAAAAAAAACATTTTGATAATGGATTCATCATTAATTACTTTTATCACGATGGTATCCCAATTGTTTGCTGGTTATAGCATCTCAGATGTGAGATTTTGTGAGTACAAAACCTTTGGATCCAGATAGAGAGCATAGTTGGACACACATCACACTTAGATACTCAGCACTGGAAAACAGGGTTGATGTAAAAGAGTAGCAGCTGTGCACAGATTCCAAATCATCAGTCAAGTCGACAATCAACTGACTGGGATAGTAAATCGGCGGTGATGCTGTAAATTTGTGGTTTGGAGTGAGGGTTGACACGTTCAATCCCAATCAGGTCTTTGTCAGATCAACACAGATCGGATCTGAATCGAGACTTTGTCCATTCAAACCTGTAATAAATAATTTATTTGGCTGCTTGAGAGCCGCAGAAACAAGTTGTCAACACAAAATATGCATGCCATCACCTTTTTAATTTGAGGAGCCAAACTTGTTAGCAAACAGATGCTTGCCATGCTTCTGATGACTGTAAGTGCAACATTGACCACTTTCAGCTGTTTTTGGTTGCCACTGACTCCTCAAGGGAAGTATCTGGCTGTGTAACAGCTAAATGCACCACTGAGATCACCAGCTAGTCCCTAACTGTGTCTGTCTTCTGGTCGGTGCTGAGCAGGTAGTGCACAGATGTTGGAGGTTTTTTGCCATGAGAGTGAACCAAGACAGCAAAGTTGCGGACTGGACAGCTAAACACTGAGCTGAAAATTGCTGTACTATAAAACCTAAAACTCTAAAGCTCTGCAAAGCCGAGGGGAGCCACAGATTTAGATGATAATTCTCTGTAGGTTCATCACTATGAGGAAAACCTCTTTTAAGTTTTCACCTTGTCATTTGATAGATAGTTCTAACAATATGGATTGTAACCACATTAGACTCAGTGGATAAGTCTATTGTATAAATAAGCAATCACTCTGGGCATGATTGATTGATTGAAAAAAAAATAATGCACATATTTGTTAGCTCCTATTGTGATCCAATTTCAGCATCACTGCTCTGTGACTGATAGTGTTAGTCTGTTTGTTTATGACTTTTGGTACTTCGCAATAGCAAGTTGTTCTCTTCACCCTCAGGATATTTGGATCAATGCTCCTTCTTCTTTCTCTTCAGGGTCTACAGATGGTTATTAAAGTTTCATACCCAGCCTTGCAAAAAAAGTCCATTTATCATTTAAATGTGGCTTATTGCAATATTTACCCACAACTGATGAAAATGAATCTTTATCTCTGGTGGTGGATAGACAGAGTTTGGACCAAAATAAGCACCAGATAGAGAACATAACATATGAGGCCATTAGCAGAAGCAATAGCGTTGTGAGGACAAGCTATTGGAGTGCATTACATTCACCAGTCTAAAGTTTTTTTTGGAGAAGAATTTCTGTTTTAAAGAAAGCATATAACAGTACTCCGCCTATTGTGCTCCTGGCAACTTAGACTTTAGAGGAGAAACTTTCATTTGTTATTCTGCTAATGTTAATGTCTGTGTTTGCAGTGCTGCTATTGAGGAGACCTACTCCAAATCAATGAGCAAACTGGCCAAGATGGCCAGCAATGGAAGTCCACAGGGGTGAGTAGACTTGGACAGTACAGCACCCTCACCCAATAATCCTTTCTCATCCCTTTAAGCGCCTTACAGTTAATTAATGTAAGTAATGTAATTATATATGTAATGGTCATATGGCTGCATATGAGATATGAATGAGCCATCTGCAGCACCAAATGTCCATATTGATGATTTAAAATAATGCCCTCTCCGCTGTTTAGCCTATTTGGTTGTATATATGTTGTCTAGTATATGGCAGATGTCTTTAAAATAGTGAATGTGTATATCTAGAAAGGAAAAGCTGAATAAAACACCAAAGAGTGCTAAATGATTCATGTAAGTGATAGCAAAACAACCGTCAAAATAAGCATTAAAGCCACTGAAAACATATTTTCTTAATTTGCTTCTTACTGTCAACACATGAATTTCCATCAGAGTTGGAAAGTTTTGGTTGTTGCACTTGAGAAACTTCTGTATTTCTTTTTTTTTTTAGTTTGTTTTGTTTGGGCTCCTCTCATCAGTTTGAACTGGACAGTACGTAGTTGGAAAAATGTCACGTCACGTACTCTCCTCCCTGCACCAATCAGGATTCAGCAACATCTGAATCAAAATCTGGTGGCATTTGATTGGTTGTTTGGTCACCGTCAGTCAAACCTTATCAAACCATACCCACACAACTCTTAATAAATCATACCAAAGGATGTTTTTTTTTTTTTTACTTTGAATTTGATTGTTGCTTGTTAAGTCTTGACTGTTTCATGTGAAAGAAAAACACTTTTGAAACAAGTTTTCAGTGGCTTCGAGATATTTTTGAGGGCCACTTAAGTCTCAGAGGCTTAAGTCTTGTGTGTGTGCTTGATGCTTGTGTATGTCTTCTGTAGGACTTTTGCTCCCATGTGGGATGTGTTCAGGGTGTCTTCAGACAAACTGGCTCTCTGCCACCTGGAGCTGATGAGGAAGATGAACGATCTCATCCGAGACATCAACAAATACGGAGACGAGCAAGTCAAAATTCACCGAAAGGTACAAGCCAGGGATGAGTATAGTGGCTGATTTTAGTGCCTGTGTGTGTTTCTGTGACCATGGACTTGTATATTTTCTCATTACTTGCCCTGCATCAAGCCTCTGTCATCCTGATCTAATTTATCTCGCAGAAAATCCAATTACTTTCTTCTCCTTTCATGGTAATTACTGCATTCGCCTTAAAGTATCAAGTACAACGATGATCTGTACATTATGTCCACGTGTTGTCTTTTTCTTCGTGTGTGTGTGTCTGTAAACATATCGCCCAGACAAAGGAGGAGATGGTGGGGACAGTGGAGGCGGTGCAGGCACTGCAGGTTCAGAGCGGTCACCTTCAGAAGTCAAAGGAGGGTTACCACGCCAAGTGTTTGGAGCTGGACCGGCTCAGGAAGGAAGGAGCTCCACAGAAAGAGCTGGAGAAAGTTAGCTCCCACTTTGTCTATTTTTAAGATTGTTCCACAGGCATTTCAGGGGTTAAAACAGAACAGAGGATAAACACGTGATAAACAAGGGTTGGTTCACACAAACGGGGGGAAAAAAAGACTCACTTTCCTCTTGTGTCTTATCATGCAAATATTTTAAGAATATCTGTCTCTGAGATTTCTGCCTCCACCAGAGTACTATGAAAGTGGGTAGAATTTAGTTTGCGGCGCTTTAAAAAAAAAAACCCACAGACTTTAAAGTCTAAGAGGACAGAAGCGAAGGATCGTCACGATCACCCTTGTTTACTTACTTGTGTAAATCGATGACTGAAAGTCAACTGGTTCAGCCTCTATACTGTAACAGTTTTAACATTTTTGCTAAGAAATGAGTGTTTTTACCTTCAGGTAGATATTACTGACGAAATAATCCCAATGAAAACTGGTGACAGCGATATGTTGTAATTTTGGAGGATCGATCCTTTAAACAAAAGTGGGAGTCATCACTGGGCTTGATGTATATAAATCCGCTATTTACAATCACTGATAAATGAATAATAATTGTTTGTCCCAACTTAAGGTCCATCTATTCATTTTATCTGAAGCTTTTAACCGTATCAGCAGATTGAGTTTGCTCAGTGGTCATCGAGATGGATCTGTTTCCTGTAGCCGTTTCATTCATACTGCTTTAATAATGTTTGACTCTTACTGTAATTTCTCAAATATTCTCAAATTTCCCTAAACCCTTTTAAGGCTTGTCCTTGCTTACCCCTCACTCATTATTTGAATAATAAAAAATAGTAGTTTTAACCAAAACACTCCCAACTCAAGGTCCACTTACTAGTGTTTCTGCTGAAGGTGTCCATGTTACGCTCTCTACTTTATGGTCTTCATTCACACTGATAAATCTGTGTTATCCCTTTGCAATGCAACATAATATTTGTACCAGTGTAGGTGAGCCAGGCTTAAATTTTAAAATGATTCGATAACCTTGGAGGTAGAAAATTCGGAAATATTTTCTATTTAAATTATACATAGTATTTTTGAATAGTTCTTTCTCTCCTTTACCCTTCTTTTTATGATCACCATGACGCATCCCGAGAAATCCTGATTTACTCATTCAAAACTTTTTTTTTTTTTTTGTAAATGTGTATTGAAAGTAGTCCAAAGCTCCATGTGTTTCTCTCAGAACATCTTGTGGACAGATTAGTAATTTAATTCAGTGTCCTGCATCAATATTCCTTAGTCAGCTCTGGGATGTCATGTTATTATTGTCTGTCTTGTGGCCCTAAATCCATCATACGCTTGTTTCTTGTGGTCCACTTATGGGAAAAGAGTGTCTGTTATGTTGAGGTTAAGTTAATTCGATTTATCCTGTCTTGACAATTATGGAAAACAACGTTTCCTAAGTGCTGTGCTCTTAGACCTTCCCTCTGTGAATAAATTTGCTGTTCTTGTTTTGTGAGTACAGACTGAATACTGAATGGAGTGGTTGTAATTATGGGGCAGAAATTATTCTCTTTGTCGCTGAGCTATTAATTTTTATTTCAGGGTTGTGAATGAGAGTCCGTAGCTAAAGGCCATTATTCTCCTGTTCCTTTTCTCTCTCACTAGGCGGAGCTGAAGTCTAAGAAAGCGGCCGAGTCGTTTGCGTTGTGCATCGAGAAGTACAACCGCGTGGGAGGAGAGTTTGAGCAGAAGATGAGCGAGTCTTCCCAGGTCAGCTCTGGCTGCAGATGGGCTGAGGGCCACTTTTTTCTCTGTCTCTTCCCCCTCTGATGCTGTGTTTTTTTATGTATTTCTGCTTCTCTTGGGCTTTATCACTCTCTTTATCTCTGTGACTCACCGTCTCTGTAATCTCCCGCCACATAAGAGCTCCATGTTATTCTTTCATGTATTATCCCACATCATGCCTTCCCCAAAAATGGAAACCTCAGCCCCCGACTCCAAAACATCTACCCACTCGCGCGCACACATGCACAACCTGCACCCCACTCATTACCTTTAATCACTGCCTCCACACTTCCATGGTTACTGCTGCTGTTTCCATGGAAATCTTCAACAAACCCCAATGAGTGCTCCTGTGTTTTACATTTGAAATAATGACCGAAACCCTTGTGACCAATTATCTCCTGTAATGGCTTTGAGGAGGAAGATGTGGTCATTATTATGAAGGGGTATGTTGTACCTGGGAGAAAAAGGTGTCAAAAGATCAAAGAAGGAATGGAGGAGGACCAGATGAATAACGGGACAGTACATAAGACACCAAGGTGCATTTCATCACTAAAAACTAGAGGAGATCACAAGATAAATTCTCTTCTCATTTGGTCCGGACCAATAAAAGACACATTTTTGTTCACACTGCCTTTATATAGATGAACCAATAGCTGTAAACATGGAGTTGTACAGACTGACAAATAGCTCATTGATTGGACAGTTTTGGCACCATGGAGCCTTGTAGGGAAATCAAATGACAGCAAGGCATGCTTCATATTACTTCATATTATCTCCGGTGTTCGCAAATAGCTCATGAGAAAGAAAAAGGCAAAAAGAAAGAGGGGTTTTGTTAGGATATTATGCGAGGATAGTTACTGTATGATTTTTCACGTTCTGATATATTGAGGATATGGTGCATATATGTTGCCATGGTTACCTAATAACCTCTGTATAAATATATTGCCTGTACAGATTGGGAGAGTGCTTTCTTAGCAGTTCATTATCAGCAAATTGATTTAACAGTGAGTTAACTTGTGAATTTCTTGCTAAAACCACATTTTCTATTACAACACAGTCCTCTGGTTGGTATGTTGACCTTCACACCACAGAAGAACCACACCAGAGCCGGTCTTGGTCCCATTGCTTCAGAGTTTCTTTGACAGCTTTCAAACTAGCCAAACTAAAATGGGCAAATATACCAGTGTTTTTTTTAAAAAAACATATCAAACAGGTTAGACGTGAAAACATCCTTAAATAGTCTTCCTAGAGTTTGGAAGAAGAAAGAGGCTCAAAGGCTTATCCAGATGTACAGTAAAAGCTGGAGTAGTGGCACAGGACAGATGGGAAGGAGGTGCCCTGCCAATGGCTGACAGCAGTTGCAAATAGTCAGCAAAGAATGTTTTATGTTTGTTCTCTTTGTCCAGTTAATTGGAGAAAAGAAGCTGGCAAAAACTGTGCTCACGACCTCACTTCTCAAACAAAAGCCAGTGGCACTATATCAAGATAAAATTCCCCGGAACCAGACAGCGACAAATGAGCTGGCTGAATAAAGAGCAGGATCAAACTTAAATACTAAATCCTCTCAAATTATCGCTGGTTTAAAGACCTGGCAACCCGGAGCCTCTTCTGCTGGCTGACTGCCTCTCTGTAGCTGAATCCTCAGATCTCATTTAAAGCATATATTTGGAGTTTAAAGCCTGTGTTTTTATTAGATTCTGGTTGCTTTTCCAAATGCTTCTGAAACAGTATCAACCCCAGCAATGAACATTAAGACAAAGGCAAAAACACAAAATCAAAGACATAATGAATAAACAAGACATAAAAAAGGAATACAAAATCCTTATTCTCTGGAAGGTGGAAAATGTCACGTCTTTGCTGTTTGGACACCAAAGTGTATCTTTTCAGCAACTTAAAGAAACAGCTGTTTTAAACACAGGCGTCTGATGTCAGTGTAGCATTGATGCTCTTTTGTTTGGTTTTTAAAGGATTTATTTGGCACAAAAGGCCTACGGAGAAAGAGGAATTAACCAACAAAGCAGTTTTGAAGTTTCTCATGGTAACGGTGGTTTTGTTTTGTTCACTCTGGTGCGGCTGTATGAACGTGTTTGTGTGAGTAGAAGTTTCAAGAAATCGAGGAGGCCCACCTGCGGCAAATGAAACAGCTGATCAAAGGCTACTCCCACTCCATAGAAGACACCCATGTTCAAGTGGGACAGGTATGTTTGCCCTTACTCTCCAAAGATGAAATGAAAGTATATGGGAAAGATTTGATAGTAGAACTACTCAATCACAAGGCGTCATTACAAACTGTTCTTCTTCTTTCATCTGACGTTTGAGTTGTGTTTAGCTAAATCTCACTGTGATAACAATGGCACCCTGGTCAGATGGTCAGAATTTGCAATTTCTGTTGGATAATTGACGATGTTAAGCAACAAACAAGGGATCGCTGCAGACAAGTGGAACCGTAGAAATGTTTTTACCCATTTCTGATTGTTATCACCATTATTATCAGCATATCAGTTTAAATGTTAGCATTACCACCCACCAGGGCTCTAGTGTCTACTGAGGGTATTCAAAAGTTATGTGCATCACTTAAGACTACCCAATAATCATTCCGTCCTGCTCTGCTGCAGGTTCACGAGGAATTCAAGCAGAATGTGGAAAACATCGGCATCGATAATCTCATCCAGAAATTTGCAGAGCAGAAGGGCACGGGCAAAGACAGGCCAGGTACAGAGAGCTCACCACGATAAGTTTTGGCTTGTTTCCAGTTGGAGTGAAATAAAAGCACAAACATACAATTTGAGCAGCTTGTATAACAGTAAAAATACAGAAACATCCGCACTCAAAACACAATTGTGGAGGCGGAATAATTCCTAATGACAAAAAACATCGGTGAGGGACGTGTACATTCATGTATTTGTGTGTTTTTTGAATGCTTTTTGTTTTTATTCTTTCGTGTTGTCGACAGCTCTGGTTGGGTTTGAGGAGTACATGACAGCTTTGGCACCTGAAGGTGGCAAGAAGAGTCGAGCAAAAGCCTTCAGGATTCCCGGCCTGGGCAAGAAGGATAAGGAGCCAGACTCTACGTGAGTATAAACACACACACACAGGAACAAACATGCTGTGCTCACTAAGCACTTCAGCTTGAATCTTGATCGATGTTCTTTGTTCATTTTCTACTTGTTTTGGTCTGAGTTACTCCTGAATAATGAAAACAAAATACATCTACTTGTTTTTTGTATTTGCAGAGACTCAGCTGTGACGGAGGCACTGGTGAGTATCCGACATAATTCACACCTAAACATTGCTGCTCCGAAACCACTGACTCAATTATCAGTCCTGTCTGACTCGTAAAGCTGCAGTTATCCCTGCAGACAGCTGTGCTTTTTGAGAGGAGTGTGGGATGTAGGGAGAATCACATGTGAGTAGGGAGAATCACATGTCAGAGTGTGTGTTTGTGCAAAGAAGGTGAGCGGGAAATCGTGAGTGTATGATAATGACATGACTGAGGGTGTTGGGTTTCCCTGTTTATTCTGGTGCTTCTGAGAAGAGGTTTCTACGACGAGTGTGTGTGTGTTTGTGTGCACGCTGCCAAAAACCTGACAGACTGATAACAAACAGCAGATCAGAAAGCCGCTGGTGCTTTTTTAAGTTTCTGACTGTAGTCTGACAGGTACCAGTAATGTTAGCAGAGGTCACTTTAAAACATGTCGCATAGGAGTATAAATCCACTGACAGCCCATTCACCTTCTAGACTTTACAAAAGTTTATGTTACAAGAAAAAGAAAAGTCTTCAAACATTACACCAATGCTGTTGCTTGTGTTCTTGTATCTTTAAAAATGGCGCAATATTAATTGGAAGTTAAACCAAAAAGCTGGCATGTCTGCTGTATTTGGAGCGTAATAGTGTGATAATTACTAAGTGTAATAAGTGTTTTCCCCAAAATATGTCATTTGGTGGTGAGAAACCCGTTGAAGTGATGTTTACTTCACTGAATCAGTGGATGGATGAAGTATAGATTTAGACAAAATAAGAGCATGCACTACTTAAAGCTATATTTATTGATTTTTGGCCTCTAACACAAGCTGACCGCCAAACATTATTTAACATATTATCGCCTTATATACTTGTTTTTTGAGTAATGTGACACCTCAGACATCTAGCAGATGAAGTGATCATCTCTTTGGATTTTCTGTTTTCTGGCCACATAATGAATGTAAGTGCACCAACTCCTGAGAAGAATATCTGACTCGTCTGTTTCAGCAGCTAGTTGCTAACTTTGTCTGTCTTCTGTTTAGTGCTAAGCTTTTTTTAGGGTGTTTTTGTAATGAATTAAAGAACTTTGGAGTGATGTTCCTCGTTCTCTGATGAAGATTTAATCCAGTATTTACTGTCTTTTAGCACTGCTTAACATCTCTCTTGACTCCTGAGGGAACCGTCTGGCTTTTTAGCTGCTAAATTCTCCTCAGTGTTTAGTTTTTTAGCTGAAAAACAGCTGCCTGTTGTGGCAGTGCTCTGATAGTGGTGAGAGTGAACCATAGCACTGTCAAGCTGAAAGTCACTATAAAGTGATGTACAGCCGAGGGGAGCTGCAGATTCAGGAGATAATTCACTGCAGGTTCATCACTATAAGCGACGGCTCTGACAGTGTCACATTGTTTTCACATAGAATGGATAATGTACAGCAAGCCGTTTATTATAGCAAAACAAACCCCAACGGGTTGATGCAGGTCTTGAATCATCCTGAATGGGTTTATTTTACAATACTGACGGCCGCTCGCTGCACACTATCCCACTCGTTACACGGCTTTGTAATAAAAAGATTAACGGTTTGAGACAAAATACTAATTTGAAGGTGATTTTATGGCTTCCACTTTCAGAACGGTGTCAGTCTGATAAATCTGATGTTCTTTCACTGAGCTGATGAAATAAAGCATCGATGGCTGCAGTTATCACTTGTGTTTACTGAAACCAGATCTAATCTGTACATGTCCACACTTAGTCTAAATATAACTGCTCTAACATTGGCTGGATTGTAAATCTGGCCTTCCTCATGTTTCTTATTTTGAAGATCATATGACGGCAGCAAAAAGCAGCTGACACGTATCCACACTTGCTCGATGAAGAGATTTTAGTCAAACTGAAAGCACGCGCCGCAGCTTGAGCACACAGCTTTGTTTGAACTGTCGGTAATAATATGTTTACCTAAAAACAGTTGTAGCAGTTAGTCACTGACTCACGCTGACGCCGTTAACGTCTGTAGGGTTTGTTTATTCTCTCACACACTGTAATAGAAAGCCCTCAGTAGTACACGTAGGCTGCAGTGCTGAGTTTCACTGTATGACAAAGCACTTCTGTGTGTCAGATATGTGGCTGAAGAGCCATTTGTCTCCGTGCTGCTGACCCAGCTGGTGTCTGACTCCCTCTCTTTCTGTGTGTGTGTGTGTGTGTGTGTAGAATTCGCCCCTGGAAGTAGACGATGAGGGATTTGTCATCCGAGCTGACAGCACACAGAATGATATCCTTTTTTCTGCTCGCATATGTTCAGCCAGGATAATCCCAGGCCTGGAGTCATCAAAATGTCATATTACCTTTTTAACTTGTTGTTCTTTAATGAATAATCATTTATTGTCATTCTTTGTTCAGGGTGAATCAAGTTATTGTCAGCAGGTGTTTTTTCTGTGCCACATTGTGAATACAATAAGAAAAGGGTGATAAATGGTGCATGTGGTTTAAGTATCTTGAACTTTAGTGGATAGATCATTCATCCTAGTTGGTGTGATGATGATGATGATGATGGAGATCGCTGACCCACAGGTGTTCAACTGGGATGAGGACTGGTGATTGTGGAGGCCGTAGCATATAATTCACATCTGTTTGATACTAATCCAACCATCCCTCATGCCCTGTATGAAAGCATCTGTATGTTTTTTTCCTTTAGTTTGTCATCTGTCTGTGTTTTGCATCAGTGGCCGCATCACTGATTCATCTGTTTTTATGTACAGTGCCTCGTAGACATTATTCATCCTCTTGGAAGTTATGTTTTATTTGTGTTTCATACTTGTAGTTAATTTAGATCACTTTCTAGAGATCCATTTTTACTTTAACAGGAACTTTAACCTTCACTTTAACTTTTTCTGTTGATCAGTGTCAAAAAAGCCATATGAAATCCACTTTCATTTAATGTTGTAAAACATGAAAGCATTTAGGGGTAAGAACTTTTCATAGGCACTGTGTTCTTTATGTATTGTTTAGTCTGTCAAATCTTAACATCCTCAGTTACAGTTTAGCCAGGGTTTGTTGTGTGTCATTTCCTGTCTTTCACATCTGACTCTCTAATAGCGACATAATGGCTCCAAAAATGTAAAAAGAAATTGCTAACTTACTCTAACAGACAAAAATAGTATTCAGTTATATGAACCAGAGAAGAGTAAGCAGCTCTTCCCATTTCTGAAGGTGTAATCTGCAAATATTTGGTATTCTTACTCAGTGATTGCAATGATTTAGATTAATTGAATCTGTAAAATTTCTTGTTTGTAACAAAAACATATGAAACACACCGTCTATTGAATGAAAACGAGTCGGAGCAATTGTAAAAACCTCATTCCTGTTTTTTACCACACATGACTAAATGCATCCCCCTCATTAAATACAGGCGAGGTACAGCCTGCCGTCCACCAGCATGGGACACGAATGAATTGTC